>NW_004524652.1:5538758-5540179 GCF_000260255.1 Octodon degus
AACTAACTAACTAATTAACTAACTCTGGGGTAGAAGTGTGAAGCTAAGGGTGTGGAGCACACCAGGAGCTGGGCATGTGGTGAGTCACAGCGTCTTCTCTGAGTTGCAAATTCTTCATCATAGAAATAAGCGGTCATGCTGTCCTGGGAGCTGGGACACCAACGCGCTGACCTGGCACGGAGCACCAGCACCGCGTCAGAAAGTGACGCGGGGCAGGAGGTGGTAAGGAAGGTCGGGGCGGAGGGGTCTGCAGGAGGGGCGTCCCCAGGGGACCCGGGGGATCCTTCAGCGCCCAGCTGCCTGCTCTTTGCTCAGCTGTGTCCACAGGGACTCTGGGTTCAGGGCCGGCTGCCGGGTGTCTGGGGTCCAGGGCAAGCCCCCCCAACTCCTGATGCGCTTCCTCCCACACCACCGGCGCATGCGGGCGGGCACTCGGCCTCCGAGGCTGCGCTGCGAGGCCACGTGACGCCGACGTCGCTGGTCCCCGCAGATGCGCTTCCCCGCAGCCTGCGCCTTCTGCCGCCCGCAAGCACAGCGTGCTCACCCCGCGGAGGAGCTCAGGGTCCCCGGATCCCCGCCACAGGGCTCGGGCAATACCAATTCCCAGGCGCACTCCAAGCCCAATGAGCTAGAACCTCAGGGCAAGGCCCAGGGAGCTGCTTCATGAGCGTCCCAGTGTCATTCCCTCTACCGAAAACGTATCAGACAAATTCCTACGCATCTCTTGAAGCCCGTTTTTGGGGGAACCGGGAATCGCTTGCCAGGAAAGTGCTTACTCTACTGAGCCATCTCCCCGGCCCTCCTTGAAGCCCTTTTGATCAGCAAGGGAGTTTTGACCTGCTCTGTTTCCGACCTGGGCCCGTTCACCTCTCCCTGGGCAACCTGGTGGTCCCCTGCTCTCAGGTCACCATACTGATGCCGAACTGAGTGCGAACGCCTGGCCGGCATAGCGCACTGCAGCCCAGACTCATGCGATCCTCCCGCCTCAGCCTCTGTGTGTGTGGCCAGCGCAGCCCACCAAGGGGGCGGGCCTGGGGGATTGAACCGCGGTCCCTGTGCTTTGCTTGCTCTAAGTAGGTGCTTTAGACCACTGAGCCATCTCACCAGCCCTGGACTAACATTGTACTGTGGTCACACTTCATGGTTGTTTCTACTTGTTTGAAAGGTTTTCTCCCCCACTAGGCTAAATATATGCAGCAACAACATTGTTTATTCTCTGCGTTTTGGCCCACAGCAAGGTGGCTCCCCCACTCCCTTGGGATGGTGAGCAGTAGACACAGTGGGGACGTGGACGAGAGGCTCCTGGTGCTGCTGCCTTTCTGAGAGTCGGGGAGACCGAGAAGGAGGGGGCGGAGGGTCAGGAGGAAAGAGAGGAAGAGGAGGAGAGAAGGTGGGAGGGGAGGGGGAAGGAGAGGAGGGGA
>NW_004524652.1:5540678-5559156 GCF_000260255.1 Octodon degus
AGGGAGGAGGAGAGGAGGGGGAAGGTGAGGAGGAAAGGAGGGGAGAGGGGAGGAGGGGAGATGAGGGGCAGGAGGGGGGTAGGAGGGGGGAAGGAAGGAGGAGGGGAGCACATCTGACCCCCAAGGACCCCCAGTGCCCCTTCACCCACCGCAGCTCCCTCTCCTCACTCACTCTGTGGAGTTCCCTTGGGCAGCCTACAGCAGCCAAGATCTGGTCAGGAACAAGGCACTGAGATTGGCTCTATCTGCTGAAACCCACACTAGCTTGGAAGTCTTTTTGTTGTTGTTGTTGCTGTTGTTTTGAGACAAGATCTTGCTATGTACACAAGCGGGCCTTGTACTCACGGTGGTCCTCCTGCCTCAGCCTCCCAAGTGCTGGGATCACAGGTGGTTCTTTGCTAAGCGCCTGTTCAGGGTTTTTGAAGCACTGTTACAGGGAATGCAGCAGTCTGAGCAAGTTCTTTCCAGCCTGTAGCACGGATAATGCGACGGTTCGGAACTTCCAACGTGCACCCTGCCAGCGTTCACCCCGTGCTGTCCCAACTAAACTGCCTCATGCGCTCCCACAGCACGCGGAGGCTTTTTTTTTCTTTTTTCTTTCATTTTCATTAGGGAAGGGTCTACGGGATGTCCAGGGTCTCACTAGATTGGACTCGTAGTGATCCACCTGTTTAGAGCCTCCCAAGAGCTGGGATTACAGGCGCGCACCACCACGCCCAGTCTCTAAGGATTTTTTTTTGCTCCGAATGCCTTCAGGGCAGGTTTGGCTGGCTTGAGTTGTGGGGATGAACCACAGCCACCTGGCCTGACTGCTTTGTGGAAGCAGCCCGTGGAGGCTTTTATCAGCTCGCTCCTTCCCAAATAAAAGCCTACGAGTGATGATTCTGCCCTTCTTCATCTTTCAAATGAGTAGGTCTGTAAAGGACTGGCCTGCCTGTGGCTAACAGAACCTGGGAAGAATTGAGAAAGGATTTGAATGAAACACATGAAAGGCCGTGAGGCGTGAGGCCTGTGGTGTCAGTACTGAGGCATGCCCTGGAAGGCCCCCTGCAGGGTGGGGACGTGGGAACGGGGACACAGTGGGGGGCTTTAATGGCATGGGCTGCAAACAGGAAATATTAAAAATAGTAATTGTTTAAAAAAGAGCTCCGAGCCTGGTCTGGTGGTGCACACCTATAATCCCAGCACTTGGGGGACTGAGGCAGGAAGACTGCTGAGAGTTCAAAGCCAGCCTGGGCTACATAGTGAGTTTAGGACCAGTGTGAACTATATTGAGACCAGTCTCAAAAAAAAGAAAAAAAAAAAATCAGAGAAGTAGTAGAGGGTGGCAGTTTTTGTCTTTTTTTAAATGTGCAGGAAATCGCATGAAGTCGGGCAGACCGCTCCAAGCCCCTGGCTTCCCAGCCCCTAGCAGGCGGCCGCATCCCTCCACCTCCCCAAAGCTCGGGCTCCTGCCGACCAGACGCCCCGGTGACCCAAGAGCTGTCAGTCACGTGGCACCGGCTGCCCCTTCCGTGCTGCCTCTCAGTTCTGCGTGCAAGGACTCGGGCCTCAGCTCCAGCGCTGTTGCTATTTGAAGACAGACCAGTCCCACAAAGGCGGCGGCAGCCTCGGCCTCCCAAAGGGCCAAGAGCACAGCAACTCTCCGCAGTGCACGGGCTCTGCTGTCGTACAAAGGCACATCAAACGCCTCTCTAGCTAGCTATGGCGTTCAACGTCCCCAACAGAAACTCTTCTGATACCTGACACTCAGCCCTCCTCCGGCCTGCAGCTGCTAGATTGCCATTTTTCATATGGAAAACAGAACCCATTCCCAGGTTGTCCTTTCCTTTTGCCACCCTCTAGGGGAGTTTGCTCACAGAACACAGCTCATGAAGGAAAATACAAACAATTCTGAAGCAGCCACCTGTCTTGACTCCTGGCTGTGGGGTTATTTGAGCCACCGGTTCATCAACCTGCACCCCAAAGCCCACCATCTATAAGCATGTGCTCCTATCCACAGGTGCGATGCCACCGGCCTTCAAGACCTCCCTGAGCAGTGCGCGAGGCTGAACACCTGCAGCAGGTATGTCCCAGCACCCCTGGCCCCAAGCTCAGAGGACCTTAATGGGCACAGAGCTGTGACTCACGGCGCAAGCCC
Source organism: Octodon degus (assembly GCF_000260255.1). NCBI lineage: Eukaryota > Metazoa > Chordata > Mammalia > Rodentia > Octodontidae > Octodon > Octodon degus. The sequence continues at coordinate 5,542,819 of NW_004524652.1, forward strand.
TCACGCACACCCTTCCCACTGCTCAGCCTCACAGAGTCAAACGAGTCAGTCCCCGGTCATCCAGGGAGCTCAAGAAGAGCCCCAAGGCCTGACCGCCCTACCAGCTCATGCCAAGAGTTCTGTGATCTGAGGTGTTTGACGGGTTGGGTGGGCTTTGCTTCCTCCCAAGGGTCAGAGATCTATTTCCCTTGGGCTTATCTGGCTCCGGCCCTCTGCTGTAAGCCTGGCACCACCCCAGGGTCACCACGGGCCACACCACACACCTGGGCCCCGGCTGCTCTTCGAGGCAGCTGCCGGGCCCTGCAAGGAGAGGGGCAGGGTGGGGGCGGCCAGGGCTTGGCTGCAGCCTCAAAGACCCCCAGCAGAGCTGCCTGCCAGGCCATTCCAAAGGCATGGTCATCACGGCAGGAGAACGGGCCATAGTTCACCAAGCACTTTGTTCCTTTGCTTTATTGCTTTTGTTTTGAGACAGTGTCTCACTATGTAGTTCAGCCTCGCCTTGGGCTCACAGTGATCCTTCTGCCTTGTCCCAGCTGCTTTACCAATTTTTATTTTTTACTTGGCGTCAGGACTCAAACTCAGGACCTTGTGCTTGCAGGCAGGCGCGGTGCCGCTGAGCTGCATCCCCGGCCCGAGGCTATCACTTTCAAAGATGCAGGTCATCACTCTGGCTGGGGTCCCCAACACTCCAGGGGCCACCTGCGTGCAACACAGTGAGAGCCTTTAATTTCCTGGCAGCTTATGGGTCTGTTTTGAGATAAAACCCTCAGGTGAACACCAAAATATATAAATATTTTAAATAACAAAAATAAAAGAGACTTAGGGGCCAGGGAGATGGCTCAGTGGAACAAGCGCTTCCCTGGCAAGCGCAAGGGCCTGAGTTCAATCCCTGGTTCCACCAAAACAATAAAAATAAAAATAGAGACTTAAACACAGCATTTCTCCCTGGTACCCTTACACGCTTGCCTTCGTGAACGGGAGAAGCCAGGGTGCTGGGGCTTCAATTCCACCAGCGCCCAGACCGACTTCCAGCCAGGCCAAGGCTCGGCATCGGGCAGGCAGCTGGCAGGCGTGTCGAGGGGACACTGACGTCCCTTAATGCATGCCAGCTCTGAGGTACTAGCTGGGAGTCCTCTAGGGCACCATCAGCAGGGGCCATCCCTGGTGTCAGACCCCTCTGTTCATCTCTGTCAGGGACCAACAGCACGGAGACCAGAGCCCCACCTGGACCGGAGCCCTGACTTGTACAGCAGGGAGGGGCAGTTCTCCCACCCTGCTTTGGCAGGGCCTGGCACCCGGCAGAATCCACCCAGCTGCCTTGGAGTCACCAGGGGCGGGCACTCAGTTGAGTCTAGAGGAAGGGGCTCCCTCCCAGGCAGCGTTCTAGGCTCCTGATGCTGGGTGCCTACACCAACCCCAGCACCACCTCACTTTCCGATACAGCTATGTACACCAGGCTGGGGCCCAGCTGCTGGCAACTTTGCCAGGTACTCAGCTCTGATGGGCAGTGCCAGCTTTTCTGCAAGATCCAAACACCCCCGGGTGCCACTGGGGCTCTCTGAGGGCAAGGGACAGGACACTGAGGCCCATTGAGCCCTCACTCCAGGCTAAGTGCCTGCCAAGAGCTTTCCACGCTTTAGCTGCATTCAGCTTCATGGCCCTCCAGGGAGACAGGAACTGCCACCATCCTGTTGTTCCACAACTGAGGAAACTGAGGCTCAGAGAGGTGAAGAAACTTGCCCAAAGTCACACAGCGAGGCCCAGGGGAGTGGCTGTGTGTGTGGAGTTTCCTGAGTCCTGCGGCAGCCTCCCCTGGCTTTGTGCGGAGACAGAGAGCTGGCAATGGGAAACAGACACAGACTGACAGAGGGACAGACAGGACTGTGGTGCGGTGGGTATGAGATACCAGAGTCCGGAGGAGGGGTGGGCTGTGCAGGGTGGGGACCGTAGCGTGGCCCACAGGAGGTGCAGGTGGCTCAGGGCTGCAGGCCCAACCTTCTCAAAGGCCACACAGGACAGCGACCTACCAGACACAGGCTCTGTGGAGTCCTCGAGTTAGACGCTCCAGGCTCGGGAGAGATTCGTGAGTTTCCCTGGGGGTGGAGGGCAGAGGGGACAGAGGTGGTCACCACTGCTCCATTTGGTCAAGTCCAAGACACTGACGGCTCAGCAGGGTCCCTTCATCAATCAATGACCAAGTCCAAGGGGAGGCGCTGCCCCCATAACCAGCACGCGCTTCAGGGAGCCGCATCCCAGCAGGGAGAAAAGTCCATCTTGTTCTGGGGCCCGGGCGCTACACTGCACGCTGAAGCTATCTGTATACAGCAGTTCATCACGTGGGTGGGGGACATCTATGACCCTTTATTTTTTCAATGATTCTGCACAGGGGAATCTTGACAGGATCAGGCACCTAGGATGCTCACAAATACATGTCATTCAATGACACGAAAAGTCCTACACTTTTTAGTTTTCCTGATGCTTGTGACTGTCCCTAGAGGAGTCGCACACTCACGACTTGCCACTCGGCCGCATCCTTGTCTGGCTGCCCTGCAGCTGCTGAGTCCAGGCTTGCCAGGCGCTGCTGCGATGGAGCGCTCAGCTCTGCTGCACTCTAAAGAGCGCCATCTAGCAGCCATGGGGCCCGTCACAGGACGATGCCTGCGCGCCCCAGCCTCGGGACAAGGCGCTCTCTGCTGCTGTCCTCCTGTGCCCCCTGGGCTGGACCGTACTCCCCCAGGGCTTTCTTCTGCATCTTCTGGTGCCTGCCTGCCCCCTCCATCTCAGTTGTTCATGTGGCCTGCTTCAGCATTTACACACATTTGCAGTGAAGTTTATGATCCAACTCGAAAATGTCTTTGAACAGCAGAATTTGACTCATCTGTGCTTGCTACGAGTGACGAGGCATTTAACTCGATGCCCAATGCCTTACTTTATGCCTTTTCTCCTTTTCTTGATGTTCACGGAGCCAAGTGGGCTGTCACAGGACCCACAGTCCCTGACACACCACGTTCAGCAGCAACATCGTGTGGCTGAAGCCTGCTTGCTGGTGGACCAGCCACAGTGCACGGTTTATCTTCCTGCTTCAGCTCTTAAACAGCACCGAGTCCCTGTGGATGCCGAGTGCACCTCAGGAAGCAGACAGGACAGTTCAGGGATGGACAGGACGGAGGCTCAAGGCAGCTGGATCGAGGCCTGACAGCTCTTCTGTGCTCCAGCATGGGAGCCAGAAACTACACCCAGGAGATACCTCCGAGGTTCAGGAACAGGTTCACTGAGAGCCTGCAAACACCCCACAGCACACTGGAGATCCACCCCAACTTCCCAGTCAGAAGTGACCCAGAGACGGACTCAGGTGCGATCTCATTTTCTGCTCGCGACGCCAACTCCTCCCACATCCAGTGAGGCCACTCGGAACCCCAGTGCCTGGTCTCTGGTCTCCTGCTGCACTGTAGGACCACTTACTGTACAGCCAGGGGGGCCACAAATGTGCACACACACTAGGCCCACCTATTCAGGTTCCATTTCCTCCCATCAGTGACCAGGCCTCTGAGGGCCATTTAAGCTCCGAACTACAGTCGTAAGCATGGTGTCCTGTTTGTCCCAGGCCCCTCTACTCAGGTCCTGCTGCTCAGTGACTACCTGGTAGCAAAAGCAAAGGTGCCCAGCCAGCATGGTGCAGAACACAGGGGGGCATCAGCTGTTCCTTCCCCAGGAAACAAAACTGCACATAGCACGAGGCCTTGAGTTCCCTGCAAGCCATCAGCGGAGCCTAGGCTTTGACTTCAGGAGCTGGGACACCCTCTGAAATTCCTGGTGCAAAGATGGGACAGAGCTGGCCATGAACTGAGGTGGGAACCCAAGGCTGAGTGAATTCAGTTTCAGAAGTATGATGCCAGAATTAAAGGGCAAGGCACACGTGCAAGCCTATGACGTGTACAAATTCACTCAGAGTAAGGACAATCTCCATAAGCTGTTCTTTAGAGGTCTACTCAATCTGCAGACACCAGATCTCACCAAGAGCTGTGGTAGGAATCGCCTCCACTGGGATCTGTGAGTTCTTACCAGGGCGTGCACACACCAGGACCTGGGATCTCTGAGCTGCCTGTGCGTCTCTTCTCAAATACGAGGAAGACCAACAAACACTTGATTCATCTCCCTTACTTCAATTTACTCATGCTCCCCACTTGTTGTACCTTACAGAAGTGAAACACACGGAGGCCGGCCTGCCCCTTGGGTCACGGTGACTGGGCTGGAAGCCTGAGGAGCTCGCAGGCCCCGGGTCGCTCTCTGTGGCTCCTCCACCCAGGGTCTCCTCTCCTCACCACAGGCAGATCAGTCCTTCCACTGGTTTTCATAGACACCACCAAGTTCACATAGGAAAGCTCATGACTCCACTGTCCTACAAACTTCCCAGCTCTGTCTGCGAGGCAGGTGCCTTCTGCTGCTACGTGGTGACCCTGCCACCCTGTGCAGGCCCTGGCAGTGCTCAGTGCAGCAAGGGACCCTGGAACACCATGCCCAGCCTCCTCAGGATAGCTGTGGCTCTAACACTACAGCTATGTTTTCCTTCTTCTGCTATTCTGGGTGTGGGCATTTCAAAGTCAAAGACAGACACTGGGCTAGGTCAGAGCAGGTGCTGGGTCACCAGCACATTCCTATCCCCACCCTCTCTTGCCCTGTGGTGGCACCAGCGTTTCACATCTCTTCCCTACCCTGATGTTACTGAGTATTGCTTCTGACACTGGCTTTCCACTTACCCCTTTTCATATTCTTGAGGACACGTTACATAGTAACCTTGCTAGAGATACATGGTTTGGTTTTAAATCCTTCTGAGCAACAAGAGCCAGCAGATGCCTTAGGAAGTTGTGTCCGGCTGCCGCTGCACACAGAAACTCCCAACTTCCAGCCCACATTCCCGCCCCTCAGGATGCACAGGAGCTCTGCCGGGCAGTGCTCCTCCCAACCTAGACAGAGGTCACTGTGATGCTGCAATGGACCTCACTCTCACTGACACCCCAGGCCAGTCCACCACAGGGCCCTCTGCCCAGCCTGGGGCTGCTGCACCTCAGCACTGCGCTTACTCGGCCCCAGGCGAGGTTAGTCAGGACAGGTGAGCTGAGTGAAGGGATGTCCACAGGCACCACAACAGCAGTGACGGAAATGGGTCACACAGGGAACATGCGTTTGATGACTGCTTCCGTATCATTAAAGCCTGCAAAAACCTAACGCAATATGTACATGTGGAGCCTCCCCCAACACACTATGATCACCAAGTTCATACCACAGGATAGAGCCCTGTTATAAAGTGATTTTATTAAATTGATTTGGACATACTGTAGGTCAAATAATATTTTCTGAAGATAACAATTATGGACTTTAAAGCTCGACATAAAATTAGTAGCTTCAAAAGTGTTAGTCATATTCCCCAGCAACAGCATGATAAAATAATTCAACTATGTAGAAATATAGAACTCTAGGACTAGCTGGAAACTTGGAAATCATTTAGCCTAATATTCTCATTTGGTGAGAAAACTAGACTCAAAGATTAAGTGATTCGCCCAAGCTCACACACCTAACAGTAATAAAGCTAGAAATCAAACCAATTTTTCCTAAAACTAAGATTCTATCAATGATAATTCAACTGGCTCTCTAGCAACTAAGAGTCTAGGCTTTTCTCTACTGCTCCACGCTACTGTGACATGAAGAGTGACGAGACACTACAGTAAATCGCATCGTGGCCTGTGGGCTTGGAAGGGGCTCCAGCGAGTGACTACGCTGCCCTCTCCCTGGAGAGGTGGAGTGCGTGAGGCGACTGACCAGGCTTGCTGGCATACACGGGGCTCACCTTGGTATGGAAAAACTGACCCCTCCCAAGTTCCATGGCCACCCACCACACTGTGTGCTCCTTAAAACCCTCTTCTGCACTGAGGTTTCAGTTATGCCAAAACCCCTTCCAGTCAAACAGAAGGAACTGAGTCAAACATGGAGAGAAAAATCAAAGTGTAGTTTCCGTATTTTGGTAATTATTTTGAGAAATTCGTTACCCGCCTGAGACAGCGGACAGACACTACCAACCTGACCACCCATTTCAGAGCTTCACAGATCCTTAGTTTCCCCAAGACTTCCTGAGCGTGAGGGCTGCAAGTGGGAAATCAATAAAACAGGAATGAGAAGCAAAACGAAGGGGAAAACTGGTTGCTTTTGTTCACGTCATTGGGGACTTTTGGTCTTCTAAACATTCCTTGAGTTTCCCCATAGAGTTTTTAATACCAATCTAGTAAAAACAAAACAGAAAACCCCAAACAGGCCCACAGCAGTCAGGCTACCGCATGGTTACTCAGCCCCATACCTGACGCCTAGCCATCCTCCTGTCCCCCCGGCAAGCAGCACCTGCAGGGCAGCTGGCACCAGGCACTGCATGGCCAGCCCAGCAGCCCCTGGCAGGGCCCTCCCTGACCCTAGCTAATGCCACCCACCCCCACCCCCTCTACGTCACCACCCCAGTTTATTTTCTTCATAGTACTTAACCACTACCTCAAACTACATTATTTGTTTACTTATCATCTGTGTTCTCCACCAGAAATAAAACTCCATGAGAGCAGGGACCTTGTCTGACTCAGTGGTATGCCCAGCACCCAGCAGTGCCTGGCACCCAGGTGTTCAATAAATATTTGCTGAGTGAAGAATGCCAAGAATGACAGAATGAGAGCAGACATTCATGCCTAAGCAGGAACTGGTGCACAGAACCCAAGGACTCCTCCACAGAACTGCCCACGGTGTCAGAACAGTGACACGATCCAGAGGGGCTCCCCCATCATCCCTTCTGCTAAGGTCTCCCCTGATTCGGAAGGAGCATCCCATGTTACAAAGAAAGCTCGAGGGCACAATTCTGGGAGGACACGAGTTCATACTCTGCTTGCTTCTTCCTCCTGCTTCTTATTCAGCTATCCCCCCTAAAAAAATTTCAAGTTCAAAATATGTGGTGCAGCCACTAGAAAATAAGTCTACAATGGAGACACAGTGATTAGCAGAATCTACAAAACTAGAATTTCAGAGCATGTATGCCTGCCAATGACTTCTGATAGGCGAAGTGAGTGGGAATGAGTCACCTAAAATCTAAAGCAAATTGAATGCCATCTAGGAAGGGGTAGGTATTTGAGGACATGAGGTAAAGTGGGTGCTGAAACAATGGGACATATGGAAAGCTATGGAACTGAATCACATGACAGCCTCAGAAATGCCAAAACATGCTCAGAGTGGGAGCTGTCCCTCTTCAAATGCACTGACCAGGAGGAGATCAAGAGGAAGGAAGGGTGGGAGCTCCCATGGGAGCACTGGGCCACTTCTCAGGACAGCAGGCTGAAGGTGGCTCAGGAGGCCAGGCCCTGCTCCCAGGCTTTGGGCAGCATTTCAACCACTGAGGCATCGTGCTGGATCCTGGGAAGCACATGTCTGTGACTGGGACACAAGAGCCTGACTCAGGCACGTGCTCAGATGGCTCCCACATTCAAACTCAAGATGTGGAACACACTTGGCATAAATCAACGAACCAAAAAATGAACCTCACCTAAGCCTCTTCAAAAAAGTCAATTTGCTGGGTACTGCTGTCAATCTTTTCTTGGGTCAATGTAGGTATATTACAGGGTTTCCTTCCTAGTGGCACTTAAGGGTTTTAAGATTTTTAACTCCTAGCAAAACGTTTTATATAACTGATATCTTGAGATGGTTTCTTTCCTTGGTGTGTACTCTCTGATGGATGCAGAGGCTAGTGCTCTGGCTGAAGGCCTTTCCACACTCATCGCACTTAAAGGGCTTCTCTCCTGTGTGTACTCTCTGGTGGATGCAGAGGCTGGAGCTCTGGCTGAAGGCTTTCCCACACCCACAACACCTATAAGGTTTCTCTCCTGTATGCACTCTCTGGTGAATGCAGAGGCTGGAGCTCTGGCTGAAGGCTTTCCCACACTCGTAGCATTTATAGGGCTTCTCTCCGGTGTGGACCCTCTGATGCATGCAGAGGCTGGAGGTGTGCCTGAAGGCCTTTCCACACTCTTCACATTTGAAGGGTTTCTCACCTGTGTGGACCCTCTGGTGCATGCAAAGATTTGAACTATTACTGAAGCCCCTGCCACATTCACTACAGACATAGGGCTTTTCACCTGTGTGGACTCGCATATGAATTTGCAGGTGGGAGCTCCAATTGAAGGCTTTGCCACACTCATAACACTTATAGGGCTTCTCCACTGTGTGGATTTTCTTATGTCTATTGAGTTTTGTTGTAGTGCTAAAATCCTTGCCACAATCATCACATTTATAGACCTTCTCTCCTGTGTGGTCTCGCCAATGAATATGAAGTTCTGATATATGAAAGAAACCCTTATCACACTTGTCACATTTATGGGGCTTCTCAGCTGTGTGGATTTTCTGATGCATAAAAAGGTCTGCTCTCTCAGAGAAAAATTCCCTACACATGGGGCACTTGTAGATCATTTTTCCTATTTGGTATCGTGTTTTAGAAGAGAAAATTTCCTTACAGCTACTCCAGTTACAGGCTTGCTATTTTATCAAGTCTCTTATTTGGCCATGCTGGCAGTCTATCTCAGGCTTGCTCTATGGGGCAAGTTTAAGGTCAACCTAAGCTTTTCCCTGCCTGTCTTTCTATGGAAGGTTTCTTCCTGCATAGTGTTCCTCACTCAGTGTTCCTACTGATTATAAAGTGACATTTACTTCCACATCAACTCCGTAACTCATTAACATAGAACTTCTTTTAGATCCTGAGTTTTCAAACATTCCAAGGAGCTGCCAAAGTGCAAACCTCTGCGTGTTTAGGCCCCTGGAATTGTCTTCTTGGAGAGCAGTCTTGTACTTCTCACGTCCAGAAAAACGACTACACAGTGTGTCCCTGGATTTCCAGGATGAGATGGCACCAGCTGGTTGTGAGCCCCTGCAGCACCCCCGCGAAGAGTCAATGTGTCATTCTGCCTTCTCCTCATCAGACAGAAAGCCTTCCTACAAGCAGCTTCTGACTCCTGGCCGGTGCGTCCTGCTCCCGGGAAAGCCCGACAAGGGCGGTTTGCCAGTCTTCTGCAACAGAAACCAAAGTCAGTGGACAATGCCTTCTCTGTCTGGAAAGCTGCTGCCCTCATTAATTTTATGACATCCATATACCACAAACCTCTTGGTCCTGAGGAAACTGCCCCCTTCTCTCTCTTCCAGAGGGACGTCTCTTGGATCTGCAGGTCTGAAGAAGAGAATGTGAAGAGATCATGCTGCTGTTCAAAGCCAAGCACACAATCCAATCAAAATTGCCCAGTGCAGTTATTCAGCTACTGCCAGGGGAAATGCTACTGAAAGAAAAGATGTCCTCAATACCCAAGTGTGAAATGCAGCTGTGTTGCACAAGAGAATAACAAAGAAAAGAGCCACTCTGAACATCAGATGGTAACAATGCTGCTGATTTGGAGCAAAACCCCACATGAAACTTGCCTTCACTTTTACGAAGTTTTTTTTTGTACCAGGGATTGAACTCAGGACCTTGCACTTGCCAGGCAGGTGTTTAAGATACTGACCTATCTCCCAAGCTTGCCTTCTTTTTTTATAGAAAAAAATACACAGGTGGCACACTGGTACCAAATACTCCCTGCTTAACCACCCTCCACAGTTTCTGGATCCTGAGGACCACGGCCCTACCCAACCGCATCCTCAGTCTCTTCGGCATGCTGTCTCTTCTGTCTCGCTAGGTCTCAAGCAGGCCAGGCTGAGTCCTGGCTCAGGGCTGCTGCACTCACTGTTCCAAATTCAGAGGCACCCTCTCCCCTCTTTAGGCAGGCTGTGTCAGCTGGTCCTGTGCTGCCGTAGCAGGTCCTCGCTGGACTCCATACACTAGCAATTATCTTCTCTTCTTGCTTTTTGATCTATCTCCTGCACCAGGATGTAAGCGCTGCAAGGGAGGAACTGTTACAGCCCAGCAGAGAGAGGGGTTCAATTAACATCTGCTGAGCATGGCAGAGCCCCTTAAGACTCCTCTATCCACCCACCACAGTCAGCCCCACTCGGGGCAGCAGTGAGGACGCCCTTCCCAGCCTGGATAACCCACCGAGGACAACAATTACAACAGAATGAGGCAGTGATAACAGAAGAAGATAAGCCCCAAATCCTCAACCAGAACTCTTTGGAGGGTTACAACCATGCCAACAAGCTTTTCATCTTTGTATCTGATGCAGTGGTCCTTTGATTAAATCAAATCACGAGATCCTCAAGTAACAATTCCAATAATATATTCCACACAAAGACAGGGTGTGTGGGTGACTGAAATGTTTTCTTCTTTTTCAAAATGGCAACATAAACTGGACTGCTTCTGGGTGGAGGTGTTAGGAATGTGAAATTCACCTACTCAGAATTTCAGTAAAACAACAACCACATGTCTAGAAGAATGACATACGCATGTATCCTTTCCCCTAGTAATCACACATCTAGAACTGTATCCCAAAGATCCACTGACAGGAACAGGAAATGACCAGGATCCCAAGTCATTCTGAGAGGCAGTATCCATCTAGCACACCTGCTGGCAGCCTACCACACGGCCAGACGCAGGGGTGAGTGAATCAAGCCTAGCACTCCCTCTCCTGCTAACCATTAAACAGGTGGGAGGAGGGGAAGCACTGATTTAAGCAGAAATGTACAGCACAGAGCGACACATGGCCTGTGGCACAATCTGCGGGTGAAGAAAGGGAAAGGGAATGCATCACACTTTCATTTTTATGTATAAAAATCAACATGGTGAAAAGAGAACCTAAAACTTCCTTTGAGGGAAGTTTTATGACAGTCTTTGGGGGAGTAGAGAGTGGAATGAAGTGAGGAGTTCTCCGAGTTATGCTGTGTCTCACAGTCCTGACTTGGAAACATACATGCTCATATATTCAAACCCAAATACTGAATCGAAAAGGAAAAAATCCCCAAAGTTTACAACAAAGAGAATGACCCTTAACTTCCATGTTGGTGGGTGACATAGCTGCTAATGGCCATAAGCAGCCTTCCAACAAAGAAGATGGTCTACAGACGAAGCTGCAGGGAGACCAGACCTCATTCAACACTTGAGCTGCAGTTTCTACCCAGCAGGACAGCACAAATAAGCAATCTATGACAAGGCTGTTAGAAGCCAATAGTCAACGTAAGAAAAATAGGGAAGAAGCATAAGATTGAAGAGGAAAAACCCTATAACATAAAATTTAATTTTAAAAGCTTCAATTCACTGTTCATTACCTGTCCCCAAAACAGCCTCAAAGCCTCAAGAACCAGAGCTGCGTCTCTTCATACCCTCCCCACCAGGAGGCAAGGCGATTCCTGGAGAAGCAGCTGGCTTCAACACCACAGCGTCAGTTAGAAAATGGGGCTGGACAACCTGGTAAAGCCAAAAAGCAAGAGCCATGCTATGGAAACAGAGCTGTCTCGCAAGGGACTCACACTGCCCCAACCCAGGGCAAGCGAGCAGCAAGAGGTTCGGGAAGGCAGCCAACAGAAACTCTTAAATCCATACACAAACCCAGGCACTCCAGCAACTGAAGCCTGGGGAGCAAGAGTGTGCAAGCCCTCAGTGAAGTGGGAAGTGATGAGGGCACTGGCCGTGGATGCTGAGGATCATCATGAAAGGAGAGCAAAGTGCTTCGCCAGTCTCCTCCATGCACTCTGAGGACCGTGGAAACAGCCCAGATGATAAGCAGGACCACCTAGGAACGCTGATCCAGACCTGACGAACAGCAGGCTGGCTGCCATCACCTGGAGCCACAGAGCAGTCTCGGCAGGACTGCAAAAGGAGCCAGCAGAGCACAGCGGCTGCGTAGGGTCCGAGGGAACTGGGGAGCAGTGGGACAACCCAGAGGTGAACCCTCTGCAGGGCAGCTGCCCCGTGGCTTGCAAGGAAAAGCAAAGCAAGAGGAGGGTGGGAAACTCTAGCTGGGAGAGACTGAGGTGCACCAAATGTTACAGGCTGCCCTTCTGCACAACCTGATGCAAATATGCCAGTAGCTTAATGGAGGTTAGCTAAGGAAGTGTGCCAAGAGCTAGGGGATCAGATGGCACGTGGGCACAGCCACCGCGGGACAAGGCCATCACACCATGCAAGCCAATGTGCAGTCTTCAAAGTACACTCAGCGTACAAGGGTGAGGTGACAGTGCCTGAGGTGCACCTTCATACGCCCCCACAGAGGAGGGAGGAAGATGGCAAGGTAACAAAGGAAAGACAGTGGGTGTGGGGATCTCATCCTATCTGCATCTAGAGACGTGTGTAGAAAAACACGTCTTTTACCTTTATGTGTGGCTGACACTTCTTATGATTAAAAAAATCAGGTAATGCTGAGAAGACATTATCTTTTCTGCTCTTCTCACAACAGCAAACCCTTCCCTGAACTATGAACCAAATTCCCCCTTCCTCTTATGCTGCAGGTGCTGGGTACTGTGATGGCTGGTTTCTCGACATCTCCCCGAAGCCTCGTATGATCACAGGTGGAGTCTCAGAGGTGGCTGGGTCTAGGGTTTGTGCTGCTGGGATCAACGACATGATGCTAGGATTAAGGGTGTGAGTGCTGCCCACCTTTAGGCCTAGGTGAAATGTACAGGACAACAAGAGCGTGGTCATTTTTGTCTCTTGTTTACTGCTTTGGCCATCTTCTGTATGCCATGAAATATTTCTCCTCTGTGATGCTCTTCTGCCATACCACCCTGCCTTGGAGCCAGCCAATTATGGACTGAAACCTCTGCTGTGGGCCAAAAGAAATCTTTCCTTCTTTAACCTGGGTGTTAGATACTTTGTCCCAGCAACGAGAAAACTAAGGCAGAATTAAAATATGGATGGAACTAAAGACAGGTATTTTGTCCTAGCCATGGAAAAGTAAACTGGGGTTTAGTTACACAAAACTGGGGTTGCTGCTGTCATTATACTTGACCATGTGGAAGCCTTTGGAACTGTCTGTAGAAAGAATTTGGATGGGCTGGTGAGATGGCTCAGAGGCCTAAAGTACCTACTTAGAGCAAGCTTAGCAAAGCACAGGGACCGCGGTTCAATACCCCAGCACCACATGCCAGCCCGCCCAGTCCGCTGGTGGGCTGAGCTGGCCACACACACACACACACACACACACACACAAATAAAATTAAAAAAAAAAAAAAAGAGTTTGGAAAGGTTCAGGGATGCTAAAGAACCCATGAATGCTGTGAGCCTAGTTTGATGGCGGATTCTGGCTGGAGCTCAGACCAGAATATTGATAAGACTGTGGACAGTAAAGGCCAGGCTCAAAGTTTCAAGTAGGAGTGAGGATTATATTAGAAACTGGACTAGAGGCCATGCATATGGTAATACTCTGATAATGATTTTTTTCTGTGTTTTGTCCATGTCCTAAGACCATGTGGGGCTGAATTTAAAGGTAGACTAAATCTGGCAGAGGGACTTTCAAGGCAGGTCAATGTTCAGGCTGTGTCATGGGTACTTCCAGTCAGATCTACAGTGAGAAATGCAGTACAAAAAGCTCAAAGGTATGAAAATTTGCAGTTTTACTAGACAGCAAGCATCTGCAAAGCTGGGAGCCAAGGACAGTGTGGTTGCTAAACAGATTATTGCCACTTAAAAGAAGCCAAATATTTTCTATCAGACAATGAGAAAGATGACTATCACAGGCTCAAAAGTATGTTAAGGGTGGATTTTGACAGACTGTGCTCTGAGAAGATAACACAGGATGCCCCGCTCATTCAAGCCCATCCTGAATTCAATCATCCAATCACTTCTGCCATGGACTTCAGCTACTGGTGATGGTTTATCGGAGATGGAGAATACAAGAATGGTGGGCTCATGGAGGCTTCCACTCCAATTTCAGAGGAAGGCTTGGGAGGCCAGGGAAGGTCCTACTAACAGGGTGATGCAGGAAGCTGTGAGAGAAGCAGAAGGTCCAGTGGAAGCTGGAGATAGCAGGAGTGTGGAACATTTGTTGGAAAACCACAGGCAGCAAGCAGAGCCAGCCCAAGAGAGAAACCAGGAGGGCTGCAACAAGCAAGCCATTGGGGTAGGGCTGCGCAAGCTGCTTTGGAGTTCACACCTCACCACAACACATCCTGGGTGCTTGCAGACAGAGTTAGAGCACTTACTGTTCACCCTGCTGAGTCTGAGTCTTGCTTCGGCCCAATTCCTTTCTATTCCTTTACTGTTTCTTCTTGGAATTGGAACATTTACTGTCATTGCATTTCAGAAATATTTAACTTTAGAAATAATTAAACTTTTAATTGACACAGGGGCTCACAGCTAAAAGTTTGCCTGGAATGTTGAAGGGAGTTAGGACTTGGATTTTTTTCAGCAGTGCTGGAACTGTTAGAATTTTGTTAACTATTAAAGAAGGACTAAATATATTTTATATAATGAGATGGGCCTCAGCCTTCTGAGTAGCGTTATGATTTAGATCTAAAATGTGTTGCAAAAAGCTTGTGTACATGACTTGAAAGGGTGTGTTCTTTTTTTTTTTTTTAAATATTTAATTATTTATTTGTGTGTGTGGCCAGCTTAGCCCACCAGGGGGCGGGGCTGGCTGGCATGTGGTGCTGGAGGATTGAACCGCGGTCCCTTGTACTTTGCTAAACTTGTTCTAGGTAGGTGCTTTAGACCACTGAGCCATCTCACCAGCCCCAAGGGTGTGTTCTTATTCCTGTCCTGTGCTCCTGTGGCCACCCGCTGTGAGCTTTCACCACACCCTCCCTCCATAATGATGTTTCCACACTGAAGCCAGTGGACTATGAACTGAATCCACCAAAACCATAAGCTAAGTGAGTTCTCTTCACTTTAAATTGTGGTTGTCAGGTATTTTGCCCCAGCAATGGAAAAAGAACCAATATACCACTCCAGCCTGAGCAACAGAAGGCTCAGGCTGTAAGCCAGAAAAGTGAGTCTGCAGCAGAAGACAAAGAAAGCAAGGCCACTGGACTTACGCCGTATAAGCCAACCCAGTGTCTACTCTAGGAAGTCAGGTAGCACAGGTGTGGGCATTCATCAGAGCCGGCCTCCAGGAAGGCCGTGCAGCCGAGAGGGCTCAGGGACTCTTGCAGTGGCCCACGTATACTCGCCAGAGCTCCCTTTGAGAAGGAATCAGACAGTCTCACATCCAAAGTCTCACCACATGGCAGGGTAGGTATACTGCTCAGGAAAAAAGAAAGTAAGGCAAAAAAATTCCAGAAAATGTGCCAAGAGACCAGCCAGAAGACCAGAAAGGCAAAGTACAAAAAGGCTCGCAGCTTCCGGCTACCTTGCGCTGGCGGGACCTACAGGTCCCAGCCCAGGCACAACGTGGGTGAGACCCTCTTCCACGCCCTTGGGATGCCCACCACCACTCCGCAGCACCTCCCCCATCCCACCTGCTGAGTAGGAATTTCTGCCGCCTTCCGGGAACCCCCAGATCCAGTCCTAGCCCAGCCCGGTGAGTGTGTGGGAGAGCTGCTTCTCCCCCCTACTCCAACTTGTCCCTTCCAGACTCAGCTCAGGCCTGGCATACAGGCCTGGGGTGAAACCTTGCAGCTGCAATCCCTGAAGAGAGTGTAGGGGACAGAACCACCCAGCTAGTCCAAGAGCAGAACATTTTGCCAGAGGGGCACAACAGATTCACCCCCAAGGGCAGCAGCAGGAAGGAGTTGAGCACAACAGCCAGACCCAAGCCAGGCACAACTGGATAAATCCAAACTTTGTAGATCTGCACCTGAACTTCAGCACGTGCTAAGGTTATAATTGCACCAAAGATCTACAACGAAGGTCAGAAGACAGCGCTACACAAAATGACAATGAGAAGGAGCAAAATGCAATCTTAGAACCCAAGCCCACCCATAACAAGTGCAGAGGACACTAACACAGAACAAATTGGGAATCACACAGTTGAAATCAATCAATCAATGGCTTCTGAAATAAAGAAACAGCTGCAGAAAGGGATAGAGGAACTCAGATTGGAAATGAAAAAAGAAATCTCTGAATTAATAACATCTGCAGTAAAGAATCAGATGCAGAAACATATGGAGGAAACCCAATGCTCACCCAGAACAAGTGCAGAGGACACTAGTTCAGCTCAAATGTATGAATTAATAGCGTCGATAGTAAATAAGCAACAGCAGAAAGTTACAGAGGAACTCAGAGCGGAATTCTTTTCTACTAGCTCAGCTCAAATGTACAAATTAATAGCATCAATAGTAAATAAGCAACAGCAGAAAGTTACAGAGGAACTCAGAGCGGAACTTTCTGAAATAAAAGAATTCTGTGAACTCATAGATAGCATCTGAAGTAAAGAATCAACTACAGAAACATAGGGAGGAAATCCAATCTGA
>NW_004524652.1:5564967-5568430 GCF_000260255.1 Octodon degus
AAAAAAAAAAAAAGGCTCGCTACTAGGCATCTTCCTGAGCTGGCACAGTGGGGCCAGCCACATAAGTGAGGAGCTGCAAACTGAGGATGGTGGTTCCCAAGCACACAATGCTCAACATCCTACAGGAGAATGATCAAGAGGATATGCCACCTCTCCACCTTGGGAAGGTAGGCTCCCTACCCTGTGGTAGCCCAACTGCCAAAGGCAATGCTCAGATTCTGCACACACGGCCTCAGGTGTGCACGGGAACTGCATGTGAGGACAACTCCGAAGGTAAGTTTCTGAACACATCAAAGCTTAACATTCCAGTATCTGTCTGCACAGCCACATGCCCTACCTGGAAGAGCCTTTCCTGCCTTCTTGCAGTAATCAAAGCTCACACTAATGAGCTCCTGAGCACTGCTGACCTCTCGGCACAGAGGAAAGTAAGGGAAAAGCAGACAAACAACTGATGCTAAGATGCAGGAAGTATACAAAAATGAGTCTTTTCCAAGAGAATACCTGTTCTGGGCCACGTCACTGGAAAGGGGATCTGTGGCTGGGGACAAAGGACAAATAGGCCACCCCAGCCCCAGCAGTCCACAACTGTGACCTGCAGGTGCCACATGGCAGGAGTCTGCTGCAGCAAATCCATTTCCTCTTGCAGACCTTTGTGCAGGGAGCAGTCCCTTCTGGACACATCCTCAGGACAAAGGTTAACAGGAAGGTGGAGTGAGGACACAGAATCCCTGACTGCAGCCCGAGTCTGCAGCAGAACTGGAAGGCAACAGCCCTCTGCCTGGGAAGAAGGCTAAGACACTGGGCTGGGGTTTGGGGGAAGGGGGCTGAATGTGGACAATAAAATGTGGATCACGTGTTATGGTTTGTGCCTAATTCCCCCACCCCCAAAGCCTCATGCCGTCATTGGGACAGGCTTCTAGAGTTTGTGATTAATTCGTGATCCAATGCTGGGATTATGGGTGTAGTGCTACACCCTCTGTGGGGGTGGGGGTGGGGGACAGACTGGATACAATATAAGGAAAGGAGAGAGGCTCGCTAGATGCCGCAGCCACTGCTCCTCCCTTTGCTCTTTGCTGTTTTCCAACACCATGAACGGCTGCCTGCTGCCATGTGGAACTCTGTCTTGGAGCCAGCTGAATATGGACTGAAACCTCCACTGTGAGCTAAATAAACCTTTCCTTCCTTGATTTTGGGATGTTAGGTATTCTGTCCCAGCAATGAAAGAAAAGTAACCAAGGTATCACATAGCATGCATTCCCATCTGCTCTTTACACTTTTTTTTTTTTTTACACAGTTGACCCTTCCCTGCAAAAACATACACATAAAAAACCCAAAATGTGGGTTCTAGTTCTTCACAATTTTCTTGATATAATGATTCTATGGTTGGGCGGCAAGCCAGCAACCTCCAAGCAGGGGTGCCAGTCTCCACAGGGTTGGGTGGCACGCTGAGGGGCCCATCCACTGGGCCTGGCATGAAGACAACTTACCATGTCAGAGAAACACCAGCTGTTAATGTGAGGTGGAGTCCAGAAGGCTGTAGGAGGGACACAGCTCTGGATGACATTCAATAAAGGCAGGGTTATAGAATCAAGAGAGAAACTCCAGTCACACTTCTGACCAAATTCCAGCCATATGGCCTGGTGTGACACTGTACCCACGTCCAGCGACGTCCAGCCAAGCAGAAGTGGCTGAGCACCCAATACTGCCCTGCACGAAGCTGTGACTGTGGCATGATAGCTACCACCGCTGGAGAAAAGACTGCAGCCCAGCAGCTAGCAGTGCACAACCAGCTGGGAGAGCAAGGCTTGCACAGGACACAGAGGTGTGGAGATGTCAGGTTGGCACCTGGACGGAGAGGCAGCATGGCTGACGAGGTTGATGGGGGTGTGGCTTGGGGAAGACACCAAATGAGACCCTTGAGGGGCAGATGCTGGATGAAGTGCAACCAAAAGAATGAGATTTAAAAACACCCACACTTAGCCTGACAGTCCCGGGCAAGGACATCACCTACCACCATTCTGCATCTCCCACAAGGATTCATGGAATACTAGTGCAAATGTGAGGTGGAGGCAGCTAAAGGCCAGATGACGGTGTCCTGCTTGAAAACCATGATGGCATGGTGAGGAGCCCTGGGGAGCCTCTAACAGCAATGAGCTGCTTGTGCTCAGTATTCAGCTTCCAGAGTAGCAGGCTCTTACGGAACAGCACAAAATGGCAAAAAGTTGACAGTTTGTGAACCTGGGTGCAGCCCAATTTAGGGTCAGGGTTAGGCCTTTAGCCATTACGGTCCCGCCTCAGCCGTGCACCCTTCCTGCCCCAAGACGGAAGGTAGCTGTGCCTTCTGGAACACCTTCTTACCTCTGCTACTTTCTAAATGCTGGGGTGCTCCCATGCTCTATCCTCTTCCTTGGAACACCTCTGCTCACAAGGCCTACGTGCCAGCCTGAGGCCCTTTCCGGTTCACAAACATTTCTGAACCCACCCTTGGGGACTGCACTTGCTCGCCTTTCCCCAGCTCACATGGCAGCACCTACACTCACACAAGTCACCTCAGCTGTGCCCCCCGCCCCCAGCCACCAGCAAAATCTCCACTTCCTCCCCATCCTGCCACATCCATCTGTCCACCGCCCTCTTCCCCAGATCTAAGCCCTGCAAAAGCCCTGGGCTCCTAGCTTTCCATCTTACTCCTCCAGCCTGGCCCTCCACCAGCAATCATCCACTCTTGCAAATACAGAAAAGCCCATTCCCTGCAGGCCTTCCAACACGGGTCTCGGGCTCACCAGCTAGACTAGCCCATCTCACCCTGCCTCAGAGCAGTCTTCTTCAGATCTGGACAGCTGCACAGTGCTTTTGTCACTCATGCCTGGTCCCTTGGCTACCACGCTCATGCCCAGCAGGACAGCAAGACCCCAAGTTTTATCTGTCACAGGGTATTCAGTCACCAGTGATGAGTCTGGCCATAAACAAGCTTCCACCCTGCTCCTTGCCATGTACAGCCAGGTGGTCCCATAGAAGGGTGAACCCAGAACTCTAAGTGCTCCAAAGCAGCCCTGGGTGGGCTCATCTTGGGTGAAAACCCCACAGTTTCTGTAAGCTGCAAATACCAGGGTGGGGTATAACTAAGAAACTGGGACCTAGGATAAAGGAAGGATAGCTGGGCTCAGCTCTGAGGGAGCACACCACAGGGTGAAGAGGAGACACATGGCAGGAAGGAAGAATGAATGAACACGAAGGACCATGG
The DNA here is from genome assembly GCF_000260255.1 of Octodon degus. Lineage (NCBI taxonomy): Eukaryota > Metazoa > Chordata > Mammalia > Rodentia > Octodontidae > Octodon > Octodon degus. The sequence continues at coordinate 5,568,209 of NW_004524652.1, forward strand.
CAAGAGTAATAGGAGACAGAGTGGCTGTGTCCCAGCCCAGGTAGCTCAATAAAAGATATATGACATGCTGAGATGCGGGACCACTATCTGGGAGCAATGAAAGTCAACAGGTGGCCAGTGGGTAACAGGGCATTAAAATGATGGAGTAAGGGCTGGGGATACAGCCCTTGGCAAGCACAAGGTCCCAAGTTTGATCCCCGTACAAAGAAAAAAAAAAAAAAA
>NW_004524652.1:5568560-5591499 GCF_000260255.1 Octodon degus
AAAGAAAAGAAAATGGTGGTGCAAAGGCTGGCAGCAAAATACACCTTCTCCAAGATCTGGAATCCTAACACTTGAAAAATGGTAATTTGGCAAACAGGAAAAAGCAGCAGAGCTCTGGGAATAAAAAAGGAACAGGAAAACAGAAACTTCAGAGAAACTGAAGACCCAGAGGAAGCAAGGAAGCAGATAGAATGCCAACCTTTGCCCCCAGGGAGGTGGTCCTGGGAATACAAGTCTGGCAGGGAAGGGTGGGCAGCCTCAGTGGGCAATGCCGGACCGCAGCTCTGACCTCAAGGAAAGCCCAGTTATTACTGGCTGCAAACACTGTGTGTGTGTGGGCGGTGGGGGGTGAGACAAAGTCACTTCCTCTGTGTGGCAGGCCAGCGTTAGGCAGTATCAGCCACAATGGGGAGTGATACAATCAGCGGCCATTTGGGGAAGGAGTTTACTGATGAAGACCGAGCTACTGTGGAATCAGAAGTCATCAGCGAGCACATTTTCAGGTCTCTGGGGTCACCCTACTATAATGACTGGGAGAGAGCTGGCTGTAAGAGACAGTCATGGAGAAGGCAGACCACTCAAGAGTCCCCTGGGAAGTTTAAGCAGTGCAAGCTCAGGTTGCAGAGGATATGGCCGTCCCACCCTCTGGGGCTCCCATGTTACCCCATTACCACCCTCCTCTGCCACAGGGCATGATGGTCTACTCAATCTTCCCAGCACCAACACGAGGAAGGAAAAGTCTGGGCTGGGACAGCAACCACACCCCGGGGTGCAGGAACAGAGGGGCCTCTAGAGCAAAGAATGTACCTCACAAGCTCACAGGCCACAAAGCCAGTTGGAGAGCAGGGACTTGGGGTGTGAGCAGGGCCCAGACACTAACAGCCCCTGGAGTGTGCACAAGAGAGCAGGGACTTGGGGTGCGAGCAGGGCCCAGACACTAACAGCCCCTGGAGTATGCACAGCCCCAGGCTGACATATCAGCACCGAACAGCCACACCCAGAAAGAGCTCAGAACTCAGCATCCACACCACACAAAGCAGGTGTGGAAGCGAAACAGGCTCTGCTGGGGGCTCACTATCCCTGTGCATACCTGATAGATTCTAATACCACAGGCCCTGGAAAGAAACCACTCATCCGAACACACAGAGGAATCTTTTAAGACTTAATTTTTTTAAAATGGGGTGTGGGGGTCACTCACTTTATCTTTTGCTCTTTGTTTTTATTTTTTTTCTTGTCTTTTTCTGTTATACTTTTCCTTAATTTCATCAACTTTTCTTTCATTAATTGATTTATTTCACTTCTTTCCACTGCACATTCCCCAATTTTACTTCTTTCATTTATCCCTGCCCCCTTCATTTCATTATAAGCTTTATTAATTTTTAGCTATTTGCTTCACTATGCCAATATTGCTGAATTCTTTTCCATTGTTAGTGGTGGTACAGTTGTTGCTTTTAGTAGATCTATTCACTGTATGTCATCATTTGTTTTGGTGTCTGTATTATTACTGCAGATCTCTTTCCTATTGTTAAGGATGACATAGTTACAGCTATTATTGGTTCTTACTGTATGTCAATAACCAGTTTGTTTTTTATTCTATTATTACTTTTTTTAAAAAAATGTTATTTATTTATTTATTTATTTATTTGGTACAGGCTCTCAATACAGCACACAGATTCGTAGTGATCCTCCTGTCCCAGCCTCCCCAGTGCTGGGATCACAGGCGTGCACCACCACGTCCAGTAATGGTGTCCAGCTCAGCTTTCCTGAAAACCCAGGGCCGGCCGCAGGCAGTACTGGGGATCAAATTTGGATCCTTGCATTGCCAGACAGGCGCCTCAACTGCTAAGCTATCTCCTTAACACCGATTCTATTAGTACTGATTTCTTTTCTACTGTTAGTGGTGGCATAATTGTTGCTTCAAATTTTTTTTATCTTTTATTTGGTACAGGGTCTCGCTAAGCAGCCTGGGGCTGGCATGGCACGTGGTACTGGCGATTGAACCCAGGTCCTTGTGTTTGCTAGGCAGGGGCTTAGACTGCTAAGCGACCTCCCCAGTCCACCTGTTGATTTTAATGGGCTTCTACTATAAGCCTATCTGGTTTCTCCCTGTGTTGTCAACACTACTGTGGTTTGTTTTCTCCTCTATGTGTGGTGCTAGAGCTCAAGTCCCCAGCACAAAGCTGGACAGCATGAAGGATACGCTGAAAAGTGTACAAATATCAAAACCAAACCAAACCCAAGGATATAACACAAGGAAACAGAAAGAGATCTCCACAGTAGTGAGATAGTTTTTCTATCCTAACTGATCTTCAACCCACAGTGCAAGCACAGAAGAAATATTAAAAGCAAGGTGACAAGATGCTCCCCAATATTCCCAGCTCCCTAAAAGCTGATCTCACAGACACTGAAGTAGAGGACGCTATAGGAAAAGATATGAAATAAAGACCTCAAAATGTCTGAAGAGATGAAAGAAACATGAGCAAATGCACATAACAAATCAAAGATGATTTAATTAAAGATAAGGACTTTACCAATAAAAATATTTGACGAGCTTAAAGCAGCAGCAAACAATAAACTCACTGAGTTGAGCAGAACAACAGAAGACACGAATGTCCACTTTGGAAAGAATAAGAACATACGACAAGGGACCGAGCAGAGACAAGGAAAGCCCAACAGAGCTCAGGGCAGCCATCTCGACCAAGGTGAGTGGAGGGTCAGCAACAGAACAAGACGCGTGCAGACTGTAAGCTCCAGGCCGCCCTGAAGCAACAGAAGCCCACGCAGGTTGGGTTCAATGCCTGTAAAAACAGAAACATCTAAGGCCAGCCAAATAGCTCAGCAGACTAAAGCGCCTGCTCAGACAGGCCAAGGACAGGCCATGTCCAATTCCCAGGATGCCGTGCTGGCCCCGCCCCCGGGGCACGCTGAGACAGCAACTGAGAATGGGCATGGTGGCATGTCCCTGCAATCCCAGCTCTTGGGAGGCTGTAAATAGGCAGATCACTACAAGTCTGATCTAGTAGCGAGACCGAAACTGAATGCCCTGTAGACCCTTCTCTAAAATTAAAAAAAAAAAAGTTTATTCACTGAAATCATAGTAGAAAATTTTCCACCTCTAAGGAAAGAATTCAACATTCAAATATAAGTGACATATAGAACCCCACGTAGCCACACCAGAAAAGGACCCATCATGATCAAAATTCCTCAAGTCTGATAAGAGGACACTAAAAGTTGCAAGAGAAAAGCAAGTAACCTACAAAGGCAAGCTCATCACAGCTACAGCAGATTTCTCAGCACAACCCTTAAAGGCCAGAAAAGCATGGAGTAGTTTTTCAAACTCTGAAACAATTATCAACCTAGATTTTTATATCTTGCAAAATCAGTCTTCAAATTTGAGACGAAAAGACTTTCTACAACAAAGAAATCCTAAAGAAATGCATGACCACCAAACCAGTACTGCAAAAAATATTTAAAGGACTAGCAAAAAGGTCAATATATACGTAACTAGGAGAGGAATTAAACAAAAAGGAAGGGCCGCTGAAATAGCTCAGTGGACTAAGTGCTTGCTTAGGCAAGCGCAGGGACTAGGGTTTGATCCCAGGCACCACATACCATGCTGGCCCCGCACCCGGGTGTGCTGAGATAGCCACGGAGACTGGTTGCATTGGTGCATGCTTGCAATCCCAGCAATGGGGAGGTTGAAAACAGGAGGATCATTACGAGTCCAAGCTGTTCAGTGAGACCTGTACCAAATACATTTTAAAAAGGGGGAAAAATTAAAGGTATTAGCACTTGCAAAGTAATGCAATAAAAGGACCCAACAAATACCTCATAGTAATAACTCTCAATGTCTATGACCTCAGCTCCCCAATCTAAGGACACAGACTGGCAGACCAGATAAAAGAAAACAAAATGCAAGCATATACTCTCTACAGAAGACACAGCTCATCCAAAAGGAGGTACACAGACTAAAAGCAGAGGATGGAAGTGGTATCTATTCACCAGGGCCCCACATGAGGAGTAGCCATCTTGCCTTCAGACACGGCAGACACCAAGCCAAAACTGGTCAGAAGAGACAACGGTCACGACATTTTGCTTAAAGGAACGATTCAACAGGAAGAGAGAACAAGTGCACATTTTTTTCTATGCACCAAATGTCAGCACACCCAACTTCATAAACATAATGGACTTTAAAAAAGGCCAGACATCAATACAATCAAAGTGGGAGACTTTAATAGCCCACACACATAATTAGGTCAGTAAGACAGGAAAAATAAAATCAAAGAAACTCCAGAGTTAAAACCACATACTGAACAAATGAACATATACCTAGAGAGTTTTTTGTTTTGTTTTGGTCTTTTTGAGACAGGGTCTTACTATGCAGTTCAGGCTGGCCTTGAGCTCACTATGTAGCCCAGGCTGGCCTTAAACTCACAGTGTTTCCCCTACCTCAGTCTCCTGAGTATTGAGATTATAGGCATATGCTACCATGCCTGGTTTAGTCTTTAATCCAACGATAAAACATTTTTCTCAACAGCACATAGGACTCCCCCCCCCAAAAAAAAAAAAAAAAAAACAAAAAAACAGACTGTATCTGAGGCAATAAAGTACACTTAAATATAAAAAACTGAAATAATCCCCCACATAATATCAGAACATAGAATTAAGTTGGAAATCAACAGCTAAAGAAGCCACAGAAACTATACAAAAAGACATTAAATACTACATTGTTGAATAATGACAAGGGAGTTCAACACACCAGAACCTACGGGACACAATGAAAGCAGCAGCAGGGTAGCTCGTAGCTGCAAACACACCAGCAATCTCTGAGTACAGAACCAAATGGTGCAACTCAAGGTCCTAGAAGGATGAGAACAGCCCCAATCTCCCAATAGGAGGAAAGAAATTATAAGTATCTGAGCAGAAATAAATCTGAGACAAAAGGGAAACAAACAAGAAACAACCCAAGGACCAAGCAGTCAAAGAACTGCTTCTCTGGGAGGAAACGTGTCTAGGGATGGAGGGAAGTGGTGTGTCAAGATGTGATATGCATGTGTGCCAATTTCCTGTAAAAAGTGATAACATATCACAAACATATAGTAAAAAGACTGAGAAAAAAAAATAAAGTTCTGTAACATCGTACTCACATTTTTAGTAAGTGTGAAGTATAGAAATTACCAGACCCATGGGAAGCAAAGATCAAATCATGTTAAGGAATGTCCTGCATGCTTTGGGTTAGAAACGGCAGGTGGCAGATGTGAGAAGAAAACCCATCAGGCTTGCTGCTGGGCTGAACACAAAGGAGAAGGAAAGGCCAAGGCCTCTGTAGATCTTTGTTACAGCAGCTGGAATAAGCGGAATGAGACAGCCCGGGAGGAGACCCAGGCGGGAAGTAAAGACAACCCAGGGACGCTGCTGTGGCCTAATACTGAGTGACCAAGTCCAAAAGAAACCAAGCACAGGAGCATGCACTGTCTGATCCACTTACATAAAGTTCATACACATGCAAAATGAATGGATGCAGCCAGAAAAATGGGCCAGCAATCAGAAAGAAGCAGGGTCCCGGGACCCTGGCCCAGTGATGTCTCCAGCCAGCTGACACAGTGTGCTCACCTCGCAGCTCCAAGAGTTCATCTGCTCCAGCCCCTGTGAACTTGAGTGTTGGGCCTCCAGGAAAAGTTCAAGAAAGAGAGAAAATGGGGGAGGAACTGCATTGAGAGGAAAGACTAAAACTAGAGCAGAGAAAAACCATTAAAAAGGCAAACAGGGACAGGAGCCAAAGCCTGGGCAGAGGGATGGCCTCAGAGTAGAGGGAGAAGGGCCACCTGGGACAGAAACACAGGCAAGAAGCACAATGTACCTATGTTAAGAGCAGAGCTGGCAGGCTGGGGATGTAGCTCAGTGGCATAACACCTGCCTGGCAAGTGTGAGGCCCTGAGTTCAAGTCCTGGTACTAAAAGTGCTGGCAACCCAAAAGCAGGAAGTGAGGTCATCTGTGGAGAAGGACAGGCTAAGCAGGGCCTGCATCAGCTGAGCTGTGCTACGAAAGGAGAAAAGTGCATGGGCTGAAGAGTGGCTCCTGAATTTCTCTGTGTACTCAGAACCTCAGGTTGCAGCCTGGTCTGGAAATGGGATCCTTTGAGATATAATTAGTCAGTGTGGGGTCACACTAGATAAGGGTGGGCCCAGAGTTCAAAGCCTGCTATCCTTTACAAAGGGTGTGTGTATGGGCACGCAGACAGCAGCGACACAGAGCAGGGCAGAGCGATGAGTGACCTGCCCAAAGCAAGGAAAACCAAGCACTGCTGACACCTTCCTCTGACTCTGGCCTACAAAAGGAAGCCCCAGCATGTGGCACCACATTGGGAAGGCGCAGTGTGCTCTTGGGACCATCTCCCCTTGATTTACCCCTGTCTGAGTGCTCTGTACAAGACAGGTACTGCTCATGGGTGACACGAATGTCATACTTCCCAAGCCTTTTCACTCTGCAAATTGAACCCACTCTTGGGCATGCAAGGAAGTGCTCTGAAAAGGGGCTAAGAGAAAGCCCCTTTCTAGGCCACCACGGTCTTAACACACTCAGGGCAAATTTCACCATGTTCTTGACAGCACAGGGTCTCTCCACACCTTCCCATCCATCTGCATCCCCCCAGCTCCATTCACTCCTCGCAAAAGGCCACTTCCTAGCCAGAGCAGAAGCCCAGCTCTCCTGCTGACACTGTAACTTCAAGCAAGTTGTTTATTCCTAGGACTTGATTTCCTTTAATGTAAAAGAGAAGTAATGCCTACACCTTTCTCTCCTATAGTTTTGTGAAAAAAAGATAACGCATAATGTATGACAGTGCCTGATGCCTTTTTGTGTTCTCTAATTTGCCCACCAGCCAGGACAAGTGGAACAATGTTAGCGGGAGGACAGCCCTAAAGACTGCAGGAAACAGCTTAGCCCCAGCTTTCACTCCCTTCCCTAACTGCACTCTGATCCCTGCATGCGGAGTACCTTTCCCTCTCTGAAGGAAACTGGGCCAGTCCAGTAAGTCACTGGGAAAGCTGCGACCCCCTCCATTTCCCAGTACAGTCAAAGGGAAGGCCAGTCCTCCCTGAGGACCATGAAGAGAGAGAGAGAGAGAGAGAGAGAGAGAGAGAGAGACAGACAGAGACAGACACACACACAGGTGACATGAAACTAGAGTTCTTCACATGCTCTAGGATGACCCCAAGACAGATGTTCAGCCAGTTGCTAATGCATTTTCACCTCCCTGCCCTCCCACAATGCCTTGGTACTTAGTATCTGACAATTAGAGGATCTGTTGCTGATTGCCAGGCAGCTCTAACTGACAAAATATTTTGTTTTATTAGTGGCACTGGAAACTGAACACACCCTCAGGCATGCAAGGAAGTGCTCTGCCACTGAGCTCCACTCTGGCTCACACTATACATTTAGGGCCATGATAAAAAAAAAACCCTGCCTCACTGTCTATGGTTTTCACTTAGAAAACAATCATTTCTCATAAAAATGTCATGTATGTTCACATGAGTTAGTATCGCTGCAAAATTTTAGTTTTCATTCTCAAACCTAATTTCAGTGAGGGTAAAGAATATGCAAATAATGGCAAGAGGAGCGCTTGCTTACAGCTTCCACCGTGAGATGCTGCTGCTCTAGGTATAAGGAAAATGTCTCCCAAAGTCCTCCAAAACAATCCAGAAGTTTAGCACATAAGCAAACTAAGAGGTACACCTCAAGAACTCCACCAAGAGAGCAGGGAGCAGATAAAGGTGCTGCCAGGCTTTGCTCCAGTCCATGGGGGTCTTCTCGCAGAGCACGGCACTTTGGCCCCTGGCTGCCCCTCACACAACACCGTGGTGACAGGCCGGCCCACTGGGCATGCAGATGCCCCTGAACCTAGAGCCAACACTGAGCCAGCAATTCCCAGATGTACTCTTAATGATCATCTGCCTCCGTTACAGTAATAGGAGAATTCCCACAAGGGTTCTCAGATCAACTTTTAGACAGGTGAAAGGTGGACTACCAGGACTCTTCAATGGAATTTGAGGGTCTAAGGGTCCAAGTTCCTTTCTGTAATGAGGTCAAAATTTTAATTAAAAGCTTGCTCCTTTACTGGCAGAAGGACTTTAGGACACTTTGGTGCCTTCCTGCCTGCATCTCTGCCACCAGCTGACTGGGCACACAGCCTTGTATCTAGGCTCCACAACTACCTCACCTTCCCTGAAAGCCCATACTCAAGTCTCCTGGTTCATCTTGCAGCAGGCCACGGCCAACTCGGCCCTGGATTTTAAAGAACTCTTGGGCAGAGTGATGGTTTCACTTCATCTTGGAAGAAACTGCTGTTCATGTGACTCAGTCCAGGACTCTAATGGAGACAAGACAGAAGAAGCAGAGTCTGGTTTTTCTTCAACTAGAAATTACCAGACTCATTACAAAAATTCAGTGCAAAGAAGAGCAACAAGTTATGGAGGGAATACTGCCAGTTTTCTTCTGATTGTGGGAAGGATCCATGCATGTGCCAGGCATCAGACAGAGGACACCACGGGCACACATTCCATCGCTTTCCTTCAGCTAACTCCTCCACAGAAATGACCCACAGCTGGCACAGCCAGCCAAAGGCCTTGGCACTGCCACTGGCTCTGTGATAGTGGCTGATCTCAGACTGATCTGCCCACATAGGGATAATAATGTCTACAGTGCCTTGCTAGGATAATTAAGGAAGGTAATAAATGGGAAAGTATCTGTCTGAGTGCCCGGAGGCTAGCCGAGGCTCAGTAAATATTTGTTTATTTCCCCTATTTCAATTAACGCATGACACATTCGCAAGTTTGCCAGAAATGTCATTTCCCAGGCAGAGGCTTCTGGAGACCTGCGATCTAAACTCATAATGAGCTGCTGCTACACCTTTGTCTACAGCTCCTCACTGCCACCCACCCATTTCACCTCAGTGACCTCCACCACAGACGGTTTTCCCAAATCCGACTTCGGTGGGCTCTATCAGTCTACAATCCACTCCTTGTTAACCCTCAGCCCACACACAGGAATACCAGAGGGGTGGGGCAGACCAAGCCCCTTCCAGTGGCCTCAGATCTGAGTTTATTGTACTTGTTTGGCAAGTGCCTATCAGAACCCTCACCACTTGGGTAGAGCATTGGACTAACAGGCCAAAGATCTAAGTTCAAATTCTTGTCCTGACACTCGATAGCTGGGTGACCGCTGGCAATTCACTCCAATGAGCCTCAGCATATACGTCAGCTACAAGTGGGAACAGAGCCAGCATCAGTCACCAGGGCCACCCTCACACCCTCCAATCCAGAGAGTGTAGATTTCTGCACCCATTCTACCTCAGTGAGGAGGAATGGGTGTGGCTGAGCAGGATGAAAGCACTGAGTCTTTCCAGGACACCATCAGGAGACACAGACTGAGGGTCAGCGTGCACAAACAGGACAAAACATAAGGAGGCTCCCTCACCCTTCCCACTGCACCTGTTCCTTCACAGGGCCAGATGGGCACTGGACAGGGAAGGGCATGGAAGGAAGCACAGGAGGCTCGAGGAGATTCAATCCTGTTTGCCACATTGTCCGCTCATCCCACGCTTCACAATGAGAGCCATAGGACAGAACCCATGCTCTAGCCCAGGAGGAAAAGAACCGAGTACAGATCTCAGGCCACCCCCGCGACGAGGCAGAATAAATACCAAGGGTTACATGGGACCCTGACTGGTGAGCTGCAGGAAGAACACGGCAATCCTGGCCTGGGAGGAGAGTGGACAGTGGGTAAGCAGCTGGACTGGCCTCGGGGACACCATGGCAGGAGTGGTCACAGTAGTTTGCAGGTCAAAAATTAACAAGTTGGGATTCTGGCTCTATTGTGTGCACTTTTAAAAATGGTGGTAACAAAATTTACCATCTTAACTACTTTCCAGGGTGTAGTCACCCTTTCTCCCTCCCCAGCTCTATGACCCTGACCACCCAAGTAGCTCAGCATGGCTATTTCTATACCTGGCACACACTCCTAAATCACACGTGCTATCTACAAGTGAATACAGGCAGGTATGAGGAGAGGGCCACGAGCAGGAGGTCCGTGAGGAAACACAGGTCAGAAGCAGTACTTCCTCCAGCTGGTGAGCCTCAAGTCCCTGGATACAATCAAGCTGCCACCCACTCTTAGAAACGACCGCGGGGCGGGGCGGGGCGGGGCGGGGCGGGGCTGGGGAGACAGCTCAGCAGCAGAAGTGCCTGCCCAGCAAGCACAAGATCTAGAGTTTGATCCCTGGTGCCAAAAAAAAAAAAAAAGGAAAGAAAGAATGAACGAACGGACCACAGAGTGGTGACCTGAAGAGATATGCAGAACAGCAGCGCTTGGGTTTCTGATGTTCAGAACTGGCACTTGTGGCTGATCCAGGAAATGTATGTCACCAAAGGCTAGTACCAAATTCAGCTAGTTGTCATAGCAAACACTATCTTCCAGGCACTCCAGGTGGAAATGTGCACAGGACTAAGAAATGCAAAACATTATCAGCCAGGCCTGTGAATCCAATTCTCAACACAGTATTCTACAGCTAAGTGAGACTACATAGGGAACACCTTTTCTCTATATTAGTGGTAACCTTAAGCCTAAGACCAAAGTCCTTATTGGCATGAATGGAAAGTCCTAAGGTACTGTACTAGACCTGAACCTTTGGTTTTACCTTCCACAACAAAGACATCTGGTCAAGAGTATCCAAACTAGCACAGGAGAGACTGGATTCATAAAGAAACAGAGGAGAGGGAACATTCACTCTTACACCACAGTACACCTGGTTCCATCTTCCACATAGGGTGGCTGCCTGGACACTTAGAGAGGGGACGAGGTTGGGGGACTGGCCAGCCTTTCCATTCAGGAGCCGCCTGTGCCCCAGCAATGGACCAGGAAAAAAGGAAGACATCACACACCCACATGGGCTCACCTCTCCAACCTAGAGGGCAGGCCTGTCAGGGCAGAGGCCACTAAGAAGACCTTTAACCTTACTGGCCATTCTAATCCTTAGAGTAGGGGTGCAGTCAGGGAATGGAGGAGCCCAAAGTTGGAGAAAGTCACATCTGACAGTGGAAGCAAGGATGCAAAGCCACACACTGTACTGCAAGCTGAGAGTGGGAAACAGGCTGTCCTTTCACTTGCTTCCCAGCTAGGCATGCAGAGTGTTCAATTCATGATGTACACGGCCCAGAGGTCCAAACCACATTCAGCAGTGATCTGATGAGAGGAGCAAGCCTGTCCCACATAAGACACACTGCCTTCCTGAGCTGAATCAAGGCAGGAGAGATCATTGAAAGACCACCACAGAAATGCTTGTGCTGGGAGTTGATAGCTCTCAGTACCAAGTCTGTACAGAGACAGACGTAAAACCACAATCCTCCAGGAGAAACTGTCAGAAACTCCAATTTAGGGAAAAGGCCTTGCTCAGACTTTGGACAAAACACTAGAAACTTATAGAGCAACAACATAGTTTTTAAAATTTTACTCTCTGTGGGCTTGCCATGCCAGCCCCGCCCCTGGGGCGCACTGAAACAGCAAATGAGATTGGGTGTGGTGGCATGAGCCTATAATCCCAGATCTCAGGAGGCTGTCAACAGGTGGATCACTATGAGTCTGATCTAGTAGTGAGACCCAGAACACCCTGTAGACCCTTCCCTGAAAACACACACACAAAGTTTTACTCTCTGGGTGCAGACAGAAATCATGGGGAAGAGGAAAGGATGGTTTGAGATCTAAGGCAACCTCTAAGACAGCAGTGGGAAGCTTCACTAACCAGCAGCTGATGTGAAGAGAATGAAGCCCCAGAGGAGCAAGGGGAGATGAGGCAAACAGGATTCTTCCCACCGCAGAGAAAGCAGCCCAATGTCTAGGAAATGAAAGGCAGATGACGGCAAGTTCAAGAAGAATGTGAAGCTGGGGAGACAGCTCGGTGGTCTAAGTGCCTGCCTGGCAAATGCAAGGATCCGGGTTCAATTCCTGGTACCACATGTGGGCACGCACCGCCAGCTACCAAAACCAATGTGGTGGCACACACCTGTAATCCCAGCACTAGGTTAGCTGAGATAGGAGGATCACTACGAGTCTGAGCTGTGTAACAAGACCCTGTACCAAATAAATAAATATATAAAACATTTTTAAAAATATTTTGTTTTTAGAGGTTTTTTGTATAGGGTCTCACTACACAGGTCGGACTTGTAGTGATCCTTCTGTTCTCAACCTCCCCAGCGCTGGGATTATAGGTGTGCACAATCACACCTGGATTCGGTCGCCCGGTGTAGCATGAAGTACTGGGGATTGGTCATCTGCACTTGCCTAAGCAGGTGCTTAGTTCACTGAGCTATCTCGCTGGCCCAAAAGATTTTTTTTAAAAAGAAGAATGTGAGACCATGAGATTTTCCTTCTTTGTGAGTTTAAGGGCCCTAGGGCTCTTCAGAAATTCCAGGCAGAGTTTTAGGTTACAGTATCCAAAGGGGATTCTGGTGTGGGACAAATGGTAAAACAAAGGGGAAATTGACCACAGTGACAGTAGTCAGAGCCCCCAAGACTCTCTGGAAGATGCAGAGATAAGCAAGGCAGCCACAGGGCGACTGGAGCCTGGATCTTGCTGGGCAGATGCAGAGAGAGCAAAAAGGTCATGTTATGATGAGCTTAGGAGCACAGTGTTGGAAGCAGTGGCTCTTATGGCTCATCCATCCAGCTCACAAAGTAGGCAGACGGTCTTAGGTGAGAGATGTACATAAATACATGAGACTCGAAGGGCAGAAAGCCAAAGAAGAGATAAGAATTATCCGAGACATTGATGAAAAGGAAAAGCCAGCAATCTGCACAACCTCCGTTTAAGATACAAGACTCTAGTATCACAAGCACCCCATGAGAGCTTCAACCAAACAGATGTAGGTTCATAGGTGCTGAGGCACTGATGTAGGCCATCTAGAGTCCTCGGGAGAGAAGTCAGCAGAGGCTCTCACCAATTCTCTGAAGGAGACAAGCCAGACAGAACAGGTTCCCATGCTGGGCCTTACCACCTGGCTCTGCTGTGCAACCCTCACCCAAAAGCTAGGAAGGGAACAATCAAGACAGTAAAGCCACCAGCCTTTTATAAGACAGGTGAGGAACTAAGTCAGGGCAGAAACACTTAAAACATTGCCCTGCAAACCTGCAGGGCTCAAGGGAGATCACTCTCATCACTTTATTTACTCCATCTATACCTCTTCCCTCTGCTGTAACTCTAATGACTCCACAGTTTTGGGGTATACTATAGATTTTAAGGTCTATTTTTTTCTTTCCTATAATTGTTAGTGCACAGTAATTATACGAAATGGGTTTCACTGTGAGATTTCCATAAACGCCTATAACATACTTTCATTACTGCTACCCTCCTGGTTGCCTTCTCTTCCCCTATCACCAAGGTCAGTTTTATAGGAATTCACTCTTTCTTTGAAAGAATGTGATCTATCAAGGATAGATGTATCAAACTGTTGCAGGTTTACATTTGGACTGGGTATTAACTTGTTTTCCTAAATGAAAATTTGGGGACTGTGCTGAGTTAATGAATGTCCACATAGTTTCCTCTAACTTTTGGGGAAAGGAATATACTAAAGAGGTTATAGCCATCCCACTTGCTCATAGCTATCTGAAGTGATGATGATGCCTTTTGCAGCCACAATCACTAATTAAGAAACACAGGCCTACAAATTATGACAAATGGCCTTGCATTGTCAAAATGAATAGAAAACAAAGGTAAAAATGCTTTCAACATTTTTAGGGATATCAGTTTATCTGCAGGAACAAGGATTGACTTGGAATGAAGGCAGCTAATAGTATGTATTTTAAAGGGCAGGAACATAGATGGAGGTATTTAACTAAAATGGTTGATACCAGGCGAGAGCACTTCTTTTATGCCCTGAGAGACCACAAATCCTACCAACAGGAACTCAGCTCTCTGGATAGACCTAGGCTACTACTGGCCATATGACTGCTTTTGTGAGACCAAGTCCAGCCAGCTGACCCAAGAGCTTAACTGTGACCTAGGATGTCATTTAGAACAAGTGATGACAAAACCAAATTCCCTGTCTTTCAGGAACCTAAACAATCCTAGGAGAAAGAGGTTGTGAGACACAAAGCTGAATGCAGAAAAAGACTTCAGGGGGCACCAGAAATCACAGCAAATCAAAGTTATGAGGAAGTAGAGAAAACATAGAAATAGGACAAGTCAGCTGGCCAGCAGAAAGAGAAGACAGACACAAAGAGAGATGTCGAGACGCGCCTGTCCATGGGGACAACCAAATCATCTCAAGGCCCAGCTTTCTGATGGTCCCTAATCCATGTGTACCCTACAGCATACCCCACTTCCTTAGGGCTGAGTTGATCTGTTCCTGCAACAGAAGAGCCTTCCTCCCCGCTTCAGGGGAAGTTTTCCCAGAAGGCTCTTCAGCCCCACTAACAAGCAGGTCCCTGGCAAACTGCCCCCACCAGACAGGTCCAGACAGCTCAGAGCATCTTAAAGACCTTGAAGACCATGCAGCTGCTGAAGACCTGAGAAATGATTTATTGCTGGAAAATTTGACAAGGAATTTACAAAATCAGTTAATGAATGTTGAATGTCTACAACTAGTTGAATGAAGCTTATCTCATAGTTCCACAGAAGCTAGTTGTGTGGGAAGCATGAAGTTTGATATGACACATCTTTACATCATCAGTCCCAGAGTGGAGGACACATCTCCCAGCTGCTGCTGGAGAATGCACCCTTATACCCTTTGCCTCGCCACTCCAAACTGAGCGGGCCAACTCAGAAGCCACTCAAGCACACACTGCACTGGTGTGGTAGTGCTTCTCAGATCAGGAGTCCTTTATCTTGTCTTAGTTTAAGTGAAACCAACTAACTTCCGTTAGCCATCCGGTTATTTTCACCTAAAATATTAAATGTCATACATGACAGTAAATGGCCCAGTACATTTAAAACATTTAACTTTTCACATGGGCCAGAATAACAAATCAAACATTGGCCACATCTGCTCTTCTCCTCTGGCAAGAACTCTACCAACTGTTACAAGCAGACCTACATGTTCTTTTCTATTGGGCAATGTATCAACCTGAAAAAAGTAGGAAGTCACTTAAATCACTCATAGCCTGAGCTGAGGCAGTTGAGAACAGCAGCAACACCATTTCTCCCCAGCCACCACGGGTCAGAGCTTGCAGTGCGTGTGCACACAGAGACACTCCCCATCTGCTTGCTGTCTGTCTATGGTCTGTTCACCCTGGACGTGGAAACACTCCACAAGCCACCCCCACCCACGCACCTCCTCCACAGCTGGTCTCCCCACCCTCACGCCACTTCTGCAAACAGCTCTCCCCACCGTCTCCCTCCTCAGGTTTCCTGGCCATTCCTCGCATCCTTCTCTTGGACTCTTGAGTTCACTCATGTCTCTTCGTCCCCTGCTCCCCAACATGTTCTCCTTTCTCTGGCCTTGCCCAGTGCTTTCATCCTTTCTTTCACTCCTTCCAGAAGTGCCTCCTACTCCGCTCAAGCTCAGCAAAGACTAGAGGGTCCAGCTTGCTGCTAAAGCACAGTGAGAACACCAACCCTCACATCTACCCCCAGTCTCGCTTTTGAATTTGTACTTCTGGCCGCCACAGGAAGGTCCCCATCGTCCCATAGTGAACTGAGATCACGTCTCCTCCACAGGTAAAATACGCAGAGGGCATCATCCTCCCCCAGCTCTCCTGCGTGGGGGTGGCCAGAGCCAACTCTCATCTGCCTGCACCCCTATGTCTCTTTGAACAGGCTCCCTGGCCTCTTCTCCTTCAGCAGCTAAACACAATGCAAAAGATTAAAGAAACCACACTGAATCCTACACCCTCTGAGCTGCTATGCATTTCCATTGCCCACAGCACCCATTTTCCTGATTCCTACCACCTCCCTTCCCATTGCACCACTGATGTTCCTCTTAACATCAGCATCTTCTTGCCCAACTCAAGGGCACTTTCTGTTTCATCTCACTACACTGCTGGCCACACTGCTCTGGCTCCTTGACTCTCTGGCCTCCATTCTGGTCTTGCTGCAAAAACTCTGCACACTCAGGCTACCTATTCTGAGATACCACCTGGGCTCCATCTCAGCTCCTCCCTAACCCCAGGTCATCACGTCCACACCAGTTTCAACCACCTTGGCCTGGTTCTTCTCACTCTGGCTAGTACAGAACACCCAACAATTCCAGTGCCCTCAGGGGCCACTCTAACAACCCCTCAGAGCCAGTCTGGACATTTACACTGAAAGCTTGGGACATGTAATGCATTTCACACCTCAGCACTACCACTAACTAGTAGCCAAACATGAAAATGGATACAAATGCTTCATACAGGTTCTCTAGCTCTAAGTGTGCATCTGGTTCTCACCACAAGGTCTTAGTCCGATCATGACAGACACAAAAAGAAGTCACTGAACACTAGTTAAGTGAGAACCCTAACTGGTTAAGTGTTTTCTGGCAGATCTGAGTACTCTGAACCAGTGAAGTAGTCTCCTGTGCCACCACAGTCACACCTATTTATTTATTTATTTATTTATTGCAGTACCAGGGATTGAACTCAGGACCTTGTGCTTGCCAGACAAGTGCTTATTCTACTGAGCTATCTCTCTGGCCCTACACCTATTTAAATTACATGTCTACAAATGACTTTGAGATGCAGAAGGATATAATGGCATTCACTCAGCAGAAAAACAAGTTCCAATTCTTTTCATTAATTGCTTTATTGTTAACCTAAGAGCAGAAGTTTATCATTTCTGGGACAGAGTTTTACTCTGGCTACAAGGGCTTCCTCACAAGCTGTCACAATACCATGGAACACACTGCAAATAAGATGTAGAAATAAGCTATGATTATTTTATGAACTTGCAGGGCCATAAAAAATACATGAGCTCTAGAATAGCTTTACTGAATTTCTTTTAATAGATCAGGTGACACAAGAGATACTACATGTTCCACTTAGGATAAAAGTATAGAAGTACTTCAGTGTCACAAACCAGTTCAAATTATACTTTTATTAAAATTAAACTTTGAATGTTTTTGATACATCTCCAGATTTTTAAAAAAATCCCTCCCACGGTCTGTGCAATGAATACCTGCCATCACCATGAGTCAGTCACCTGGCATGATTCTCCCACAGGAACCTGCTGTCGCACTACTTCAAACCTGGGCCAAACAACTTCCATCTGCCAAATCTTTCACTCTTGATTCCTTTATCACATCTCTGGACCATGTAAAACTACTAAAAACAAAAAACAACGAAAAAAAAACCCCACCTGAGCACACTCATGTCACTCCCTTCTGGACAGCCAGACAGCACGTGCACACTAAGGGCACCTACACTCCTCTGCCCCAAAACACTGAACCTAAGAGTAGGAACAGGAGCTCAGCTGAGCCCTGAGAATCACAGTTATGGAATGGAAAAACTGTCTATGCTGTGCTAACTTCTAGACATTGTAGGCCCAACCAAGAAACAACCTCAGAGTCCAAGTGGTACTACTTGAAAGTCCTTGTATTCACACTATTTCAAATGAGGTTGACTGGGACAGAAGCACTGCAAATTTGAGGCCAGCCTGGACTAAGTAACAAGACTCTACCTCAAAACACCACACCACCAAAAAAGCACTCAGACCCTTGCACTTGCTAGAGAAGTGCTTATTCCACTGAGCCATCTTCCCGGCCCCCAAAAAAGAAAAAAGAAAAAAACAAAAAACAAAAAACAAAACCCCACAAGCTGAGGCAGAGGAATTCCAATTTTGAGCCAGGCTGGAGATCTTAGCAAGACCTTGTCTAAAATAAAATAAAATAAAATAAAGAAAACATTTGAAACAAAATGAAACAGCTGGGGATGTAGCTCAGTGGTCAAGTGACTGCCCAGGACATCCAAACCCCTGGGTTCAATTTTTAGTACTAAAAACAAGGGACAGGTGGCATTTCAACCAAATCTCTCCTTGCTCTCTAGCGAAGCTTTCTGTTCCTTTCCCAGGCAGGTTCTGCCACACGCTGTCCTTCAAGTTGCCTGGCATCTCCTCCTGCTGCTCTGCATGGGCTCACCCACTCCCAACCATGTGGCAAGGATGGTGAAGACTCTCTGCATAATTCCTTCAGGCCTGGTGGGCGCTTTCACATGGAAACTGGACCCAGGCTCCACTCTGCCTATTTCCTGGCCACCTCTCTATGGAAGAGAACACTCCCATCAACAGAAATCACTCCGATCAATCAGAAGTACTCTGGCCACAGGATGATGGATAGCTGGACCACAAACACCCACAGAATCAGCATCTGTTCATACTGGCAGAGCCTAACCCAGCAGACCCCGAAAACAATCCAAGGATCATCCAAAGTCAGGGTCATGCAGTATTAAAAGATTCCATGCAAAAGACATAGTGCAGGTGGAAGCTGGATGGTCAGACCCCATCTAATTTACTAACACACAGTTATATCTCAGGAATGATTTCAACAATGAGCACTGTACCCAACTGTTTGCACAGTGAAGGATATATATGTATTATAAAATAATTCTTCACAAATCATCAAGAAAGATCTCATGCCCTGTAAGTCCCTCAAACTCCATGTGTCCAAAACCAAATCTCCGCACTAAAGCCTGGCATAAACCCCAGAATCTAAGACATAAAATGCATTGTTCTTAATCTGCTAAAAATGTTTCAATGGGTCCCACTCACTTTCAATGCAATTTCCAAATTTATTTGTGTATGTTTTTAAAATGCACACATCCAGGGGCTGGTGAGATGGCTCAGTGGTCTAAAGCACCTACTTAGAACAAGCTAAGCTAAGCAAAGCACAGGGACCACGGTTCAATCCCCCAGCACCACATGCCAGCCAGCCCTGCCCCCTGGTGGGCTGAGCTGGCCACACATACACACAAAATAAATAAATAAATATTTAAAAATAAAAATAAAATGCACACATCCACACTGCACCAGTCCCGCTCCCTGGGTGTGCTGAGCCTAGACCAAGTCTGGATGTGGTGTCACACGTCTGTAATCCCAGCACTGGGGAGGCTAATAATAGGAGGATCACTAGGAGTCTGAGCTGCTAGGCAGCAGAGAGACCCTGTACCAAATACGTTTTTTAAAAAAATGCACACATCTGTTATGCAGCTAACATGTCCCAGATATATGCTTTGCAATTTTTACTTAAATGTATTTGGTACAGGGTCTCAGTAAGCAGCTTGGATTCATAGTGATCCTCCTGTTTTCAGCCTCCCCAGTGCTGGGATTACAGGTCTACACCACCAGCCCTGGTCTCCTCAGGTCTCCTTGGCCCAGCTCAGTGAGCCCAAGGGCGGGGCCAGCTCCACATGTGGTGCCAGGAATCAAACTCGGTCCCATACCTGGTCCCTTCATTTGCCTAAGCAGGTGCTTAGTGCACTGAGCTATCTCACCAGCCCAAAAGTGTTTTGCTGTTTGCTTGTTTGTTTGGCACAGGGTCTTGCTATGCAGTTTGGACTTGTGGTGATCTTCCTGTCTCAGCACTCTGGTGCTGAGATTACAGTATGCACCCCCACGCCCAGGGATCCAGGGCCACATGGCATGTGGTACCTCGCACTGACCGCAGGACCTTGCACTTGCCACACAGGTGCTTATACTGCTGAGCTAGCTCCCCGGCTGTGCTTTGTAAAACTGAGTATCTCAATACATATGTAATGTAACCTTTGTAAATATAAAAAGGCAGATTTAAATAACCCTACAGCCTACCACCCAAAGTCTGCGATTCTTAAGCTCTGGAATCTATTTTCTTCCACATATTTTCTACACATAGGTTGTACTGGAAAGTTGTGAATTTTTAATCACATCACACATACAATTGTGTATCTTGATTTTCTTCCACTTAACAAACATAAACGTTTTAATATATTTTCTCCATAAACCTTTTCAGAGACAATGTTACTTAATGGATGTATCATAACTATTCTGTGATTAAACACAATAATTCTAAAATATACAACTTGTTCATCAGGCTTTTTTTCCTATACTCAAAAGTGCGCCATTAATGAGTCCTATGAGGTTGCTATGTCAGGAGATAAGAATATATTTTAGGATCTCAATATACAAGACAATAGAACATAGAAGAGTGCCATTTTTGCTGTATCTTAAAAGGATATACTTAGATCTAAAGATCAAAAATTTTTTACTCTAAATTTAAATCTGTATTAAGTTAGTAGAAAACTATAACCTCTTCATAACAAAAGTGCTCATAATAAAAATTACTGAAACAATGCAAATGTGTATGACATAGAAATCCCATCTTCCTTTGCTTTCTTTCCCCTTTTAGGGCTAATTACCGGCAACTGTTTTCATACAATCTTCTAGTCTTTTTCTGCTTTCACTGAAATGTACACATGTGACTCTTTCCTTTTGTTCCTTATCAAAAAAGGGGGCAGGGATCAAATTTGCTGTTTTGGTTCAATAGAAGTATCACAGACACCAATACACTAAAGTCTGACTCTCTTCTTAAAAACTACATCATACGCCACAGCACCAAAACTACTATGGCTATCTTTAGTTTTTCCTCATTATAAAAGACACTGCAATAAACAGACATTGATATTAACCATTCTTCTGTAAGATACTGCAGTGTCATTCAAATGCATACTCATTTATTTAACTTGTCATTTAAAGAAGGGATTTTATTGTTCATACAGTTTTGGTACATTTATGATTTGTTCTCCAATGTTTCTGAGTTTTGCTGCTATTAGAATAGAATCTTCTTCATCTATAAGAGTAACTATTGGGCCTGCCAAATACTCAGTGGATTAAAGCGCCTGCTTAGGCAGAACAGGGACCGGTGTTTGAGGCCCCAGTGTGCCTTGCCAGCCCCAGCCCTGGGGTGCGCTGTGACAGCGACTGAGCGTGGTGGTGCCTATAACCCCAGTGGCTGGGAGGCTGAAAACAGGAGGATCACAAGTCCAATCTGTGTAGTGAGGCCTTGTACTAAATACATTTTTTTAAAAAAGAGTAACTATTAATCACTGATTATTAGTCAGATGTCACATAAGCTGTTTACATATTATAGATATTAACTTGCTAATCATTTGTCACAAGCATTTTCTGGCTTTTAACTGCAAGATATTTTTGCCCTTTTCCTCTTTTAACTAAGTTTTAAACTTTTATATAGAGTAATATACTGATATTCTATATATTATTTGCTTCTTTGTCCTTAAGAGTAGCAAGAGTAACAGAGTTGAGTGTTCTGCAGGTGCCAGGGCCTTTATCCCGCATTATAAAAACTCCCACAAGGCAGGATTCTTTTCCTTACAAGATTCCAGTTAGGCACAACTAGCTGCAAAGCCTGTTCTAAGCATGCAGAGCTCTTCTTCACAGATGTTTGTGCTCCTGATTTCCATATTCTTTAGAGCTGGAGGCGTTCATGCTGAGTTACCCTGTATTACCTTCCTGCACCATACAGTTTACTTCTGGGATACAGAAAAAGGCTCCAGTGACCTGTTGAACAGATGCCCTGAAGCCACTAGGACCATTTCAGCGAACATGGCCCTAAAATCTATTTGACTGTATTTATCTCACCATACTACAGCTTGTAAGATTACACTCAAAGTTGTGATTCATTTCTGATCCTCCTCCCCCACAGAAACTCGTAATTACTGTCAAGTTCACTGTGAAAACAACAGCTCTGTAACAACAGCTGTATCACATCCAGAAACAAGTCTTCTCTCTGCAATGAAGGTATTCTTTCAGACCACTTGGAACATTTTATGATCGCCTCCATGTACATCATGCTTGTCTCAACAAGGCTATACCTACAGGTTTTATGTTTTCTTTTGTAATGTGGTCAAAGCCAGTTTTCTATCTTGTTTCTTCCATTTTATTTTCTGCTACATTATATTTGACATTCAGAAAACTATGAATTTTGAACATGCATCAATTCATCAGATCCTCTGTCATTTCAATCTTTTTTGTCTAATCATTTTTGTTATCCTCTTCGTAGTCAATGTTATTGCTGGGTCAAAACTTATCCAAAAAAAAAATCTATTATATAATGTTCCAATTTTTAACTTCATCCTGCGTAATGTGGAAAATTAGTTTAACATCTATGCTTTTTCATTGGAAAATGCTCTGTTTTTTCCTACTTTTATTCAGGTCTACCTTTATCAAACATTTGAGCCAGGCATAGTGACACTCGCCTGTCATCTCAGCATTCAGGAGGCTGAGGCAGGAAGATCACATCAAGTTTAAGCCTCGCCTGAACTACATAATGAGATCCTGTCTCAAACATAAATGTTTTGACTTTATAGCTGGATGTGTAAATGCACTACGAACCCCAAAGCACAGCCCGACATGGCCTGCCAGTTCTCCACTCTCCACCCACCTCTACCATTCTGCCCTTGGCAACTTGAGTAGTTTAAAAATGCAAATCTGACTAGGTCATTCCCTTGCTTAAAACCCAATCTTTACAATGGCTTCCCATTTCCCCTAAGACAAAACTCAACATCCCTAACCACCCCTACAAGCCCCTACAGGATCTGGCCCCCAGCCTAGCCACACTTCCCCCTATTCACATCATCTTGCCAGTGGGCAAAACTTTCCCCTTTCTGGGCCTTCCCACATGCTGTTCCTTGCCTGGAAAATTATTCCCTACTTCATTGGACACCCACACCTACAATCTTCAAATCTCAGCTTAAATCCTACTTTTGCCCAAAAAAGTCTCTTTGAGCAACCTCTCCCTAACCATTCTCTAGTGTGGTCCCTGATTTCATCCACTCTGGTAGCAAGTGCTCCCTAACTTTCCCAGTAGATACTACAGTCTGTGATTGGACCAGAAGCCTTCCCCCCCACCCCACTACAAAGATTCCAGCAGGAAAAGGTTGATTTTATTTGCCACGCTAGAAAATATATATAATAGGTACATTATATAT
>NW_004524652.1:5591644-5593704 GCF_000260255.1 Octodon degus
TGTGTGTGTGTGTGGCCAGCTCAGCCCACCAGGGGGCGGGGCTGGCTGGCATGTGGTGCTGGGGGATCGAACTGTGGTCCCCGTGCTTTGCCAAGCTTGTTTCAAGTAGGTGCTTTAGACCACTGAGCCATCTCTCCAGCCCCCTCATTGTATTTCTTATGCCTTTAAATGCTGCCCATCGCATTTACCCAGCAGATAAATAGATAAAATTTCTTATACCACCTACAAACTCAAGAGCATTCCATTTTCCTTGAAGAGACATAAAAGCTAATCTGAATCGTGAATCTGCTACCACAGAAAAACAACATATATAATTCACATCACTAGGAAATAAATTTTGCTTATATATTAGAATTAAATTTTACCCAGTGTTCAATTTGCTGAAAACTCAATTCACAGTCAACTAATTTATGTAAAACAAAGCACCATGTGCTTCATAAAATACTCTTTGGGAAGTCACTAGCATATTTGACAAAAACTGCAACAAAATCACAAATTTAAAAGCAGTTAATCTCTAGTATTCTGTGATCTACTTGATGAAGACAATATAAATTATATGACAAATGACCAACTTTTAGATGGTAAAGGCTAATAAGATCTTTTTTTTTTTTCTTTTAACCACTCCACTTCAGCAGGCACTTTCACACAGTATTACCGTGGAGCAGACAGCAGGTATTATTACCCTTTACAGAAACTGAGGCTGAGTGACTAAGTGTCCTCCCCAAGGTCACAGGACTGGTAAGCAGTACAGTCATAACTACCCCAGGGGAGGAGAGGAAATTCCCACACGTAAATTCCTAACCAAAGAAAACCTCAATCATAAACACCTGGTGTCTATAATTAGTAGACTTGCACTCCCTTCACTAAAATTTCACTTCATCAGAGAACCACCATCCAACAAAACTGTTTTAATGTTAAAACGAAAACTGTCATCAATCTGGGAAAGGGCTAAAACTACAGCCCACCTGAACTATGCAATGTGATGCAGCAGTTTTTGAAAACGAATTAAATCACTATATGCTAAAACTCAAAGAGTACTAGTTGGCTAGTACTTGTTCAAACAGGGCAAGATGGTAAAGCACTATATGAAAGTATTTTAAAATACCTATTAGGCCACACAACACACCCAGCAAAGTCCTTGGAAACAGGCTAATAACCAAAGGACTTTCACCACCAGTGACATATCTGTATCACAAAGAAAGTATCCAGCTCTATGCAGCTACTACTAATTTTAAATTAGCCGGTAAATTGAACAAGGTCATTTTTCTGCTCTAAAAAGCTATGCATCTACAAAGGAAGGGCACCCTCTAGAAAAAGGAGACAAAATGCACTAGAATTCAGTCTTGTTAAAACAACTGTGTAAATGTCACAAAGAAGGCAATAGATTGAATTTTTTTATTTTTATTTTTTGCAATAGCAGGCCCCCTTTGTTGCAACAAGACAACTAATAAGCGAACCTATCAACTCGAACAGTGCAGAGCAGGCTCCTCAAGAGAGAGAGAGAGCGAGCGAGTTGTTGGAGTTGGACAAGAAAGGTCTCACAAAGGAGCCGAGTTCTGAGGAAAGGAGAGGTGATCTGGCAAAGATACGGGCCGCTAATCTGAAAGGGAAGACGTCGGGGAATAGCTACTGAGTTCATCAGAGCGGGGTACAGCAAGGAAACTGCAGTCAACTCCCGGGGAGCAGAAAATGCCGCTAGCTTGGGAGTGCGGGGAGCTCGCCCGCCGGCCAGTTTACCTGGGAGCGCTCGGCCCTTGTTGTGGTCAAACAATGGAGGCGTCCAGCGGCAGCAGCCCGGTGCGTGGGGCGCGCGGATCGTTCCTCATCACCTGGGCAGAACGCTCAGCGGCTTCCGCCCTGAGGAAGGCGCTGGAAAACACACAGCAGCGCCCGCTGCAGCGGCGGCCTGCAGCACCCCTGCGCCCGGCCCACAGCGCGGCCCTCGCCGCCCTCCCGGGACCCGCCTGGAACGACTCCAAGCGCGGCCGCCGGCTCCCCCTTCCCTGCGCTCCGATAACAATGGGCCGGCCCGGGGCCCCGCGCCCGCGGCCTCCGCCCGG
>NW_004524652.1:5593809-5594588 GCF_000260255.1 Octodon degus
CTGGGCACTCGGCATGGGCCCGCCCCGAGGCCGACCGGCGGCAGGCCGGCGCGCCGACCTTCGCTCCCGCGGTCCCCGAGGGCCGCCGCGGCTCGAGGCCCGTCCGGAGTGATGGGTTGTTTTCCTTTTCTTTACCCCACTCCGCCGCCTTCAAGCCCCCTGCGCCGCTCCCCCACCCCCATCCAAGAAAGAAAACACGGAGACTCCGACTTCACTGCGGAACTCACTCCAAGTGCGGGGTGCGAGCGCCCCAGGCCGCGGTCTCCGAGCGCCCACCCACCCCCTCCTCCGGGGACACCTCACAGGTGCGCCTCCGAGTCGCGCGCGCGCGCGCTCTGCACACCCAGACGCCTCCGGGGGACAGCGCGCGTGCGCACGCTCGAGTCCGGCGAACCCCGGGACAGTGAGGGAGCGGAGTACTGGGGGCGCGCATGCGCGTCGGGACGTCTGGGCCCCGCCCCCACCGCAGGCGCGCGCGCGCGCCCGCCTTCAACGCCCCCCTCCGCCGTGCGCCCTCGTTACCCGGGGCAACCGCAGAGCGACCGCACCTGAGCGGTGCGCCTGCGTCCTGCCCGCTAGACCCTCCCCTGAACTGCGTCGTCGTCCCCGCCCCACCGCAGCTGGGGACGGCGGGGCGTCGCCCCCTCCCCGCTGAGGGAGCATCGATTGGCTCCCCCGCCCCTCCCCGCACACACAGACACGCCGCCGCGCCGGCGCCGCTCCCGCCCGCCCGGTCAGTGCCGCCAGGCCTCGCCGCCGGCTCCCAGCGTGCACCGCGG
>NW_004524652.1:5594688-5622964 GCF_000260255.1 Octodon degus
CTGACCTGGCTCGGCCCCCGCCCATGGGCCGCGGGTCCCCGCCGCAGCCCGCCGGCCCGGAGGACAGCGCCCAGCCGGCAGCCGCCTGAGGGACCGGACGGATGCGTCTCAGGTGAGGCGTGTCCCGAGCGCGCGAGTCCAGCCCCACACACCTGCCGGCCGGGCCGGACGGGCTTGCGTAGCTGTTTGCGAATGAGCCCTGCGCGCTGGAGTGAGGGTCCCGGCTAGGTGTACGGGCCCGGGGAAAGCCAGCGATCGCCCCCTAAAACCGCCAGGGACGATGGAGGGAGGGGCGCCTGGCCGGGGCGCGACGCTGGGGGAGGCGAGGCCGCGGGCGGGACGCCGGTGGGGGAGGGGGGAGCCGCATTGCAGGTGCGGGAGTCGGGCCTGGCCGCCGGGCCCTGGCGCTGCAGGAGGCGGCGTCCGGGCGCGCCGCGCTCGCCACCTGCAGCCTGCAGCCTGCCGCCCTGCAGTCGAGGGACCGCCCCAAGAGCCGCACAGCCTTGCGACCCCGTAACCCTTGGCGTAAGTCCGCTGTCTACCTATTGCCTCTTTCCGAATCTTGGCTGTGGGCTCTAGTTTTATCCTCTAACAATTCGCTGGTGATTCCTGAAACGGAGAGTAATCCACAGATGCGCAGAGCTCCGGGCTTGGCCGCGGAACCGCGGTACTCCGCGGTGAGTTACTCTAGTTTTCCTAACTTGCGTTTTCATGCCGATCTGGTTTGTTGAGTCCACTAATGAAAGTTGAGGGGACCTAAGAGAAAATACAGCCGCGTTTTTGGAATTTAGGTGGCACTTGTCTGCTTTATAACAAAAGCAATTCCGAGGCTGTAATACTAGATTGCGCACTTAAGAAACCTGTAAGAGTGTTAAAGCTGGAATCGCCGTTCGGAAACTGTTACGTTTGAAATTGAAAGAGCAAGCGCAAGGACCTGAGTTCAATCCCTGGCTCCGCATTAAAAAAAAAAAAAAAAAGAGCATTGTCACTTTATTAAATGTTGCTTCTTTTTGGCACAGTCTGGGGTTTCCCTGCGTTTTCTCGCCATTAAATTGTGAGGGAAAAGACGTTCTTCAAGTGACTTTTATCTCCGAAATGTTCTGAAAATTATGCATTTTTCTTGACTAACTGTTCACCCAAATGGCTGAATATCCAATATGTTTGGAGAAGGCTTCAAGTGTTGTGATTCTTTATATACGTCTGTACACCTGTACATACACACTATCGAAGCTCCTTAAAATAGTTTTTTGTTGCTTCTTGTAGCATATTATAGTTAATAAGTGTAGTTTAGGTGGATGTGCTTTTTAAAGTAGAAGATAATTGTGTGTACAGACTTTTACTGTGACACATTTAAATGTATCAGTGTAACAGATAGGTTTTTCAAGCATTAGATTATTTTATTCTGGCATCTTTTAAAGAAATAAGTGAATCCTATCCTTTTAGTCGCAAAGATTGTTGATTTGGGGTTCTTAACTCCTTCCTCTGTCATAAATCGGAAAATTGATTTCAGCATCAGTACCTCGCTGAGATATATTTGCAGCAGTCTCAGTGTTACAGTGTGGATCTTGATGCTTTTAAGAAACCCTCATGAAGCGTTTTTTCCTCTTTGCGGCAAAACACATGGGTTTTTCCTTCTATCTAGAACCAGATCAGCAATGACAGATCCCGATGCATAGTGGGCCTGTGTTTATTAATGAAGATTGTTGACTATTGATTTATATCCCTTCGAGGGTGTGGCAGGCGCCTGCATGTGCTTCAGCCACTGGAGCTGCATGCGGTAAATGTTTGAGGCAGAGGCGGGGGAGGTCAGGGCCAGCTTGGTGAAACCAGTTTTCCTATGTCCGGCTTTCACATTGCGTCCTGCAGCAAGCTTTGGGCAGGGAAGTGAGTATATCCTAATGGTCTTCAAATATTCAAAGGCATTATGCAGCAAAGCAATTTTATCAGAGAGGTTCCCGAGTATAGAAAAAGAGACATCCTTAGAGAAACACAGATTTTCCAGTGATGTAAATGCAGGAGTCATCAGGATTAAAACTTAGGCATTGGAAAGAAGGGACTGCTCCTTCCTGGGAGGATAGGGTCCCAAGGGGCTGGTTCCTCGCGTAGCATGACCAGGAGGTAGCACAGGGGTGCTGCAGGGCAGCTTGTAGGTGTGCCAGCGGGGTGCGCCTGGGTGGCAACAGCATTCAAGGTCTCCTGCATTTCCCTTCCTGTTCTGCGCTTCTTTTTCATTTCTTGTGCTGAGTTCTACAGTTGTGGGCAGCGTGACATCCCTAGACACTTGGTGAAGCCTCAGAACATTTGTACCAGGTCATCTACCTGCTGTAGGAGGTGACCTAAACCTACCTTGCATTGGTGTGGGGCCTTCTGCGTAGCTCTTACATTCAGTGTGTTGTCTTAAGGCCTCCTTTTAAAAATATGTGTTCTTGTGTTTCTTCCTTTGGTTTTTAGTTCCTATAGTAAACATTTAATCAATAGAAAAATCTTTTTTTTTTCTAGTGAAACAAGCAGAGGGGTAGGTTGTGTTTTGGGGGTTTTTTTTGGTTTTTTTTAAAAAGTAGGTATTTTTCAAAATGAAATGGTGTTGGTCTCTTAAGTCAGAAAGTTATGCGCGTGCATAATTTTCTCTTAGCTGAGAATAATTTTTAAAAGATACAGATTAAAGGATAGTTCTTGTGCTTGCTCTGCATTTCAGTTTGTTTATTTCATTACTCAGGCATGACTCAAGTGTTGTAGCAAGAGAGCCCAGTCGTCTCTACCTACAGTAAATTGCTCTGAATTTTTTTTCATATGCCTGTATGGTATTTAAGTGCATGCTAACAGCCAAAAATAAAACAAAGCTGAGAAATAGGATCACAGGTAACTGAAAAGATGAGGCGAATGGGAGCTTTGTGTTTGAAGAAGAAAAAGATGCACAGTCTTCATGCTAGGCCAATCTTGGAAATGATGGATTTATCAACGAGGGGCGTAGCAAGGACTAGGCCGTTACGTGTCTGCCTCAGTGCGTGCACTAAGTGGGTCAGTGGGGTGAGGGCTGGCCGTGGCCAAGCTGCAGAGCAGCGGCCTGTGAGCGCCAGAGTCCCTGTGCACCAGGACTAAAGTAGAGCGCGATGGTAACAAGGCCAGCAGAGGCCGTTGCCTGGCCTCGCCGCCGCAGGAGGGAGTTAGGAAAAAAATCTCTATTATTGTATACATGTACTTAATTATTTTGGGGTTTGTTTTGTTTTGAGATAGGATCTTGCTATGCAGTTCAGGCTGACCTTGAACTCACCATGTAACCCAAGTTAATCTTGACCTCACAGTGGTCCTCCTGCCTCAGCCTCCCAAGAGCTGGGATCTCAGGCATCTGTCACCACATTGACTTAAAACACTTTTTAAAATAGTTCCTCTCTTTTGCCTTTTAGCAGATTTCCCCCCATGCTTTTGTGCTTCCCACCCATCAACTTAAGTTAGGTGTAATAAATTAAGTGACCCCAAAGTTTGTTTGAATGTGTATATATAATTTATAAAGCATGCATGAAGGGAAAAAGAAATTCAGGCTGTTCTGGCCAAACAAAAACTAAAACAAAAAAATGTTAGGAAGTATGTATTCCTAACACAGGGAAAAAAACACAGATACTAATGGGCCTGGGCGATAGCTCAGTAAAATAAGTGCTTACCTTGCAAGCACAGGGTCCTGAGTTCAATCCCCGGTACCATAAAAACAAACAAACAAACAAAAAAAAACGCACACACAGATACTATTTTATGTAGTACTACCAGTACAGTAAATGATCAAGTAAGGCAGCCTACATCTCAAAGCTTCTAGCCAGTCTGTAAAGGCAGCACATGGTTACTGTAGATTTCTTTGTTCATAGAGAGCCAGGTATATCTCTATGCATATCTCTACCCTCGGGAGTGATCTTTTGTGATATTCCTCACTTGCCACTCTATCAGAAATAGCTTTAGAAAGCTGAGCGGGGGCCTGGGGAGATGGCTCAGTGGAATAAGCGCTTCCCTGGCAAGCGTAAGGGCCTGAGTTCAATCCCTGGTTCCGCAAAAAAAAAAAAAAAATGAAAGCTGAGCGGGCTACTCCCTGGCAGCTGTATGGAAAGCGGGAACAAGCTTTCTCCTTGACACTGAAATGCCTCATTCTGACTGAGTTCTCGAGGCTGAGTAGCAAAATGTCCTTGGTCAGCACCAAAGAAAAGAAGCAGCCTGCACACGCGTGCTGGGGCCGGGGTGGGGCCTGGCTGTGGGGCACACAGCACTTGGAAGTTTCCTGGGCAGTAGCTAGAATATTAAATTTAGATCTGCGTGAGATCCTTATCCTTCACTCTTCAGATCCCTTCCTGATCTAAGTGCATCCTCTGCCCTTCTTGTGTGCCACATGGGTAGGCCAGTGTGCCAGGCACCCTTGTAGGCTTGTTTTTCTTCGGTACCTGGCTCAGGCATGACTGCCACCTATAAATTATAATTGCTCACATTATTGCAGTACTATCTGTTCTAAAGTCATACATTCCCTAGAAATGGGTGGCCTTACACTCTAAAAAGAGTGGAGGGGCCGGGGAGATGGCTCAATGGAATAAGCGCTTCCCTGGCAAGCGCAAGGGCCTGAGTTCAATCCCCGGTTCCGCAAAAGAAATAATAATAATAATAAATAATAAATAAAAAGAGTGGAGAATCTGCATGGAAACCTTGGTTTCCCAAGAGCAAGTTTTTTCTGTCATACAGAGTATCCTGGGACTCTATCTTACTAACACCTCCTAGCCTGGTTTCTCAAATGATGAAAAAACATAGAAGGTGCGGCTCATGCCATGCCCTGATTATTGGTGGAGGCTTTTCCTGAAGTTGTACCTCTCCAGCCATCATGTGTACAAGGCACCGGTGTACTTCTTTCTCTGTGACTCGTGACGTGTGAGGGCAGATCCACTTTTTACAGATATTAAGTCTTGCACCGTGAGAACAAACGTGCTTTAGTTTTATGTGTCCGAAGATGGAAATGTAGCAGAGGTTATGAGGTGTCTCCAGTCCTCAGAAAGGGTCAGTCCCTGGTAGCAAGTTATCTTTCTGTTTGCCCAAGTCCCTGTGAGCAGACCAGGAGTCCGGCCACTGTGCTCCGGCCTGTCCTGTGGCTCTTAGGAAGGAGGGGAGTCCTTTTGATGGGGTACACAAGACACACAGCCCTCCTTGCCTCTGCATGGGAGACAGCTTTCAAGTGAGAAATCATTTTCCATCAAGGTAATCAGGTCAGTTCTGACTAAAAGAGTTTTATCATTGTGCTGTGGTGCTAGCCCCACTGTGGAGAAGACCCAGGCCACACCCTCTGGACTGGGGCCAAAAGCGAATGTTTTTAGGAGAGGCAGCAAGCTGAGACATTAGAGCCAGAAGCTGGACCTGCTCAGGGCCACTGGGAGCTATCTGCAGGCGCGTGGGTCACATCCACAGTTGCAAAATGGAACTCTGAGCAGCTGGGGCCCACTGACTCTCTAGAGCATCACATTGAGTTGTGCCCCTCCGCAGGCTATGGTCAGACCAGAGAGCCTTTCCCAGTGGCCTCGGGTACCACCAGGACCTGCCTGTGTAGGTGCAGGTGTCAAGTGGAGTCACACCAGTAGGAAGCAGATGAGCCAGCACTGTGCCTTTGAGAAAAAATGAGCTTCTCCAGAAGTCAGGCAGCAGCCACAGGAGGAGTCATGAGCACCGCAGGGCAGCTGCGCCGGGCTCTCGCACCACGGGGCCCATCCTCTGTCCGTGCTGAGAACACAGAACGCGGTTCGGCCTTCTACATCAGTGTTCTACCATTGAAGGAGTAGCCAGACGTCTCCCAGCCTGCTCAGCTCAGCTGGAAGCTCTGGATAAAAGTTGCAGATCGTGGTTTGTTAAAATGCTCATGAGCACCCATCTGGGCAGGCCTTGCAGGCATTTCCGGGTCTAGTCATCGCGTATCTGCCAGGTTCTGGTCAGGTTGTTTCTCACTCCCTTAGAGATCTCGCCACCTCACAGATCTGGGTGAGACAGCGAAGGCATTAAAGGTCTAGGGCTTCCCTGCCTTATTTACAACTTCGTATGCTGGATCTAGCAGTAAAATATTCTAGAAGTCTTTGGGCAGTCATGTGTCAGCATTTGCACATAGAATTACTCATGTTTCTATGAAAACTATTTTTTTTCCTTGAATAAAACTAACCAGAAAATATTTATATATGCCCCGCTTCCTCCCCCCTCCAAAAAAGCTGCTCTCTTTGCCTTAATGGTGTCTTCCCATAGTGGCTCACACCATGCTGTTGAGCTGCCCTGGGAAGTTTGGGGCATACCACCCATCGGATTGTCCCTGACACCACATCTCCTGTGTGCTGTGCCGTGGGACAGAGAAAAGGGAAGTAATTCATTTGGAGCTGCAATGCGGCTGTCCCAAGAACGCCAAGGATGTTCTGACTTTAGACACTCAGTCTTCAGAGGCCCTGTCACATCATGGAGCCTGATCTGGGACAAGGACTACATAGGACAGAGCCACCACTAGGGGCCAGTCAGCCTGAGAAGGACCACCTGGCCATAGAGAGCTTTGAGCACCATCTGCAGAGGAAGTAGATCTCTACCGGTACCCCTAGTGGGCAGCATGAAGCCTCTGAGGGAGCCTCCCCTGACTGACTGCACAGCGGCCTTGGTCAGAAAGGGCACGGGGCGTCAAGGAGAGAAGCAGGTCCTTGTGCCAGGAAGGGCAGCAGGCTTTGTCTTCTGGACAGTGTGGCCGCAGGCGCAGGACACATTGCGTCCCAGAGACCAGTTTCCTCTTCTACAAGCTACTGGTCTTCTCTCCTCAATTCTTTATTCACCTCTGTCCCTGCTGTGCGTATACATGTACATGGTCACTTCAGTGATCTCTTTCGATGGCAGTGTATTATGTAGACATTTAAAATTTGTACTTTTCAAATAATATCAAATGTCAGGTGTTCATAAATACACTGATTACTACTTTTACCATCTTAATCGGGGCTTAAAAGCAGGTGTTCAGAAAGACCCAGCACGCGGTCCACAGGAAATGGCAGGTGACAGCGTTTGGGTTTTCCAGTTGAATTTTAATTCCTTTATAAGCCTTTATGTAAATAAGTATCATTAACTAAGTACTATAACATCCTGCTAGTTTATAAATAATTAGGAATTTCAGAAAACAGAGTTTACCTTTAGTAGTAGTGCAGTTGTTGACAGTAAGCACTGGGGGTGAAATATAGCGCCTTAAAACTGAGCTAACAAAAGTGGGTAACTGTATAGGTTGCCATGTAACATGTTCTGAGGTTTTTAAAAACAAATGATACATACACCAAGTTTGCACGGTGCTGCTCAGTCTGGTTGTGTTTCCTTGCTTGGATTTACTTCCTCTAAATAATAGCGCAGGTGGCCATCTATTTCATCTGTAAGGCAAGAGCAAGGAACTTAGGAAGTTGCCGTTAGCTTTGCCTCTGTGAAAGCGGCTGGCGTTTTCCTATGAATCGGTACCATCGGGTGGTCTGTGCCTCCCGCTCCCGAGTTTCTGTCCTTACACTGGGGCTGATTCTTGCTGCCCTCACCGGTGGCTGGCCGGCTCCAGGACGCCCAAGAAACCTGCTTTCTACATACAGAGATGGACTGTGAAGCTGTTGGCCCCAGATGGAGCCCCAAATTCACACCATGATGTCTGAGTGGGCTTGCCTGCAGAGTACCTGGTACTCTTCCGTGTTACATCAGAGTACTCTGTTCTTAGTACAGAAGGTTGTTTCTGTGCAGAACCAGGGATTGAACTCAGGCCCTTGAGCTTGCCTGGGAAGCGCTTATTCCACTGAGCCATCTCCCCGGGCCCTTGTTTCTTTTTTAAAGTAACTTTTCAACTTGTACCTGTATCTTTTTAAACTTGTGAATCAGATTTTATAACCTGAGTGATTTTTACTTTGAAAGAGCTTTTAGGTAGGAAACGATTTTAGGGCTTACTAGCTCAAACTTATTATAACTTCTCCATTATATTTGGGTTGTTTGTTTGTTTTCAGAACCAGGGATTGAATTCAGGCCCTTGCGCTTGCCAGGGAAGCACTTATTCTACTGAGCCATCTCCCCAGCCCCTATATTTGTGCAAATTGCAGAGTTTAAATTATGACTTTTTTTTTTTTTCAATACCAGGGATCAAACTCAGGACCTTGTTAAATTATGACTTTTTATAAACAGCATTGCCTAGAGACCTTGGGGCCTGTACTTTGATTTCTCTCAGCCTGGAAAGCTTAGTGCTGCAACATGTAAAATATAGGAGCTTTGGCATAATTTCAGGGGACCCTTTTAAATCCTTGTAAGGCTTATATAATTAGTGACAGCCTTAGAAAGTGAAACCCCCTGGGATCTGAGACAAGTTATAGCCTTCGAACAGTGCTTCCTGGTGACTCTGTGCCTGTGCAGGGCATAGTGCTCCTGGGGAGCTGCCCTCAGGCACTTCACGGGCCAGTCAGGTCCTCACACATTCCATCCTCGTGACCAGAGTGCTGGAGTCCCTGTCTGAACTTCTGGAATTCTCCTGCACACACCCACCCACTTCTCAGTGCGTTAGTGTTTATACAGAAAAAACAAATGCATCAGTGGGAAGGAAGTGTTTCTGTTCACAGGTCATTGTTCACAGGTTAATTTTTCCTTTCCTTTCAAGGAAAGACCTGTCTGTGCTCTGCTGTGGCGCAGTACAGGGGAAGGCCATGCTGCCCACAAACACCTGTCTCTCAGGGCTCTAGGTGCGGAGAAGACCTCACCCTAGCGTTCTGTTTTCCCAAGTTGCTAGCTCTGGTATAGGAAGAAGCCACACGTTCCAGGCCTTGTCCCTCCAGCAAGCTCCATGCATCCTGGGGGAGCAGGGTAAACCTTGAGTCAGGAGAAAGAGACCAAGCACAGCTGGTCTTGGGGCGACCATTCTCTGCAGGGAGCCATCCTGTGCCTCTGAGGCTGTTCAGCAGCATCCCTGGCCTGATGTCCCTAGGAGGGGCCCAGTCAACTCCAGGGTGAGCCACAGCTGTAGGCTGTGGCTGGATCAAACTCGAGTGTTCATCAGGAAGATGGAATTGTCCCTGCTCTTCCTTAATTTTGACTGCTTATAACTGTCTCAAATTAGAAAACCTACATGCTAACCTCATTTATTCTTTGGATTAAAAACAACTGAATCTTGCGTCAGCCACAGAGCAGTGACTATGTACATTGCCTAAGCCAAATAAGAATAGCTTCTGTAGCTGTGTTCCAGGCAGGTAGAGTGGGACTGCAGCCCTGGCCGGCTCCCCCGTGCCTTGTGCAAGGTCACCACAGAGGTCCCAGCCTCCCTTCCTCTCTCCACTCCCTGCTGTTCTGCCCCCCAAGCCACACGTCACACGCCAGCTGCTGATCCAAACAGATAAAGGTTCGGGCTACCTTAGAGAAGAAAGGGGTCGGCAGCCACATTGGTCCTACTCTTCTGTATGAGGAGATGAGCCCCAGGCCTTCCCTCCAGCAGGCCAGGAAGCCTTGCAGAGTTCAGTGTCTTCAGGTAAGGGGGTTGTGCTAGGTTGTACGATGAAGACAGTCAATTGTCAGGTAAGATGACCAAGCATAGAAAGCAAACTTTCAGAAATTAAAAGTTACATTTTAGACGCTTCTACAGCAATCCCTGAAGCCCCGGTGTCTTAAAGAAAACCCAGGGCAGATCTGCACGCATTTACACACGCACCCACATGGACGCGCAGTAAGCTTGCCATTGTTTGGCAAAACCGGCTTCCTAACCTGCAGTAGCATCTGCTTGTCTACAGCTGTGGGAGAGAAGAAACAATTTCTCTTACTCTGAGGTGTTTTTTTCATAAGCAGCATCCTCAAAATTAAGCACTAGAATTATATTAGTGCTGAGTCCCCAACCCCCAAAAAAACTAAATGTAAGTGTACAAACCAAAATATGCAGAAAGGAAAGGGCAGAGAGAACTTGAAGAAATGGATATGAGGCAAGCAGTATTCTGCCGGTACAGAACAGGCACATTTGCAGGCAGAGGCCAGGCACCCTGCACTTGGCACAGGGCCTCAGTGTGGTATGATGAGGGGTCCTTGGGAGGGTCCCCCATGCCACCTACCAGTGGCAGCTGTAAAGAAGCAGTGTGACCCTCCCTTGAAGTGTGCTTGCTGGCGTGTAACATAGGGATCGTTCTATCTGCCCTTTGGAATGCTACGAAGTTTGGCGCATGCCTGACCCGAGAGTGCTTGGTGAATGACTGTATTGTACTTTCCCCTTGAGTGTGGGGACCTGTGCCCACAGTGTCGCCCGGCCTCCGCATCCAGCTCTACCAGCCTAAACCCCCTACTTGCTGTCTCCGCGATTGTGTGAAAACCCAGCCTTCTGTTTTTTGCTCCGCTATCTCAACTTTCCAAGCAGCTCCCAGGGGGCACCTTCATTCATGACACTATGTGCCTCTCTGTCCTTGGTGTCCCTGCCCTCTAGAACATGCTTGTCACATCAGATCGTTTGTGGTCTCTTCCTTCTGAGTGCTCATCTGTGTTGACCTTGCCGCAGGGGTCTCCTCCTGTCCAAAGCCTGCCATCCATCACCTTCATCACAGCCTGTTCACAGCAAGACCTTTGTCATTAGTGCTTGGCAACACCTACAGGGAAGCTGCAGTATCTGAGACCCAGCCCCTGCCCTCTGGGGATCACAGCCTGGTGCGGGCAGGTGACAGCAGGCAAATGAGAGCTGCAGGGTCATGGCATCGTCGAGGGCAGGCCTCCACCAGCCCCTTTCCCTGGCTGGTGCACTTGTGTGTAGACCTCATGAGGGTGTAGTGATAGATTATTTTCTTTGTACCTCAGCAGCCAAGTCTCCTGATTGGAAGCTTAGGGCTGAGAATAGTGGGCCTCTGGAGTCACCCACTGGCTGGTCACTAACCTCGAGCCACAATGGGAAGAAGGTTCAGCTGTCCCCCTACTGCAAGGAGGCCTTGTAAACATCAAGAGATGCATTTAAAAATAAACTGATAGTAATGTTAGGTTCCCAGTGATCACCATAACCTCTTGGTGACGAGTGATCCCCAGGTTTAGAATTCGTGGTACAGTACATTTTTTTAAAAATTCGGATAGTTCTAGAGTGAAAATAAGGAACTGTCCTTTTGAGTCAAATAAAAGTCAGCTTTATGGAAAACTACACTGCCCTTTTTTTCATTTCGTCACAGACCAGGCAAAGTGTCATCAAGGCTTAGCGCAAGCCCTCCTGAGCTTCCACGCCTCTGGCCACCACTGATGACTTCACGAGGCATGAGCTGAGCTCTCCTCTTGCACGTGGCTTGGCCGTGCCTGAGATGCTCCGCGCACACAGCCAGCACCAAGAGTCTGCCCAGGTGTCGGTAGGCTGTAGCTGACAAGAACTGTATGTCATAAACCTTGCAGAAGGTCCCGAACAAGCCACAATGTCCTTCCCACAGAGAAGAGACCTCAGCTTTTAGGTGGCTTGATAATTTTTCAGTCTTGCTACGTGAGAACTTTCGCAGCAACCTCTGTGGCCAACGGCATGCATAAACCTGATACCCGTCCTTCTCCCTTCTCCCTGTGCCATCAGGAAGCCGTTCCCAAGGCGTCCTACCCTCCCTTGTATGAAATACATTCTGGAGGTGGGGGTGGGTGGGGTAGGAACAAAGCTTGGATGAGATCGCCGCCAGGTTTCAGGCCCACAGAAGCCTTTCTCAAAGGGCAGGCTCAGGTTCCTGGAGGCATTCATTGTCCTAAGTGCTGGGGAGATAGCAGGGTACAAGACAGACAAGCCCTTGTTCTTGTAGAATTGACACACTGGTTAGGTAAGAAAGACAAGTGACCTAATTTTACTTAGTGACAAACGCTGTGAGGATGTAAGATAGCGTAGTGCGATGATAATGGCACTTGCAGTAAAAGAGCCTGTAGGGGCGCATCCAGCAGCAGATGCAGAACTGCTTGGCCTCTCTCCACGCTCTTAGAGAGGAGAAGCTAGCCAGGTTACTGCGGGTTGCCCCGTGAGCCTGAGGGTGAGCAAGAGCTGGAAGCCGAACCGCAGCTGTCAGGCTGTCTGGCACCCTGCTGCGCTGCCGTAGCTCGCAGACCGCCACCGCCCCTGTTCAGCCGGACCAGCAAGCCAGAACATCCCCCTTTAGGCACAGTTTGTCATCAGATGCTTGAGATTCAGCTGTTTAAGCCTCATTCTGTTCCTCACGAAAATGCAGCCCTGTGGTAGCGCCTCTTCCCACTTGAAAGGGAAGAACTCCAGAACACCAGGAAAATACCAGGCACATATATGCCCCCAATAAGGCAACTGTCCAGGCTGCCTGCCTCGATTTCCCCTACAGAGGTGAGATAAAAATCACAGCCTTCTTGTGTTGCCTGGAGACCTAAAAGACCAGCATGGCAGCACTGGCACAGGAAGCTCTAGAGGAGCAGTGACAGGTGTGACCATCTCGACACCAGCACGCCGGCTCCACCGTGGCCAGTGCGGGCCTCGTTCTAGAATGCACACAGGCACCCCAAACCGAGTGTCTCCCTCAGCAGGGCGGTGCAAGCACCACAAGGTGGGAATAGGGGAGCAGCCCTCTGGGAGGGCCAGAGGGAAACAGCCTCAGGAACTGGATTTTCACTTAGCTCTCCTACACGTGAATGGGTTGCTAGATGCGGCCAAGGTCTTTAGAAATGGGGAAGAGCTGCACTTTTTTGCATGGTGAAGGAACTAGATCATTCTAAGCCTGGCAGAGACAGTGATAGCCATCATTGCTGTTTTATTAATGCCTTTCAGCTTTTTGTGGTTAAACACACAATTCCAGGCCTAGTTGCCCTAGGCCTAGAGGCCGTATGAGGGTGGAAGCGCTGGTCATGCTCAGCTCTGCAGGCAGAGAGTATTTTGCTCAAGAGCAGGCCTCTCCAGCATGCACGTAGAGCTGCTGCACCTGGATGGACCCTGTTTCTCCTGACCACTGGTTCTCCCAAAACCTGCCAGGAAAGTGGCTTCCATGTGTGACCTGAGGCAGACATCCCGAATCTTGGAGGAAAAGCCCACCCCTGACTGACCATGGCCTGGCTAGAGTTGTATAGATGGAGAAGTTGGTCAGCCTAGGAATCTTGACATCCAAGTAGAAAATCTGTGCACGCCAACCCCAAATTCTCCCACAGCATGGATAGATGGGGTGCTTATTAGTGAAAGTATCCAAGTCAGAATGGGCCCTGAAAGACTGTGCCACAGCCAAGGATTGTAATTAATCCTACAGTGGAAGCCATTGGTCAAGTATAGGAAAGACAAGGCAAAGGCAATTCTGTGTACAAATGGAAACTAGTGACCTTTAACAAAATAAAGGGCCCTAGGACCTAGAGCATGCCGGGAGGCACCCAGGTCTCTCAGGTCCCAGTGAGCATGGGCTGGATGTAGCTTCCTTCCCTGGTTTCTCCTCCTCCCGGAGCTGATCTGCAGTCCACAGCAGGCAGTGCTCCAGCCTCGGTTATTCTCTGTGCCGCTTCGTTTATTTCTGCTGGGTTAGCATATCAATGCTTCATTGATGTAAGATGGCCCGAAGTTGGTAGCAAAGACCAGCCCTAGAATAAGCTACACCGCACTTCAGCCTCCGTGGCTCTGGCACCTGCCCCTCATCGGGGTCTCAGTGTGGCTCGAGCATGTTCAGTGACAGCCTTATCGTGGACGTGTTTGTGGGGAGTTCTCCCCTGGCACTTCACGCACAAACACTGAAGACTTGGAATCTGAGAGCGTGGAGTTCTCTCGCTCCCTGACATAACAAAGGGCGACTGTGAGCAGAAGGAACGCCACAGAGGCAATCTGCGAGGTCACGAGCCGGCGGGCCTTGGTTGCTGCCCAGCACAGGAAGCACATGGGTAGGGAACTGGTGAAGCATTGTGTCGCCTGTGTGGGGGCTGTCAGCTCCCGTGTGGGAAGTCAAAGGGCCTCACAGCCATAAGCCGCCGTGCTGAAGCATCCGCAAGAAGTCCTGGAAATGAAGGCCTAGGGCCGTGGTGAGTGCCCTCTAGGTAAATGGTAAGAAAAAGTAAGTCTTTTCTTGTCTAATGACACCGACTCTTTTACTTTTTCTAAGAAAGTATGGTTTAATATATAGTGTATACATTTAGTGCCTAAAACTATCAACTTCTGTACATTGAACTATGTAGGTCTTCAATTAATGAATGCTTTTCTGTCCTTAAAACCATACTGTAAGGGCCGGGGAGATGGCTCAGTGGAATAAGTGCTTCCCTGGCAAACACAAGGGCCTGAGTTCAATCCCCGGTTCCACCAAAATAAATAAATAAATAAATAAATAAATATTAAAAATTCTTTTAAAAAAATACTGTAATTAGGCTTGCCTGCAAAACAGACAGAAGAACCCATTGGGATGGTGGGTTCTTGATGAAGGGTTCCTGTGTTTGGCATGCCCCAAAGAGAGACTTTTAAAACAAAAGGACACATCTTCTTGGCCTGGAAGCTACACTTTAGATTGTGACCACCAGGCACTAAGACTTTAGAACTATTTTGTCGGTGTAGAAAGACAGTTTGGCACTTGAGGTCAGCATAACTTACCAACTAGTAGACAGCTAAAATCTGCAATGATACAGAGACAGAATCCTTGTGAGACGTGACCTGCTTATTTCTCTTCCACCGAAAGAAAATATGGTAAGAGAACTATTCGTATGGTAACCTGCGAGATTTGTGTTCCCAGTTAAGAGCTTGGTATTGTTCTGGTAAATGACCAGCTTATTGAGGTTCCTGATGACATTCCTACCCAGTCACACGTGTTGTCAGCTGCACCTTAATAACACAGTGCTGTTGGATGCTTCTTAGAGCAAGCTGCCTAGATCAGGAGGAGGATGCAGGAAGAGCAGGAAAGGCCCGGGCAAAGCCACCACAGCCCCATCAGGCCTCTTCACGCCCCCCGCCCCCCCAGGAGCCTCTTCACTCAGAGAGGTCGCTTGGAGGTTGAAAGTGCTGGTTGACTCTCAGGGCAGCATCCCAGGCCTAGACAGCCCTCCTGGTTCTGAGGTCAGGATGTGGAGTGTGGGCATGGGGCTCCTGCCCCTGGGCAGGGTCTTCTACAGGGTGCTGCCATAGGTAACAAATTTTCCCTGAGGCCCAACCTACGCCCTGCAGGCACCATGGAGGGAGGGAGCTCTGGCGTATGCCCACCTCGGCTTCCTTAGCCGCCTTGGGCAGCCTGCATGACAGATCTCTCTGTGCTGGACATTCGCACTCAGAGGGGCAGGCCCTTATCACTGTGCAGATGCTTTACATAGTTATAAATAGAAGGCAAATGGAAACCCTTTAAAGTATAAGATCTGGGAGTGCAGGCTAATAAGCTCATCATCAGGCCCGTAGGGACCACCGGCTTCCCAGACAGGCCGCAGACCTGTGTCCACATCTCATTGCCAGTCTCCCTAATCACATCTGCTACAGCTGTAATGTCAGGCTGTGTGTTCTTACAGAGGCAAATGGCCATCAGTGTCGAAGGGGTGTTGATGGGCCTTGTATTGCATGATGGATAATGCCAGAGAGTTATGGGGTATGTACTGCGTGGGAAGAGGAGGCCCAGGTGTTGGCCACTGGCAGACTGCAATGTGGGGGTGCTAAATTGCTGCCTTTGTAGAAATTGCCTCCTCACTGATTCTTGTGGATTCTGGTGAACCAACCACAATTCTGGCAATCCAAGATTACCCTGCAACAATATTATGAAAACATGTTACCGCTTTGTTATGGGTATTTAATTACCTTTTTAGAGACAAACTGCTTCATACTTTTTTCTAACTATAAAGTATGTGTTCACCATTAAGGAAGCTATAGGGATTACGGAACAGAAGCTATAAGAAGTAAAAATCATTTGTTAATCTACCATCTAGAGACAAATGCATTTTACATTTTGGTGTACATTATCTAGATTTTGTGTGTGTCTATATTTACGTGTGTGTGTGAGATATTGTATACACAGCTCTAATATGCTTTTAAACTTACCCTGTCATCAACATGTTTCTCTGTGGCTAAGTGTAGCCCTCCATCACTGTCACTGCATGGCTTCGATGTGCCCTGCTCAGCCAGCCTCTGGCTGGCAGGTCCTCGGGTTGCTTACTGTGGTGAATGTCTTGTGAACAGTTAGGTCAGTGTGTGTTTGCTTTGTCTGTCTTTCCTGGAGCTTTCCTCCGTTCACTTTTAGAGACAGACCTATGGTAAGATGCCACTGCCTGGCCAGAGAAGAGGGGGTCCCCGGGAGCCTCACCACGCCAAGTTCCCGCCTCTCGGTGAGTCTCCACTGCATCCCTCCACCCTGCACTGCAGTGAGCTGCGCGTGCGCCTTGCTCCTCCTGCTGCAGGGCTGAGCTTCCGAAGAAGGCCTTTCAGACCCCTGGAGCCCGAGATCCAACGCCCGCCCGCCCACCCGGGCTAAGCACCAAGCTGCACCCAATTCGGTGGGGAGCCCGGGGAACATGTGCACACACATATAGCCACCCTGATTCTCGAAGATGATTACTACATGAGATGTTCTTTTTTTTTTTTTTTTTGGCCTCTGTGAAAAAGACTTACACCTTCCACTTTCAACATTTTTTCCTCCACATTATAATGATGTTCACTCTTTTTACCAAAATATTTCTAGAGTCATTGTCAAATGCTTATTCATCCTTGAAATGATGTCTTTTTCTTAACAGCCCTAGCTTTTTGAGATGTTCCCATCACTAACTAGTTACATTCTTAGATATGTGCACAAGCAGGAATGGCCTACAGGTTAAAACAGTGTGTCTCCTCGTCATAAGGAGGTTAGAATAACCTCCTGTCCATCTGCAGCCATGCAGGGGATTTTTTACTAGCAGGTGTTTAGGATCCAAAGCCAGGGGCCTAATTAGCTGTGGGCCATTTTTAGCCCCTTTTGAGTACCTTGACTGTTTCAAAGGAAGAAGTAGGCTTTCCTGTCCCTTGGGCACCTTGTCCTGCCTGGCTGCTTCCCCAAATGGCTCCTTTCCAGTGAAAACCATGATGCAGTTGGCCAGAAAATACTTCTGTTGCTTTTGTATTTCTCTCTTAGAAGTTGTTAATTTCTTCACTAGCCTATTTCCATACTTAGGTGTAGTTCAGGAATTAACTCTAGTAGGACCTCGTGGAAGTGTAGCCAGGAGGTGCTGAGCAGCGTGTGTGGGAGTCACCAGCTGACAAGTACAAGGTTGGCCTGGCGGGGCCCAGCGCTTGAAGAAGCCTCCACCATGACCTGCCCTTGCCCTGGCTGAGTGCACCTCAGCCCAGGCCCA
Organism: Octodon degus; assembly: GCF_000260255.1. NCBI lineage: Eukaryota > Metazoa > Chordata > Mammalia > Rodentia > Octodontidae > Octodon > Octodon degus. The sequence goes on from NW_004524652.1 coordinate 5,611,915, forward strand.
GGCCCCCTTGCAAATCTGGCTACTTTGTGTTCTTTTATTGGTTGTGTTCAACAGGTCGCCGGGCCTCTGTTGGTCATTGCTTTTCTTCCTTGATCTTTTGAGACAGGGTCTCACTGTATGACCCAAGCCGGCCTCGAACTTGGCAGTCTTTCTGCCTGGGCTTGCTGAGCCCTGGAGTACCCCTGTGCACCCCTGCACCTGGCCGGGCCTCAGTTTCTTGCTCCCGACACAGAGGTTGTGGGGGAGCTGATGCGCAGCTGTCTTCCACCCTCTGTGTTCCCCAGTTCCATGCACCCATGCAGACACCCCCTCCCCGCCAGGAACCAGTGCTCCTCCCCACACATCCCCTCACAGTTGCTGCCTTTGTCCACTTGCCAGCTTTCTGTGTGTGGGAGACAGGGTCCTACTGTGTAGCCAGGCTGGCCTACACTCAGTGTTAGCCCAGGCTGGCTTTGACCACTTGGCAGTCCTGCCTCAGCCTCCCGAGTGCCAGGATCACAGGTGTGCCCTGGCAGTGTCCATTTTCTTGCTGGCTGTGCTCAAGCTGCAGGACATGAGCAGTACAGAAAGACCCCCCTCCAAGTAGCCCAAAGAGGTCCCTGAACCCCAGCGCTGAGATGCCAGAGACCTGGGGACTGGGACTGGACCCCGCGGGAAATAGGCTCCAAAACACACATCACTGCTTCAGGGAGAGAACTGGCGTGAGGGGGTTATAACTTATTCATGACTGTGGTCTGAAATAGCTCCTTATAACTCACTCATGGCTACCCCCTGAGTACTGGGGTGCTGTTCTCAGAGTCTAAAATTATTACCCTATCTCCACACCAGCTTTGTGTTCAGCTAAGCCAGGCCTGCTTTGGGCAGTCCAGGAGCAGAGCAAGCTCTGTTTCTAAGTGGTGAGATGCTCTGCTGGCAAAAGTACTCCATCTCTTTTGGTCTGAAAAGTGTACGTGCTTTAAAGTCCTGCTTCTGGCTTGTCCCGAAATGGTGGGATGAAGTCACGTCCCAGTCGATGCTGCCGCAGTGCCCTTTGATTAAGGTGACGTCGTTCTACTTTAGCTCTCTACTCAGCACCATTATGAGGCAGGATAAAATTATCTGAAGCATATACGTAAGCGTGAGTTGAGATGCAAGGGAAGCATGGACAGCAGCAAGGGCTGGGTGTGGCCCCCGCAGAGGGGCCAGGGTGTGCGTGCCAAGGGCCTGCGCTGGAGCGGGTAGGCAGTGCAGAGTGAGAGGACAGCATGGAGCCCACAGAGGAGCCCTGGGGGGAGGCTCGGGGGCCAGGTGGGGCGGTAGAGATGAGAGGGATGCGTTGTATGGGAGCTGCCCTCACAGGATCGCGTTTGCCAGCTGGGAGTGTGTGCACGGGAGGTGCTGAGGAAGGGGCTGTCCTGAGAGGAGGAAAGATGGGGGCTCAGTTCCTGCTGCCCAGTACTGGAATGGTTTCCGGCAGCACATGGCCCAGCTGAGAGCTGCTTTTCACCCAGGGCAGCCTAACCCTGGCTCAACTGTAGAGAAGGGGGTGCGTCACTGCCCTGGCCCTGGCGCTGGCCACCTGCCGGGGTCGAGGACCAGGACTCCGTGCGGTGCGAGAGGCGCACTCTTCCTGCACTGGCCTTGCTCTGCAGAAGCATTGTGAGGCCCGCAGCCCCACCTTCTCTGGCGTCCTGGAGGACTCTGGCAGGCAGGACCAAGGGTGAGCCCAGGGGAATCGTGGCCCAGAAGCACGGCACTTCCTCTGGGGCCAAGATGCATCGCTTCTCCTTTCTCCTGCCATTGCAGAATCTAGATCTGTGTGGAGGTGCAGTGAGGGCAGCATCGGTACCTCTGGCTGAGAACAGCTCAGCCCCACCATGGCCCTGCCACTACGGCCTGGTTTCTGGTTTCTGTCTTGGTGGGGTGTTTGCCTGCTCCCTCAGAGGAAGACTGGCTAGGGGTGAGCTCAGTGAGGGAAAAGCACTCTTGCTGTCTGGGGAAAGATGGCCCTACGAGAAGTCATCAGGCCTGCACTCCCCTCCCATTCATGCCCAGAGACAGGGCAGACGGAGCACAGCCTTGCATGCAGGTGCGTGTCAGCCTGACAGCAGCAGCTCTGTCCTCACACTGCAGGAGCAGGCCTCGAGTGGGGCGGAGTCCTTTGCCTCTGAGCCCCCAGGAGGGGCGAGTCCTCTCCGGAAGTGGTGGCATGGTTCCTTCAGGGACGGATGCTGTCTGCAGAGTATAGAACAGGTACCTTCTCAAGTCTTATTCTTCAAAATATAGAGACTGAACAGTAAATTAGCAGACATTTAATGCCTGGTGCATTTCCCTGCGCAAGGGCTGAGGTGCAGCTCAGTGGCAGCACTGGTCTAGTCTGCACGAGGCCCCAAATTCCAACAGCGCCAGCCACACAGAACAACACGTATGGCTTCCTCTTCAAACCACAAAGCCTGGGGAGTGAGGCAGCGGGACTGTGGGCCTGAGCCATGGAGATAGCAGTCACTTGGAAGCCTGTCACCTGCCACCAAGCAGGTGAGGACATGAGGACCAGGGTCCCCCTCATGCTACCCTAGCGCACGAAGCTACAGAATTGCTGATGGTCACCAGCAGCGCCTAGGGACAAAAATGAGAAACTGGAGGCAAAGCCCTGCGATTCAAAGAGCCCACAACGTGTAGCAGGGCCCTCAACACAGAAAGCGCAGTTTCGCAAGACACGTTCTCGATGCCTGCACTCCGTTCCTGGGTGACGCCCAGCAGGGTAGGGTGGCCGCCTGTGCCCGCCAGCTCCATCGCCCAGGTGGCAGGCGCCTGCACAGCAGGGCTGCGTGCTCCTTGCCGCCCCTTCTCGCCTGTGGCTCCTCGAGCGCGGTGACCCTGAACCGAGCCTCTCAGGCCTGCTCGTCCCTTTCTCCCATTACCCACATCCCTTGCTGTGTCCATGGCCTACACGGTGCCCCCAAGTCTTACAGCTCTCCATGTGTAGAAGGCTAGGTCGTCTCTGGTGTCAGTGCCTCAGGATTAAAGCCACAGACGTCACGATCTGCTAACCTGTGGGAAGTGCTCTGCTTCCAGGAAGCCCGCTGCCCCAAGCTGATGAGCACTGGAAGTTCAGCTCCTTTCCTCAGGCCCAGGCATACCCTCCACATAGCCGAACCCCATCCTGACCCGTCAGGGCTGGACAAGAGCGACGCTTCAGAAGTGTGGGGTGGCTTGTTTCTAAGCCAGACAGGCCAAGAGACAACTAAGTAGGAGTGGCTCTGGGGTCCCACCCTCACCCTCGGTGCCTGCTTCCCATGTGCCTGGAGCTGCTCCCCGTGTACCAGGCACTGTGCCTGCCTCCTGTGCGCCCCGTGCTGGGCCTGCAGTCAGTACAGGGAGGGGTGGACTCGTCCCACAGATCGTCTCCACCACCCCTGGCTGTGGACAGGGCTGTGACGCTAGGCCGTGGCGCGTAACCTCACCAGGCTCTGGGGCAAGCCAGCTCAGATGAGAGGATCCTGGGATCGGCAGGCAGGAGAGGAGCTGAGCAGGTGTTCTGGGCAGACGAGATGCCCCTGAAGGCCCTGAGGAAGGGAGCAGGGCTGGCTGGACACAGGAAAGGCCACAGTGTGGGGGCAGTGGAGCAGGCGCAGGCTGGAGAACACCACCATTCTCAGAGCAGTGGGCCCCTTGGCAGGTTTACATAAAAATCCCTCTGGCTGTTGTGCAGGGGGGTGGAAGGGAGGAGGTGAGAGGACAGGCAGGCTTCTCCGCCGTGGGCAGGTATGAGGTACAGGCGTGTGGGACCAGGCCAGAGTGAATGGATTTGAAGGCCAGCTGCAGAGGGAATCACCAAGGTGGGCCTATGCCAGGCCAGGCGCTGGGCAGGCGGTGCCAGGACTGAGTGAGGATAGGGATCCCTCACAGCCAACACTGCCCCTGCTCAGCAGTCACCCCTACAGCAATAGCCATGTGGCACATGCCAAGGGAAAAGCTGGGCTCTCCTGCAGCAGCTGCTGCTGCTGTTCCTGCCAGTCAGGTGCCAACCAGAGGAGCCATGCAGCCCAGGCACCAGGTCCTCTGCTTGGGCTTGGTGCTTCCTTGTCCAGGGCCCCTCAGTGGAACGGGCCGCACCTGCCCACATGGCGTAAGTGGAGTAGGTGGGGCACTAAGGCACTTCACCACCCGAGCTTGGTTTTGCCGGGGTCACGAGAGGAACTTGAGCCCAAGGCCTCTCCTCCCACCTCCCCTGACCCTTGTGATCAGGGGCAGTGACCAGGGTCTGTGCTTCCCACAGGTCCCCTGGATGTCAGCATGGCCACCACAAACCTGGAGAACCAGCTGCACAGCGCACAGAAGAACCTCCTGTTCCTGCAGCGGGAGCACGCCAGCACGCTCAAGGGGCTGCACGCTGAGATCAGGCGGCTGCAGCAGCACTGCACGGGTGCGGGCAGCCGGGACCAGCGGCAGGGCCAGGCAGCCGCAGTGGGCACACCGCATCCCTCCAAGAGGCTGAGGCAGAAAGATGAACATTCAGCTCAGCCTGGGCAATTCAGCGACTGAACAAGGCCCTGTCTCACACTTTACAAAGAACTAGGGATGCAGCTCAGTGTGGACACCCTGGCTCAGGCCCGGCCTGTTGGTGGGAGGCGTTGGGTGGGGAAGGGCACCGGTCCCACCCGACCCAGCAGTGCGTGCTCGGTGGCCCTTCTCCTGCTGGGCAGCTGCATTGCTGAGCCTGGGCTCCATCCTGCCCACTCAGAGCTGAGTAAGATTCTGATATACTGTAATGACGTGTGTAATTTCCTTTTTAGATTTAACATATGAGCTGACACTCAAGAGTTCTGAACATCCAGGTAAGACTTCTCCCCAGGAGCCAAGGGGACATGGTTTTCTCTTAGGAAGCACAGTGGTGCTGTCCTTGTCCCTGCTGTGCTGCTGGGAGAAACCATGTGCTGTCCGGGCAGGAGGAGAGGGAGCAGGGCCTGTGGTGTCCACGGGTGGGCCTGAGCAGCTGTCGCCCTTTCAGTGGCACATTTTAGATGGTCTGTTACATGCTCATCTGGACTCTGGCGTTTTTCTACGCTTAATGCACGTCCCTCTGCAGTCAAGAGATAAACGTGATGTGACTCTACCCGGGAAGGAGGACCCAGTGCCCCAGAGCCGGGGGGGTGGGGGGGGCAGAACCGGCCGCTCAGTCCTGCCAGGGTCACCGACTGGCCTCCTGGGGGGCCTTGGCAACCGCAAGAGCTTTGACCGCAGGGCCTCTGAGCCGAGGAGCGGAGCCAGGCTTTCCCCGGAGCCATCGTGTGGGTCCCAGACAGCCCCCTGCAGCAAGCCTGCTGCTGCCCCGCTGGGCACTGCAGTGGCCTTAGAGCTACACCTTTTGGCTCTGGCCCTCTCTTACCCCTTGCAGGACATGTTGGGGCTTTTGAGATCTTTGTGGTTTTGGTTTTGGCCAAACCCTGAAAGGCCCTGCAGGGGAGTGCAGCCCCCATCCCTCCCGGGAGGCTGGTACGAGCCCCTCGCCCTGTGCTCCCAGCCCTCTGCTCATGCACCCCGACCCCGCCTGCGCACCCCGCAGGCGACGCGTCTTCCAGGAGTGCAGAGCTGAAGAGGCGCTGTGAGGAGCTGGAGGCCCAGCTGCGAGCCAAGGAGGACGAGAACAGCGAGCTGCAGCGCGAGCTGGAGCAGAAGAACGCCGTCATCACCGTGCTGGAGAACGCTGTCCGCGAGCGTGAGAAGCGCTACCTGGAGGAGCTGAAGGTGAAGAGCCACAAGCTGAGCCTGCTGTCGGGCGAGCTGGAGCAGCGCGCCAGCACCGTGGCCTACCTCACCGCGCAGCTGCACGCCGCCAAGAAGAAGCTGCTCGGCTCCGGCGGCACCTCCGAGGCCAGCCCCGCCGGCAGCCCCGCGCTGGCCAGCTACAAGCCGGCGCCCCCCAAGGACAAGCTGCCCGAGACACCGCGCCGCCGCATGAAGAAGAGCCTCTCAGCCCCACTGCACCCCGAGTTTGAGGAGGTCTACAGGTTTGGGGCCGAGAGCCGCAAGCTGCTCCTGCGTGAGCCAGTGGACGCCATGCCCGACCCCACCCCGTTCCTGCTGGCCCGTGAAGCGGCCGAGGTCCCGCTCCTCAAGGAGCGGCCACTCGTCATCCCGCCCATTGCCTCGGACCGCGGCGCCGGCGGGCAGAACAGCCCAGCCCGGGAGAAGCCACACAAGGCCCACGTCGGTGTGGCCCATCGCATCCGCCACGCCAGCCCACCGCAGGCGCCGCCCGAGGTGGAGACGCTGGTGGTGGACCAGGTGAACGGGGGCAAGGTGGCACGGAAGCACTCAGGGACGGACAGAACTGTGTGACGCCGCCGGCCACGCCCAGCTGTCCACGCACTGTGACCCACGCAGGAACCTCGCCCACACCTCATTCCCATGCATGCCAAATTGTTTTCAGACCTGCCCACCGACACCCCACTCCTCTCATCCCTCCTGATACCAAAATGCAATCACGTCCCCACTGCAAAACATGTATTTATGACACTGAGGCCAAACACTCGCGCACCGATCGCTTGCTTCCTTCGCACCGTGCGAGCTCAGTGCGTGCTCGGCCAGAGTGCACCGCCACGTGACGTTCTGACGCGCGTTGCCTCGACGTCCTCCCCATTCTAGGGCAGCCTGCTTGGAGCACCCCACTCCTCCCCGCAGACCCCTCCCAGGGGGCACCATCACCGAGCGTGTGTCTAAATAAGATGGCGCTGCTCCGCTCAGCACCACAGCCTGAATGTGTCTTCATAGTTTTTTGTTAGTTTCATCCAAAATGTTCAAGATCCCAACAAACTTTATTTTCTAAACCTGCCTTCCTTCTCTTGTGTGTCTTATTAACCTCGAGGGAGGATGGGAGGCGGCCAGGGAGGGAGAGGAGAAGCAGCCCAGGCGCTCCGCCTGGCAGCCCCTGCACAACCTGGAGGTACAGGTCTGCCCAGCCCCCCAGAACCCGGGTCACTGGGCAGGGAGCTCGGGTAGAAGCCCACCCAGCTCGTCAGCCTCGGCCCACAGTCGGCACCGAGGCCGAGCCAGAGTTCAGAGGGGGGAGCAGCTGCGGGGCCCTGGCTGCCTCTGCCCAGTGTCGTGGCATGGTGGGCTAGCCCTGGTGCTGCCCTCTGCCCGCCTCTGCCTTCTAAGCAGGCAGCTCCAGTGGCCCAGGGGCACCCTGGCAGCACGAGCTGGCACTTCTGCCAACCAGGCACTCGAACAGCTTGTCTTCAAACATACTTTATTTACTTTTGAACACAAAATCCTTTAAAAGTTTTTAAAACAACCATTTGGCTTCATTTAATGCAAGGGGAGTTAAAGGACCAACTTCCAGTGAAAGAGAGGCTGGTGTAGCTCGAAGGCCCCCGGGGCACAGTTGCATCCGCCCGGGCCCCAGCACTGCTGCTTGCAGTTTCTTTGCCAATCAGGTCAGTCAGAATTCAGGGTGAGGCACACGCCCTGGAGCACCCAGTGAGAGATGTGCTTGGTGGTGAAGAGGTCGGCCTCGAAGACCAAGCCAATCCCCATGGCATTCCTGCGCAGGGACGTGGTGTAGACAGGCGTCCGGAAGGTGTTCTGTAAGGGAGGGCAGGGAGCCCGAGTGGTAGGCTGGCAGGCGTCAGAGCCCCTGCGGGTGGCCTCTGCTGGGGCGCCCCGCCCACCTCGTGGAGACCAGGCTCCACCACCATGTGCTGGGCCAACATGGGTCCTGGGCAAGGCCCGATGGAGGGCACCGCCATCCACACCATACCGCAGCCAGCCTCAATCAAGGTCCTTGGGTCCCTGAGCAAGGAGGGCATGTCCCTGTAGAAGCCGAAGCCACAGGTTGTGGCTGGAGCCCCACGCAAGGCGGACAGCATGTAGGCATCTCCCAGGCAGAGCCTAAAGGGCTCCCAGCCGGGAGCTGAGGGCTGTGACCCAGAAGTGTGTAGGTGGAAAGGACCTCGTCGGCCCCAGGCAGGTACAGCAGGCTCCGGCCGGGAAGGAGGCCTCACCTGTAGCTTCAGGCGGTGGGCTTCGATGGGGATGATCTTCAGGATGGGCAGGTCCACCACCAGCACCTTGGGCTTGCTCTTGACCAGACAGCCTCTCTCGATGTCCCAGTCAGCACCTTCCAGGTACAGTCCTGAGACAAAGCACCCTGGAGAGGCAGGAGAGGCTGGGCAGGTGTGGAGCGAGTAGACGGGTACCCAGAACAGGCTCCCCACTTCCCGTGCGGCAGGCCTCCCTCCCTGAGCCCGCCCGCCTCTCCCCAGAGCCTGGCATGGAGCCTTAGCCTCACCCTGGGTGCTTGGGCTCCAAGCACCAAGGTCGGAGCTGGCACACACGAGAGCCAGAGTGCAGAAGCAGGGCGACAGGGCCTTGTGGGCATGGAATCTGCGGAGGAGGCCCTGCCGGCTCTCAGAGGGGAGGGCAGTCCTCTGGCCAGAAGCGTGGCAGCGGCACCTCTGAGCAGCCTCAAGCCCTCGCCACATACGCCCTCCCCTTCAGCTGTCACAAAGGCCTCTACCTCTTGAGGTTAAGGGTCCTCTGACTGAGGCTGCATGGGCCCTGGGGAACTGGTCCACAGCTGTCATGTGCTGAGCAGTAACCAATGTCATAGGGACCCAAAGTCGTCAAGTAATTCAGCACTGCTAAAGCCCTGGCCACCCGTGCCCTGAAGGGCCCCCTAGTGGCCCACATTCCACAAACAAGCAGAGAGACACTGTCTATCCAGGTCCCCTGAACCTCAACCCCAGGTCTCCAGGGAAAGAGGCAGCGCGCACACAGCAGTGTCGGCCACGGTCTGACCTTAACTTGTCCCCCTGGCCATTCTGTGCTGTCCCTTTGAGCAGGGGGCTGGCTCCGGGGAGAGATCCCACCCAAGAGGTGAGGAGCCTTAGGAGCTGATGGTACCTTGTCCCGCCCGCTCGTTCACTTCATCTGCATCTTGGAACTTGGTCACCTGCGTGAACAAGGTGGACCTGTCCAGCGGCCAGCCATTCTTCCGGCAGGTGGCCTGCACTAGCGCAGTGAGGTAGGATTCTGGGATGTGCAGCCCCGAGAGCCACATGACACTGGGCTCGCTCTCAGTGACCTGCATGAAACAGTTCATGGTAAAGGATGGGTGTCACCTTGGGGGCAAGAGGATGGAGCCATCATGACCCTCAAATCCAGACAGAGCAAAGATTTAAAGACAAAACCACAGAAATGCCAATCAAATCTCCAATCAGTGATTTCTTCATCTTCCCGTGGGGAGTACAAGGCCAGGAGCCACAAAAGAGACACATTCAGCAATGTAAAAAACACAGAACCTTTGTATGAGTAAAAACACCATGTGCAAAGGCAAAAGACGTAGGACAGGAGCTATACAGTGATACCTTGGTTCATGCACTCAATTCTTTCCATGATTCTGGTCACAAGCAGCATGGGTCACAAACCAGGTCAAATTCAGTGGTTAGGTTCAATGTCGACCTTATGGGGAAATTCGATTCAGTTCCCGTCCAGTTTGGTTTCCAGCCAGAACCATGGAAAGGATTCAGTTCATGAATTGACATTCCACTGCATGTGCAGCACCTCAGTCACGGAGCTACATCTCAGCCATAAAAAGCTCTTTAAAAAAAAAAAAAAAAAAATCAAGAGGGGCTGGTGAGCTAGCTCAGTGGACCAAGCACCTGCTTAGGCAAGCGCAGGGACTGGGGTTCGATCCCAGCACCACGTGCTGCACCGGCCCCGCCCAGGCACACTGAGCCAGTGACCAAGTCTGATAGCTCAGTGGCATAATCACCTTCCTGGAAAGTACAAAGTCCGGAGTTCAGGGTCCAGGGTATAGCTCAGCAGCACAGCACCTGCCTGGCAAGTGTGAGGACGTGAGTTCAATCCCCCATACAAAAAAAAAAAAAAAAAAAAATCAAGGGGAACGATGGTACTCTCAATAAAAATGAAACCAAGACATAAGTAGACATTTCAGAAAAAAAAAACTCAAAATGTCTATAAGCACATGAAATATACTCAGCTTCAGCACAGTTGAAAAACTACAACAAAAAAGTGTTTTCCACCTATCAGAGAATAAGTCTTCTAAAATATGAGGACTACACATGGATGCCGAGAGGCAGGCAACAGTCCGCTCAGGGATCTTGGTTTCCTGGGATAAGACTGAAAATTTGGAAGCACACACTTCCGCCATTGTCCTTTACCCAAGGAACACGCTCCTGCACATGCACAGATGTGCAGTGTCACAGTGACCACTTGAGTGTGCCCCATAAGAGGGGACAAAATATGGGAAGAGGGAACTCTCCAGAAGGACCGACGCAGGCCCATGGGAGAGAGTCGCCCCCAGGTTAGAGTGCAGACAGTGTGCTGCAAAGGCCCAGAATAAGAGGAGAGGAACACAAGAAGCAGAGGTGCGTGTGGGATCCATGGGTGCTTCCTGACCCCCACAGCCAGCTCCCGTCACTCACCCACAATGTGTACTGGCTGAACCGCCGCAGCAAGTAGACCATCCAGTTTCCCAGGGACTTCAAGGTGTCCGGGGCCAGCTTTCTCCAGATGTTAGGGATCAGCCCCAGGAAGAGAGACCTGGCTACATCATCCAGCTCGCTGCTCATGCCAACTTCCCCAGCCAAGGCCTATTTGCAGGAGGGAAGGCAATCAGGCCCCCGAGCCCTCAGCCAGGCACCGATGCAGACGGCTCCACACCCAGGACTGTGCTCACCCTCTGCAGCTCGGCCAGCGACTTGCTCATGCGCACCACGAGCTTGTTGAAACGCCCCAGCTCCTGCAGTAGCACCACAGAGGTGGGCGAAAGGCCCACGCCCAAGTGCTTCCGGACCTGGTCCAAGTCAAAGACCTTGGGCATCTTGTTTTCTATGTCCTTGGCCACTTGGCCAATGTAATCGTCACGGCTGATTCCACTGCTCGATTCCCCTAAAGCCAGAACACGTTGAGGAGAAGCAAGGCTTGAGGGCGGACCACCAGCACCCACGCCGGTCCCTCCCCCACCGAGCCCACAGCTGTGCGGACCCCTCCCCACTGAGCCCACAGCTGTGCGGACCCCTCCCCACCGAGCCCACAGCTGTGC
>NW_004524652.1:5623064-5640330 GCF_000260255.1 Octodon degus
CTGTGCGGACCCCTCCCCACCGAGCCCACAGCTGTGCCGACCCCTCCCCACCGAGCCCACAGCTGTGCGGACCCCTCCCCACCGAGCCCACAGCTCACCGGTCTGTGGCTGCAGCTCCAGCAGGTGGGCCCACACGTCCCGGGCCGCCTGCGTGTAGTAGCCAATCTCAGCGTTGGAGTGGAGGCCGAACACCTCGGGTGTGTTGGCCAGCGGGAGGGCCTCAATGGCTTCTGGAGCCACAGGGGACAAACAGGATTGATCACCAGCTGCCCTGGGCTCCTGAGGCCCACAGCCCCCAAGGCCTAATCTCCCCCTATGGACCATTTTCCACCACTGAGTGGATGATGTGCTTTTATTTTTTATTTTTTGGTGGTGCCAGGGACCAAACTCAGGACCTGGGGCTTGCCAGGCAAGCACTTGTTCCACTGAGCTATCTCCTCAGCGCTTGGGTGATGTGCTTTTAACTAAAATTCTACACAGCCAAGCTCAGCCCAGTTCTAAACACGTAGGCGGCAGCCTTCTGAGATGGGGACTGCAAGTAATACCCAAGCCTAAGAACTGACAAACAGATCCTGCCTGAATAGCCAAGGCCCGCTCCTGCCCAAGAGAGGGCTCAGAAGCCGGCGACTGCAGGGAATGTGGCGAGACGTCTGTTCTCACCGACAAATTTGTCCTTGACGTCCCCGGCAGGGATTCTGTAGTCTACCTCCTTGTTCTGGAAGAAGTGGAACGGCTGGAAGGTATCAAAAAGGAAGTCTCCCAGGTACTCGTCCATGTAGGTGGTCAGGATGCGGCGGTCGAAGCTGTCAATGGCGCGGCCTCCATACATGACCTACGGTCAGAGTGGATGAGGGACAGCTGGGGACCCAGGACCTCTCAAGCACCAGGGTGTCATCACCCAGGCCCACCCAGGTCAGGGCCGACTTGACCCTGGTGAGACGCGGTGGCCAGCCATGTGCGGCTCCTGAGCATCGCTGGGAGTAAGCACCTGAGCCCGTGCCGAGTGGGCTCATCCATGGCACTGTGCATGGCTCGCAGGCTTCCTGAGGACAGGCCCACAGCAAGAAGCTTCCCTTAGCAGTGTGGGGGCCAGGGCATGATGGCAGACTCCCAGCCGGGTCACATGGCAGAAACCAAAGCCAGCAGGCCACATCCCTACCATGTGTGGACCCACCTGGCCCCCGCCCCCGAAGCACCGGAGGAAAGAGTGGATGCCAGCGGCATGGGAGCAGGAGCTCTTGCAGCACGGACAAGAGCCCACACCGAGCAGAGAGTGTTACCAGGCCTTGCCTACCTCTCCGATCAGGTACTTGAGGCTGCCCCAGGGGATCCGAGGGTCACGTTGCTGGAAAGCTTTCGTTAAGTATGTGCTCAGAATCTCCATGCAGACCTTCGGAAAGGAACAGAAGGGGCTACACTTCACAGCTGTCTCACCTGAACAGTGGGCAGAAGCTGGTGTGGAGGCCCACGCCTGTGACCCAGCACTATAGGAGGCTGAGGCAGGAGGATCACTATTTCAAACTCAGCCTGGGCAACTTAGCAAGACCCTGATCTCCACCACCAAATTTTTTAATTTAAAAAGGGCTGAGGGTATATGTTTCTCAGTGCAGAGGCCCTGAGTTCAAGCCTCAGTACCACAAAACAAACAAACAGAAAGGAACTGCGTGCTGCAGCGTGCTGGACAGGGCTGGCTTCCCAGGGTGGCACTGGTCATACTGCACCTGGAAGTCAGACTCATTGAAGTCGTAGTAAACATTCCAGCCAATCTTGCCGAACTTCCTCCTCTCTTGCACTACAGCATGGAAAAAGGCCAGCACGTAGACCAGAGGCTTGAAGGCGGGGTGCGGGCACTGCTCCAGCATCTCAGGGGAGATCTTGAAGTACGTGGCGCGCATGTTCAGCTTGAGCCCATTGGGCGGCTCCGTGACAACCTGCAGCAGATGAGCAGAGCCCCACCATGGCTTGGGTCAGGGCCAGGCAGGAAGGGCCTTGGAAGCCGCATCTCTTGGGTCTGCCTGCTTCCCAGTGCTGAGGCCCCGGCTGAGCGAACAGGCAGACAAGTTACAGGACCAGCTCTGTCCTGGCATGGCCACCAGCCCCTGCCACCTGGTCCTGACAAGGTCTTCTGACCTCCCTCTGAACCTCAGGTCCTCAGCTGTCCTAAGAAAGTCCCTGGCTCTCTCTCACACCTGGTTTAGAGAAAGGGAGGCCACAAAACCTTCCCAGAACAGCTTTCTAGGAATGAATACACACTGGAGTCTAGGTGGCTCTGTCCCCAAGGAAGTGGGACAAGCAGTAAATGTGCATGCAGGGAAGCCTGCCTCGAGACCCCGTGGGCCACTCCAGACCTTCAGGGACTTCTGCAGGATCCCAATGGGGAAGCCCTTGGTGGGGTCCGTGGTAAGCCACAGGCGAAAGTCGGGATGGGGCTTGGTGATCTTCACCAGGGACTTCTCCAGGTCCTTCAGCCACCTCACCAGGAGGTGACAGTTCTGCAGCATGAGCCACTGCCCACGGGCCACTGCTGTCTCCAGCAGCTGCAGGGCCACCTGCATCAAGGGGACAGACAGGTAACAGCCTGGTCCAGAAGCAGCCCCAAGGAGCCAGTCAACCACCCTCAGGAAAGCCATCCTGCAGGTGCCCCGCAGGCCACCTGTCTGCAAAGCCAGGGACGTGACTGAGCTTCGCACCTGTAGCACCTCCAAGAGTTGGAACCCCATCACCCCCAGGACTGGAAGCACGCCCACTTCTCCGAGGCACAGTGCTCTGAGCTCCCGCCCAGGGGATGCATCCTCCAGAGGTGGGGACCCCACCAGCATGCAGCCTTTGTCCTGTCCAATGGCAAATTACCCTTTCTTGACCTTGACCCATGGCAAGGAATTTGAGGCGGTTTCCTCCAAAGCCACTCCGCTCGGCAAGTTTCATGAGGTCGCTGGCCGGGTCGGAGCCGGGACTCAGGATAAACACGATGGGTGAGTTCGGGGTGCTCTGCTCGAAAATGCTTTCAAAGCTGATCATCGGGGGCTGCACATACCTGGGGGCAGGGACAGAGTGAAGTCACTCTCCAGGAGGATAACGCCAGGTAGTGATCAGGGCTGTCCCCCTAGAAACATCCAGAATCTCCTGCTCCTCCGTGTACATGAGGCATGGTCCGTCCAGTCACAGGTGACAGGAGGCCTCTGGCTCCCTCCAGTGCATGTGACACATGCACACTGGGAAGGTTTGCACCTGCAGGTGAGCGTGGCTCAAACATAAGGCCCAGAGGCTGGTCCTGAGTGGCCATGTCATGAGGGGCTTTCTGGCTTGCGCTTTCCCTAAGCCACTGCTGCTGCCGTTCTGATACAGCTCGTCCCCCATAGTTCATGAGCAGGAGCCCTGGGCCCTCGGTACTCGTGTTGAGCAGAGAAGACCCGTAGGGGGTGGAGCCCAGTGGGAAGTGGCCAGGCGTCACTCTGGAGGTGAGTAAGGTCGCTCTCTCAGCACCAGGTTGGTTCTCACAGGATCAGGTCATTGTAAGCAAGGCATCCCATCTCTGCGGGCTCTTTTGCACGTGGTCATTTCCCTCTCTACCTCTGCATGTTGTGATACATCCAGGGAACCCTGGCCAGACACTGGTGCCACGCTATTTGGACTTCCAGCCGCCAGAACTGTGAGCTAACTAAAGCCATTTTTTTTCTGTGTTGCCCAGCAGTAGGCATTTTGTCCTAACAAAAACAGAAAAGACCAAGTGAGCTGCCAGCCACAAAGGTCAGGAGATCCAGTGCTAAGAACCTGAATCTCCAGCTTCTTTTAAAGCGAGAGGAGGTGGAGGAGCTGTCATTTCTATAACGTGCCAGCCACCAAGGCTCATTGGGGCCCATACCCTCAGGCACCTGTCTGGCTTCACACACTCAGCCAGAGTGGTGCATCCAATATGGCGGCCACCAAGACCTGGTTCCACCGGACATGTGCTCTGGGTGTGAATTTATACAGGGCTTGAAAGACTAAACAACAACCACCACAATCTATAAAATATCTCAATAATGTTTTCATGGGTTACCTGAAATAATATCTTCAAATATATAGATAAAAAGCTATGGGGGCTGGGAAGATGGCTTAGTGGAATAAGTGCTTTCCTGGCAAGCGCAAAGGCCTGAGTTCAATCCCCAGTTCCGCAAAAAAAAAAAAAAGAAATTGACTCTCACTATTCAGTGGTTTAAAAAAAAATGTATAATTAGAATTTAAAATGGATAAAAAGCTATGTTCTTACAGTTGACTTCTGCCTCTGTCCTACTGTGACTGGAAATCTGCTGTGACCTGTGCACACTACAGGGAAGGTGTCTGGAGCAGCCCTGGGCCAGAGTGCACGCGTGCTGGGCTCGCTTTCTCAGGGGCTGCCATCCCTGCTTCTCTGTGCTCAGGCGGGGATAGCATTAGACATCCCAGCGCAGGGGAGCCAGAGAAACAAATCAGCACTTACTTCTCGCCCATGGTTATGGTCACGTAGTCAGTCACCGCCCGATAGACTCGATCCACACGGAAACAGCGCAAAATAAGCAACTTCTGGAAAGGGGTGATGTTTTTATCATACCCCAAGGGGAACGGAAACTGCTCCAGTGAATCCAGGTCATACCACTGGAGAAAGCAGAAAACATCACTGTGCCATCAACTCAGAAATGACATAGTCAATGACTACGTGTGACAGTGTCAAAGTCCACTGGGAGGGGATGAGAATCTAGAGATGTATGAATTCAAAGCCACCTCTTATGTTGGGTGGTCATTTTCTACACCAGAACTATGAGCTTCAGAAAGTGAGGAACTAAATCTCTTTCACTGTGGAGTCACTAGTGCCTAGGTAGGGTCATAGTATCTGGTAGGTGCTCAGTAACTACTCCTTGAATGGATGGTAGTTTGATGGGATGGATGGATGGGTTGATGGATGGATGGATGGATGGATGGATGGATGGATGGATGGGATGATGGATGGATAGGTGGGATGATGGATGGATGGGTGGGATGATGGATGGATGGATGGATGGATGATGGGATGATGGATGGATGGGATGATGGATGGTTGGATGAATGGATGGGATGGGATGATGCATGGACAGATGCATGCATAGGATGATGGATGGATGGATTGATGGATGCATGGGATTATGGATGGATAGAGGGATGGATGCATAATATGATAATTGATGCATAGGATGATGGATGGATTATGGATACATTCATGGGATGATAGATGGATGGGATGGTAGATGGATACATGGGATGATGGATGAATTCGTGGGATGATGGATGGATGGGATGATGGTTAGATGGATGCATGTGATGGTGGATGTATGCATACATGCATAGGATGATGGATGGATGGATGGATGGGATGATGGTTGGATGCATGAGATGATGGATGGGTAATAAATGATAGATGGATAGAAGAATAGATGATGGAAGGATGGATAGATGAATGACAGATGAATAACAGGCAACAGAGAGTTGAATGAATGGATGCATAGATGGTGAATAATGGATGGTGGATGGATAGATGATGAATAGCATCATGAATGTCAGGATGGATGAATGAAAAATGGCTAATGGGGGACTGGATGGATAGACGGATGGATGGACTATGGATGGGTGGTTCACCCACACAGCTAATTAGAGGGTATCAATTACACTCTGAATGGTTTATTCACGGAATAGCTTCTCTTTCACAAGGCACTGGCCATGGGGCTAAGTCTGGAGATCACTGTTGGAAGGAAAGAAGAGAAAAACCCTGAGCTTACCTCCTGCCAGACAAGAGGCTGATTCTCAACATCATCAGGAAGGTGCCCAAAGTTGTCTGGAAACATCTCTGAGAGGAGAATGACATCCTCCCAGCCCTGGTCAGACAGCCACATGCAGGGCTTCCTGCGTTTGCTCTTCTCCAGGGAAATGTTTCCTAACCACGGAGGAGGAGGAGGAGGAGTGAGCGGCCATCATGCCATAACACCAGGCAAGTGGCTCTGCACTTTGACTTCTCTCACTTCGGGAAAAGGCCACTTCCCAAGGTGGGGACTGGCAAGGTCCCTGTCACCACTAGGGACCCCACCAGGCAGCTCTGCACAACTTCAGGCCTCACAGCAATCCTTAGGCACAAGCGGGTCACTCCAGGTCTGACCGGAACCACTGCTGAGGCCAGAGGCGGCAGCTGAGGCACTAACCAAGGGGCGCCCTTGGGAGCCAGGCTTCAAGAAGTTTTGCAAGTGGGGTTTGTTATCACGAGCAAACTTCCTCCCCTGTGCTGGGGGTGTCAAGGAAGCTGGGGAAGCGAAGGTAGCCAAAGCCATTACCTTTTAGAAAGAAATCCAGCTCCTCCTGGGGCACTCTGCCTTCTGCTTGCTCTATCTTGATGGTCATGTTGAAAGAGAAGAGCAGCTTATGCTTTTCAAACAAGCCTGTGGAGGAACTCTGGGTTGGAAGGACGCACATGGCAGTGGAGGGCTGGTGGGCAGAGGCATGGGGCGGGCAGAGACGAGCGCACAGACGGGCAAGGATGGCTGGCTGATCGGAAAACGTTCATTTTAAAGACTCAGTTTCGTATGTGTGACGTGCTTAAATGAAAGGAAAATGAAATGAAAGTGCCACGCAGGACCATGCTTGGGTCCCCGCACCCAGAACCTGGAACATCTGGGTACAAAGGAGCTGGGCTTGACCCACAGGTCACAGCCAAGTGCAGCCTACACCACCTCCCTGCCAGCGCCCCACACAGCCCTGTCTCCCAGGGGCACTGTGCCCCTTCCTGGGCCAGAGGGGGCGCCCAGAGCCACCTTCTCCACCAAGGCTTGGGACAGAGCTGAGAGGTGGTAAAGCAGGCCACAGGGCCTCCCAAGTCAGAAATACGAACTATGTGGCCCTTTCCAGAGCCCAGGAGCTGCCATGCTGTGGGGACACAACTGTTAATATTCACAGAGAGGTGGCTCCAAAACCAAGCAGATGGCCAAATAATCGCAGGCCCCGAGAACTGTGCCGCTGGTGTAGACGAGGCTAGAGCTAGTCCCTGCTGGGATGTGGGTTGTGGGGGGCGATGCCCTATTCTCTTCTGTGTTTGAAACTTTCTGTAATAAAAATTTATGAGGGTCTGAGGCTGCAGCGCTGTGGCAGAGCACAAGGCCCCAGGTTCCATCTCCAGCACCCAACACACACATGCATACATTCACGCCAAATGCGTCACATGAATCCCGCTAGCAGCATTATCCTCATAGCCAAACAGCAGAAGCAACCCCAGGAAAAAAGAAGGTGGCCACTCCAGCCACAGCGGCTATGCTGACACATGTCATGACCCTGAAAGCCACGCCAAAAGGAAAGACAGTCACGAAAAGCCGCATACGGCTGATCCGTTTGTCCAAAATAGGCAAATCTGTGGAATCAGAAAGCAGATTAAGGGCCGTCAGCAGCTGAGGGGGCAGAAACGGGGGCTGCTAAGACAGAGGGGATTCACTTCCAGGCTGATGGGCTTTCCTACAACCAGACAATGGGGTGGTGTCCAAGGCTGAGACCCCCTGGCCACCCCCAAAGTGCCTTCTTTCAAAACTGAGTTTATGATACACGAATTGCATCTTCACTTTCTTTGTTTTTTGTGGTACAGGGGATTAAACTCAGGGCCTTTGTGCCGAGCTATGTCCCCAGCCCTCTTCTGTGTTTTCTTTCAAGACAGTGTCTCACTGAGTTGCCCAGGCTGGGCTTGGAATGTGGGACGTTCCTGCCTCAGCCTCCCAGAGTGCTGTGGTCACACGAGTGTGCCACCACACCCGACTCCAACTCTTGGCCCGACTGCCAGCTATGGTCTCCTGACAGCCCCATCGCCATACCCTGGCACCGCGCCCACGCCCTGGCAGTGGGAAGCACCGTGCTCACCTGTGCAGCCATAGTTGTAGATGTTGAAGGTCAGCGTGTCCATAATGTTGCGCAGGCGCTTCATGAGGATGGAATCAGGCAGTGATTTCTTCAGCGACAGCCCGAAGACCTCCAGGAAGGCGATGAGTGAGTACTGGTACATGGAGTTCACAAGCGCCATCTCCGACAGGACAAAGAAGAGGATGGCACCCCTCCTGGCTGCCGGCCGGTAGCCATCCCGCAGCCGGTCGATGTCCTGTGCCGTCCTCTCGGCCAGCTTGAGCTTCTCTGAAACCTGCAAGAAGGCGCGTGTCACCCAGGAAACTAAAATGGGGAGTGGACAGAGGGTGGGGGCGGCGAAAAGCCCCCTCCTGAGGACCTCGGAGCGCGAGGGAGTCACCCTCCAGGACAGTGCAGGTTCTGTCTGCTCAGAGCCCTGCCTGCCTCTCTAGTGACCGCCGCTCACTGCCCCCTTCCCTCTCCACGTGGGCCCAGGCCCTGCCGATCAACACTAAGCATTTCCAGGCCTCGGGGATTGTCCTGGGGTGGGCCTATGACTCGAGATAGGAACAAGAAAAGACTCTCATTTATCCCCAAAGACTGAAGCCAGCTCAGCCTACACCCTGGCCCAGAAGAAATGACAGAAACCGAGTGCAGACCATGTGCTTGGAGCGCCTGATCCAGCCTCACCTGCAGCCGTCCCCAGCCCTCCTGCTTTGTAGGCTGGTGGCTTCCCTTGGGGCATTAGCTGGACAGGGTTGGCTTTTCTGCCACCCTTGGCGCCACAAGGACCCTGGAGATCAGCACACCCTTCCCCCTGCCCGCACCTCTGTGGCCTTGGACTTGGTGTCCTCCAGCGTCTGCACTAGCTCGGCATTGTCCAGCATGTTGCCCATGGATGTGGCCAGCTCCCGCAGCAGGGAATCCTCCAGGTCCTTGAGCAGGTTCTTGTTCTCACTCGTCTCCTGGATGAGGTGCTCCCGCTGCTCCTCCAGCTCCCGCCGTTCAAAGGCTACCAGCACGCTCAGCAGCTGGTCCTCCAGGCCCTTGAGAGTCACTGCAGGGACACGGCGTGGCCCTCTCACCTGGCCCGGCCTGCTGCCCACCAGCCGCTTTGGCTGCACCCCGGCCGGGCCCCATCCTCTCACCCGTGTAATTGATGACCATGGCCTTGCCGAATACAGCAGGTGAGTATCTAGGGTTGGCCAGCTTGGTGTTGAGGTACAGCCGGAAGTTGGGGTCATAGTCCACCTCCTTGTCACCCAGGATGATGAACTGCCGGCCCTGCGTGCTCCGGATGTTCTTCTCCAGGACGTTGTCGATCACGGGGTCGATGTACTCATCCACGTCGTGGAACAGGAAAGGGGTGCCGTACTTGATGGAGATCTCCAGCTGCTTGAGGAAGTCGGGGTCATTGAAGGACGCCGTCTGTGGATGGGGCGGGTGGAAACCTGTGTCCTTAACACGCCTGTGGGCAGGCAGGGAGGCGCACGCGTGGAGGACGTGGAGGGAGCCAGCTAACAGGACCACAGAGGAAGCGAGGGCCAGGACACAGGCGGGCAAGCGGGAAAGCTGAAAGCCATGCTTGTTAAAGGGTTCAGTGAACAGTGACCAGCACCCCGCGCCTGGGCATGTGCCCGAGAGAACTAAGCACGCATCCAAATAAAAACTTCAAGGAGCCCGGAATATAGCTTAGTGGCACAGCAGCTGCCTGGCAAATGCAAGGTCCTGAGTTCGATTCCCAATAAACACACACACACACACACACACACACACACACACACACACTGATATTTGAGGCAGCCAAGAAAGTGTAAACAACCCTGATGTCCATCACCTGACTGCACTGTAAAGAAACACAAGTCTGGACAGTAGAATGTTACTCAGCTGCAGAAAAAGAACACAGCACAAACAAGCCACGAGATCATAGGAAAAGCCGGGTAGAACACGTGAGATCCCATTCCCAGAAAATGTCCAGCCTGGCCCATTGTAGCTGGAAAACATCCCGGTGCTTTCTGGGGGCTAGGCAGGGCAGCACGGGAGGGCTTGGTGGGTGACACGAAAGGACCAGGCATTTCTTTTGGGGTGACTCTGACCGCTGTTATACAACCCGCTGTGCTCTCTGCTCTCAGGGGGCAAGTGACAGTGAGCGAACGTCTCAGTCCAGTGCGTCCAGTGTGCCCTCCTCAGCGCCGCCCCACCCCCTCCCAGCTCCAGATGCCCGGTGACTGCCCCCAAGGCCACCACACTGGGCCAGAAGAGGGACTCGAAGATGCAAGGTGCCCCAGTCCCAGGAGCTGTGCCTGGGAGTCCAGGTCACAGAACAGCCCCAGGGACCAGGAGGGGCCAGTCGGCCTACCCGCAGGTTGTTCCGCTCCTCCTTCCTCTTGACCCAGTTCAGTGCCTGCTGCTGGGGGTCGATGCAGAGCGGGAAGCGGCTGGCCCTGGTGGTAAGGATGCCGTTCTGCACGGAGAGCTCGTCAGGTGGCAGGCCCTGGGAGCCCCACCTGAAGGGACGGATGGCAGGCAGCCAGGGCTGTCATGGAGCGGTCTGCCACTGCCACCAGGCCCGACCTCCCACCCGCTGGCCGTGCCAACCGACCTGCTGATCTCGACGTCATCTGTGAGCAGGCTCTCTAGGCGGAAGGGCTGGCTCAGGGGAATGCCGTGCTCCAGCATGTTGCTCTGCCACACCTGCTTCAACATCTCATCGCGGAACTCCCAGGTGAAAGCGCCCGCGTAGCTCAGGAAGGCGGCGCACAGCAGACAGTCGCCCAGCAGCTTTACCCGCCGGTGCATCAGTTCGTCCAGGTCCTTCAGCCACCTGGCGGGGGGCGTGAGGAGGGGGGACACCTCGATGACCTGGCCACAGAGCCCCGGAGAGCCTTCCCGTACCATTGCCTTGCTGTGCGTGAGCCAGTGTCAGAGGCTGTGGTCACCACTGCAGAAGCGAGGTCTGGACACTGGAAATGCTGACTGCCCATTATGCATGGGGCGTGAGGACAGTGACCAATAGCCCCGCATTCCACAAACGTGCAAGCCTTGGGTGACAGTTAAAAAATAAACAAGACCTGGCTGGGAAGATAGGTCAGCAGTCTAAGCGCCTGCCTGGCAAGTACAAGGACTCAAGTTCAATCCTCAGTACTACCACATGCCATGCTGACCCCAGAACCCCTGGGGCACCATGCCAGCCCTGAAATTGGGCATGGTGACACATGCCTGTAATCCCAGCGCTGGGGAGGATGAGATAGGAGGATCACTACAAGTCTGAACTGTGTAGTGAGACTCTATATCCAATAAATACATATATGCATACATAAAGTTTTTAAAAATTAAACAAGGCCAAATGAGCTGCCACACGCCTGTTGTCCTGCTACCCGGGAGGCTGAGGTAGGAGGATCTCAAGCTTAAGATCAGACCACACTACAAAGGTTTTCTGAGATGTTCTTCCTTTCTAGGAAGTAAAGATTCCCAACTCACTTTGTAATTTCCCCCCCCTGGCCAACACTTCGCTTCCAACTACTTTGTTCAGTGCTGGGGCTCAGCAGAACTCTGCCTGTGCAGGGGCCCCGTAAATGCCAGGAGGCTTTGTGTATTCTGTCGTGATTGGGTTGTTTCCCAATGCACAGCAGGGCTGAGAACCCTGGTGCAGCCAGTCGATGCCAGCACGCCCCAGGACAGAGGAAAGCGGATGTTTCCTAGGGCTGCTTCCGGCCAGTGCCCAGAGCCCGCCAGGCTGCTTCCCACGGGCAGGGAAAGCTTCCAGGGTTTCCTGCGCCACACGCAGATGCCAGATTGGAAAGGGGCTGAAGGACCTGGATGAGCAGTGGGTAGGGGATCCAACAGCCCCACCCACATAAGGATGGACCTCACCTGAGAAGTCACCCCCACAGTGACAGAGACTGGCTCCTCTCCAAAACCCAGGAGCCTAAGATCGCCAGGAAGCCAGCACTCCCAGAGCTAGCAGCTGCTGCGACAGCTTCTCTGCCTCTCAGCCTCGCTGGCACCTTCAACCCTTAACGCTTACTAAGTGACACTCAGCGCCTAGTTAACGATGCTCTATGCAGTGGCCCTAGGGAACCCTAAAACAGCTCGTGTGTGGCTTTTATATAAAAATACAACGCAGAACCAAGTATCCGTGTGGCTATGCCGTTGCCGGCGTCCCCTGACGGGCCGTGAGCTCTGAGCCCCAGCCCCCGGGTGGGACAGCCCAGCGGACCTGGTGTTCTCAGACCCCAGGCCCGAGATGAGTTTGTCAGCAGCGATGAGCCGCCTCTCCATGATCTCCGCCTCCTCCTGCAGCTTCTGCTTCTCCAGGATGGCGGCCTCGTACTTGGCCCCCAATGCTTCCAGTTCTCTCTGGATGGCAGCCAGCTCTGTCTGGATCCTCTCCAGCTCCCGTTTGCTTAGGTAGAAATTCCGCTCCAGCTTGGCCACCTAGGGGAGAGGGCAGGAGTGGGCAGGGTGAATTGGGTTCGATCTGGGCACTGCGCACAGCGCCCCATATTGTCTAGTGACCAGCATATGCCCTGGTCACTGGGAGCCCTAGCAAGGCCTCTCTCCTGAGTATAGCTTCTACTGTGACTGCAAAATCTGCACTCGCATTGGGAAAATATACTCGGGGTCCGAAACAGCGGGTGTTTTACTTTCAGGTACGCTGAGGTTCACAACTCTGCTCCAGGCCCAGAGAAGGAGGCTGAACGTCTCCTGTCCTGTGCCTTTCATGACAAATCTGAGCTGGGTGGCCCTAAGCCTGTGACATGTCTAGGTGCGAACCGTATCTCAACAGTCACGTGGTTTCAAGTCGTTGGTGCTGGCTCCCGGGTGTCCCTGGCGGGCTGGTACCTTATCTCTTTTGGGTTTGATCTCCCTGAAGACGTCACAGTAGCCCATGACAGCCTCAACAAACTTCAGCATGCCAAGCCCCGCCTTGCTGACAACCTCCATCTCCTCGATCGTAGTATTGAGCGTCTTCAGGAGGCCTGAAAGTCGGAGACAGAGATCAGCACTATCGCTGTGGGGAAAGCGAGCCTGGACAGCAACCACCAGGGGCAACAGAAGCACAAGTAGCCATTACTCTTCTGTGGCCTGCGGCGCCTCGGGGAACCCTGGTGGGGCCAAATGGGAACCAGTTTTGTGGATACTGACGGTGTTGTATGACACCCAGCACACCTAGGGGTCCCAGCTGGGCACTGAGGTGGCTCGGTTCAGGCAGCTAACTGGAACCCCAGGCCATGACAAGGGGCAGCTGTCACCTCCAGGCCATGACAAGGGGCAGCGGTCCCCTCTCTCTGCATCTTCTCCCCCGAGGAATCACACTCAATACAATGCCATCCACTCAGTGTCCGGACAGCAGGGAGCTCCTCGGGCTTGTATGATGGTTTTTGTGATGGTCGTTATGGCCTGTGTTTAGTTTGCTGTTGTTTTTTATGTTTTACTTTGGACTTTGCGGAACTGGGGATTGAACTCAGGCCCTTGCACTTGCCAAGGAAGCGCTTATTCCACTGAGCCATCTTCCTGGCCCCTTGCTGTTTTTTTTAAGGGGCTGAGAACAGCATTTGCTGTGACAGTTGTGAACCTTGACCATGTGGATTTGCATCTCACTGATCCACCCGTTGATCAGTTGATCTGTTGGTGCCTGGATGAAGCCTCACACCTGTAGGGCAAGTCCTCACCGCCCCAAGGAACTTGTGGGCTGGGAGGGAACTCACGCCTTCTCTAAACAAAGGCTGGGCCGGGGAGTTAGCTCAGTAGAATAAGTGCTTGCATGGCAAGCGCAAGGGCCTGAGTTCAATCCCTGGTTCCTCAAAAAAATAAATAAATAAAGGCACAGAGCTGGCAGTGGGTGATGCTGTCCCATCGGGCCTGTCCCCTGGGGCCTTGGAGGCTTTGTCCTGACAGCCAAACTACTGATGCCACCCGGCTAAGACACGGAGGACAGGGCCAGGCAGGTCAGGGCAGGAAGACCCTGCTCCCCGATGAAGGAGCCAGCACTGCTGCTGAGCCAGTCACGTGGTGTGGTCGTACCATTTTCATCTGGGGACAGTCCACTCGTTCCGTCTTCTGCAGGGCCACAGCAATACCACCTTTTTGCCGTGGCAGGCTCTGCCTGGCCCCAGCCCCGTCCCGTAGGCTGACTCTCCCCATGTCTGCCCACACGCACCCTTGATATTTTTGACTTGGCTCTGGGTGATGGAGTCGAAATCAAGCTCCATCAGGGAGCGCAGGAAGTTGGGGTCAGACATCATGCCCTTGGCTGTCTTCCAGTTGAGCTCGCGGTAGCCCTTTATGATAAGAATGCACTCGCACACTGTCTGCACCTGCTTCGGGGGCTTCGCAAACGACCTGGGAGATGCGGACGTGCAGAGGTCAGAGCTGGGGCATGGCCAAGATGGGCCAGAGAGTGACAGTGAAGGCGCCTCTGCAAGGGGCAGGGCCAGGTCTCACCCACCAGGCTTCAGACCAGGCTGTGGGGCCTGGACACATCTCTGCCACTGAAGTACCCACTCAGGCCACCCCAGAGCAATCAAAGCGCTAGGTCAATGTGGAGTCTTAAAATCTGCCTTTTAATTACACCCTGGGCTCTGAGTCCATAACTGTCACTATAACCGTCACCGTCCCCTTTTCCCATGCTGCTGAAGAAACAGACCAGGAGCCCTGGAGGGCGTGGTGTCCACGCTGCCTGGAGCCAGATGCCCTAATTGCTTTCTGTGGCTATGGTGACAGTAGATGGTCACCACCCTGCTTCCCCCACACCAGATGGCAGTGTTCTGGGGCCTCCAGAGAATCAGAGTCCCAAGGAAGAGGAGAAGGGTGGTGGCTGCTGTGAAACCCCGGGAGAGTGGGCAGTGCCCAGGGCTGTGGGCAGCTGAAGGCACCAGGTCCCCTGGGAGCAGGGCGTGGTGAGACACAGGTGGCAGGTATCCATTGTACCAGCATCCCTGCTGGAAACAGGCTATGGCATCCACTGTCATTAGAAGAGGCTGACGAAAGCCAGCTCAGGGCAGGAGACCGAGGAGGCATTTCCGAACCCAAGGCAGAAAGCGCCCTGGGCTGAACCAAGACCTTCGGGCTCCTGCAGGCGGCTCCTGGGCCCCGGAACCCCCATCCACAATCCCCCCCCCTAGGTGCAGGTAATGAGCTGCTGGGAACCCCGAGGCTTCGGGCGCTGCTTCATGTGGTCCTGCGCTCTGTCACGATGTGAACTTGAGGTGGGGGAGGAGAAAGAGCCAAAGCGAGACCACAAACGCTGCCGCCCGTCCTGGAATAATGAATCAGCACGACCCCGCTCCCTGCCTCCCACACCCACCCAGGTGCCAACTGCCAGCGGCCTCGCTCCTCCCGCAAGCCATCACCTCGTCTCCCTGGCCCTCCTTGCAGCATCCCCAAGCACACAGAGGGCTCCTTCAGGGGAGACTTCAGGAGAAAATCACTGGACCAAAGGGTGCGTCCACTTCCCTCTCGCGGCATCCTCTCTTCCCAGCCTGATGTGGTCATTTCCACAAGAAGGCTGAGCTGGGCGGGACAAAATGTTCTCACGGAATGAAGGGCACATGCTGGCCCGTCGCTCGGCACATCCCGGCCCATCGCTCGGCACATGCTGGCCCGTCGCTTGGCACATCCAGGTAAAGCGGAGGAAGCGAGGTCCTGGTTATGTCTGGGGGTGCACACCCACATGGAGCCCCGGGGGGGATGCCGAGGAGGTAAAAGGCTTAAATGTAAAATCAAACTATAAAAGTACAGGAAGAGGGCCGGGGAGAGAGCTCAGCAGTCTAAGCACCTGCCTGGCGAGTGCAAGGACCCAGGTTCGATCCCTGGCACCTCATGCTATGTAGGCCCTGAATCCCAGCCCTGGGGAGGCTGAGACAGGAGGGTCACTACGAGTCCAAGCTGCATAGCAATACTCTTTACTGAATAAACATTTTTTTAAAGTACAGGAAGAAACCACAGGAAAGTATTTTATAATCTCACAGTGGCAAAGACTGAACTCTGCCCGGGGATCTGAAGGCCACAAGCCAGGGCCGGGGTGCAGCTCAGGGGTACAACACTTGCCCCCACGTGGGAAGCTCTGCGCTCAAACCCCGCCCTGCCAAAGAAGAATAACAACAAAAGTCACAGCATGAGTTGCCGCTAAGGCCTGCCGCACAACCATAAGTGGCAAAAACAAAGTACAGAAAGTGAACTCGGTAACCAACGGCCAGTGCCGGTAGGAAAGTACCTGCAACTCGCTGTCCAGGTCAAAAGTGCATCTCTTGGCGACAGGTAAAGCTCCAGGAAAGCTAGCAGAGACCCTGGGTTCGGATCTCAGCACCCCAAAAACAACACACCTAAAAACAGTTAAGAAGAGCAAACCTGGCAATAATAACCACAGCCCAAAAGATAGGTGGACAGCGCTCAAGACAGCCACAGAAGGGGAAGGGACGTACCCTACACACACTTTTTGCAAATGTAAAAAGGCCACTTCGCTCATAATAAGACAAATGTCATGAAAACCCAGGAAGGACCCTGTCCCTCTGGGCCAAGGTGAAGTTAAACACTAGACGGCGCCCTCTCTGGCGAGCTAAGGAAGTGCAGGCGCCCCGGACGCCCTGAGTGCTGTGCACCACGCAGCGGCTGTCGGGAAGGCGGGGCCTGGATGGCCCACCCGGCCAGTTGAACGAACTACGGCACAGCCACCCTGCAGCATATGCCTGGATGCTTAAAACCCCAGGATTGCAGCCTCCCTCACTCTGCCAACCCAAGGAATCCAGAGGCAGGAACCCTGGAGGCCCTTGTGCCTCCTGCTGCGTGGCGGAGAAGCAATCGCGATGATCACCTGGGGCCATGACCACACCTGAGGCCTTCACGGCACTGGCTGTGCACCCAGCTGGGTTCAGAGCGCTCTTTACATCTTTCGCCAGCTGCTCACAGGCACTCGGAGGCGGCGGAACCAACCAGCATCCTCCATATTGTACACAGGAGGCAGGAGCACAGAGAGGTCAAGTGACTTGCCCAAGGTCAAATAGCACATGAACGGCAGAGCTGGCCTCAAACACATTCAATTCCACCCCAGTGCTGGGGCTCAGACTCGGGGCCTTCACACAGCTACATCTGAGCACAAAGAAACAGGAGTTGGGGGAAGGGGCAGGAATGCCAGCTGGAGGCCAGATCCTCTTGGGTGGCACTGGCTATGGGCAGGGCCACTGTACCCCTCCTGGAAAAGAGCTTGAGATGGGGGGAGGCCGCTATCCTAGGGGTAGGTGGTGCCAAGAGGTGCCTGGCAAGGTGGTCCTGCCATGGCTGCAAAGCACCAGGAAATCCCCCTGTGCCCTGTGCCGGCCGTCCTGGGAGGGCAGCCGCCTGGTGAGGGGTGTGGAGCCATTTAAGCCGCCCCCGCCCAGCTTCCTTTCCTGTCTGCAGAGAAGACAGC
>NW_004524652.1:5640895-5642154 GCF_000260255.1 Octodon degus
ACACTCCTCATTGCCTCTTTGCCCTGTGACCCCGACCAGGCTGAAGTGCCACTCGGTCACTGCACTACAGGACATGAGCGTCTCCCCCACAGGCTCGAAGCCTAATGCTCAGGCAGGACCTGGCCTCCAGGAAGGGCACTGGGGTGAACAGGGCCCCCCAAAGCCACATGGTGAGACCCTCCCATCAGGATCTTGCTCAGAAGTGACCAGTTAAGAGGAGGCTGTGAGGTCCTAATGAGAAGGCCATGTTGCACATGTCCAAAACGTCCCCCACAAACGTGCACAAGTATGTGTCAAAAACCGTAAGAAGAAAAAAATTTAAAGCCAGCCACATAGGCTTTGGGGAGGAAGGCAAGCAAGAACATGGCCGCGCGTCTCCCAGCCAGGGCGCTGAGGCGTGCGCAGCCTGTGTCTCTGTCCCTCAGGCCCGAGTGGGCCCGAGCAGCCCCATCCCACAGGCCTGCATCCCCCGCGCCCCGCTCACCGATGGCCGTGTTGGTGACGATCTCCTCCAGCAGGGTCTCGCAGGCGGCAGACTTGTCAGCCAGCACGACCTTCTGCTCGGCCAGCTTCTCGTTCAGCTCGTCCAGCTGCAGGGTGGCCTCCTTCAGCTTGTCCAGCCCGCCCTCCAGTCGCTTGCACTGAGCTGAGGACCCACAGAAAGCACTGGTCACCACCCCACAGCACCCCCAAGCCCTCGGGCACACGTTTGGCGCACCTCCCTGACTCGCCACGGTTACTGCCACGGGGCCCTTGTCTTCCACCCCAGAAGTGGCCTCCACCACAGTGAAGGTGAAGACAGCGCCTCCCGGGCCTGGTGGCACATGCCTGTCTTCCCAGCACCCTAGGAGGCTGAGGTAGGAGGATCATTGCGAGTTCCAGACCAGCCTGGGCTACATAGTGAGTCCAGGCCAGCATGAACTGCAGAGTGAGACCCTGTCTCAAAAAAACCCCTAAAAACCAGCAGCTCCCACACCAGAGCTCTTTCTAAACAGCCTCTGTCCACGGAACGCTTTGACCCCAAATAACACTGTGTGGTCAGCACTGAAAATAAAATCAGGGCATGCCTTGTCCTACCCATGAGCTTGCTGAGAAAAAACTACTTCAAAAAGAAGCCAATGCGGGCGTCTGTGCTGGTGCACACCTGTCTTCCCAGCATCCTGGGAGCCTGATACAAGAAGATAAAGAAAGCTTGAAGCCAGCCTGGGCAACTTAGCCATTTAGCAAGACCTGCTCTCTAAATAAAAAAATGAGCCAGG
>NW_004524652.1:5643189-5647006 GCF_000260255.1 Octodon degus
TAGAATTCGTCCTGGAAGTGCACTTGTCCAAAATGTTTAAAGATTTTTTAAAATGCATAAAAGAAAGCAAGCAAGAGGGTGCTTACCACCTATGGGTGGCTTGTCTGGGTCACCAGTCCCTGATCTTGAGCCTCTTCTAACACAGAAGGCCAATCCTGCTTCCCAATGGACCAGGGACCCCAGGAGAGGCCACACCTCACCCCCGCCCTGTCCCTGCCTGGCCAGCCACCTCCCCTGTGCCTTACTTCCCAGAAAAATAGCACTGTGGCCAAAGTTACCGCTTCCACAGCTTGCTTGCAGAGATTATTTATTATTTATCAGATACAAATTTATGTACAAGATTGAATATTTATAAGGTTACTCAGTGGCATTGGTCATAAATCTGTTACGTCCAGAGGGAAAAAAATATTCCCTCAGGATGAACTGACTTGCTCTCTGATTCAAGGTTACTGTCTAACGCCAATGCTGCTGGAAACTTCGGGCAGAGTCAGAGCCGAGGAGAGTCAGAGCCATTTACCAAGTGGCCCTGGGCGTGGCACACTTTGTCTGCGGAGGGCCAGGCGGTCGTGGGCGCTGACTCTGCAGCCCCAGCACAGAGCAGGCACAGACAGAATGGACAGGAAGGAGTGTGCACGTCCGTGTTCCGACAAAATCTTAGTCATCAGAACAAACAGCAGGCCGCGCGCCAACTCCTGACCTCAGTGCTCCTGGCTTATTTGTATTCTCAGTTACACCTGCCCATCTTCTGAAACCCCTTTGGACTAAGACGCAGTGGAAACCAGAAACACTAACGCTAAAATCATTTGTCCATGGCTCACAGAGAAGGAACACGCAGGTCCTAGACGCAAAGTCAGCAAAGGGCAAAGGAGCTGCCGCGTTAGACCAAAGATGACATGGTCCCCAGGATGGCTGGGACTTACCTAAGAATGACCTGGCCACAGCGTTCAGTGCCTGGGGAGGCCACGGCATGAACCAGTCAATACCAGTGTTATTCACCAGGCCTAGCAAGGAAAGAGAGAGAAGCGGTCCTTCTGCAGCCCGGAGGCACATGGGAGCACCAAGCCATCCTCAGAAGCCACGGACACAGTGGCTGGGCCGTGTGAGCCTAAGCCCGGTTTCCTCAGAGCTAGGTCCTCACAAGGACCCTGGGTAAGGCTGACCTGGGGTGGGGCGTGTGACCTTCCTACTACAGAGCTGGCTGTGCAGCCTTGTGTCTGCCTTTGAGTTGTCACAGCTAAAAATACCTGCAGATGAGACAAGTGTCCCTTGGGGAGCCACAGGCACACCCCATCCTTATCTCCATTTAGGAAGTTACTTTTGTTTCCAGCAGTGAGGCCTGGATCTAGGGCCTTCCCACCGAGCCACATCTACATCCCTTTGTTATTTTGAGATGGGATCTTGCTAAGACCCCAGATCGTGGCTGGGGAGATGGCTTAGTGGAATAAGTGCTTCCCTGGCAAGCACAAGGGCCTAAGTTCAATCCCTGGTTCCACCAAAAAAAAAAAAAGACCCCAGATCGCCCAGGCTGAGGTCAAGCTTGCCACCCTCCCTGCCTCCACTTCTCCTGGGATCACAGGAGTGCACCACCACACCCAGCTAGAAACCTGTGTGCCAAAAGTGGGCACTATGGTTTCTACGGGGCTGGTAGAACTGTCCCAACTGAGAGGGGACAGAAAGCCTCTTGCCCTGTGTTGTAGGTCCTGCACCTGGGAGTGTGAGCATGTCCCCAGGCCAGAAGGGTTTCCCTTAGTGCAGGGTCCTGCTTCTCCTGTTTCCCTCCACTGGCAAGCTCCAGAGGACAGTGGGTTCCCACACTCTGCCGCACCAGGCCAAGGGGTCTCTCCAAGGTACCTGGGAAATTCCTGCAGCGGGTCCTCAGCGTGTCCCCGATGGGCGACATGCCCAGCACAATGTGCAGGTTGTTGGCACTCTTGTTCACGAAGTACTGCCACACGGACTCCTTGGCCGGGCCCATGCCGTGCTTGGAGGCCTCCTGGCTGAGCTGGCCCAGGACACTCTCCTTCTCCTCCTCCGGGAACAGTGCGGGGACGATGCCTGCGGCAGACCCCCAGGAGCTGGCTGGCCATCTCGCCACACTGCCCCAGACACAGGATGCACGTGTTCTTATTAAGCCCCAGATGTCTTCCTGAGCCGAGGTGTGGACACGGAGGCCAGCAGCTTCCCGAGCAGACATACTCAACTACTGCCAAGCGGAGTGGCTTAGAGCAATGACATTCATCCTCTCAAGCTCTAGAGGCCGGAGGCCTGAAACCAAGGGGCCACTGGCCCATGCTACCGAAGCTCTCAGAGAGGACACCTTCTATCGCCTTCAGCTTCTGCTGGCTGCAGGTGGCTCTTGGCTCTGGCCACATCACTCCTGTCTCTGCCTCTGTCCTTCCAAAGCCTTCTCCTCTCTCTTCAAGTCTGCCCCCATTTTTTCTCATAAGGGGAGTGGTCACTGAATTCAGGACCCACCCCAAATGCAGAACATCCTCTCAAGATTCTTACATGCATCAGCAAAGACTTCTTAAAAAGGCCCTGGGGCAGGGCTCCAGGGACATGGCAGTTTGGGCACAGGGTCTACGGACTGGTTTGGGGTCCACTTAGAGGATTCTCGGAGCATGCTCTTGGGTGATCTGGGTGGCCATGGAGGTGAGGTCTTGGGACCTTTGGCCCCTCGCCCTGTCCTGTCTGGCACTTCCCCTACTCTGTTTCCAGCAGCTGTCCTCCCTGTTCCTGCCTTCGAGACACCCTACCGTGGGCTCAAACCCCAAACCGTGAGCCACGTCAAACCTCTCCTCCTCAGAGCTGCAGGAATTGAGCGCTGTGCCTCGACGGAGCGGCACAGGGGCGTAGGCCTGTCTCTAACCAGCCTCCTACAGCAGCTCTGTGCCTCAGCGTCCCCCGTTGTAAAAACAAACAATAAGACTCCTTTCTCATCAGGTTTTTGTGGAGACTAAGCAATGTGTGACAAATGTGCCAAGGACATTCAGTAGCCCCAGCTGTCCCTCTGACGGTGTAGAGAAAAAGATGCCCTCAGAGACAGGGCAGGCAGCACCTCGGGGGTCTCATGGGAGACCAAGGCAGACAGGCCCCCCTTGAGGTAGAGAGGCGGCTAGGCAGTCAGAGGGGGCCGTGGGAGGGGGGGCCACCGGCAGCAGGCGGTACCTGAGGTCAGCATGTTATTGATGAGCTCCAGAAAGCCCTCCTCAGCCACATGTGCGTCCGTGAACAGGAAGATCATCATTTTGTTCTCAATCCCAAGCTTCAGGTAAAGGTTCTTCAGGTCTTCCCGGAAGCTGTTCTCGGAGTAGCCACGGCTCAGCATGATCTCAAACACCTGGAGATGCAGAGCCCAGGTCACCAGGGTCTACGGACTGGCTTGGAGTCCACTTAGAGGATTCTTGGAGCATGCTCCAGGGTGGTCTGGGTGGCAATGGAGGTGAGGTCTTGGGACCTTTGGCCAGCGGAAGGAGCCCGCTGTGTCTCCTCCAGGACAGCAGAAGGACCCGGCGTCCAGGGGAGTGGAAGGCAGCGTGCCCTCCAGGGCGGATCCTGATCCACATGGAAGAGGGACACGGGTGTCAGGGCCAGTGACACAGGCCAGGCGCGATGCCGTGCAGTGACACAGGCTCAGGGGAGGCCGAGGCTAAGCCACAGCACTCTGCTTTGGCCATAGCATGAGCAGCAGCTTGTTTGTACACAGGTGGGAGGTGCAGGTTTGCGCAGGGCACACTGGTGTGTCCAGGTGGGAGTACAGGGCACACTGGTGTGTCCAGGTGGGAGTACAGGGCACACTGGTGTGTCCAGGTGGGAG
>NW_004524652.1:5647110-5668396 GCF_000260255.1 Octodon degus
AGCACAGGGCACACTGGTGTGTCCAGGTGGGAGCACAGGGCACACTGGTGTGTCCAGGTGGGAGCACAGGGCACACTGGTGTGTCCAGGTGGGAGTACAGGAGTGTGGAAAGAAGCAGGCGAGAGAGGGCGCTTCCCATCGTGCAAGAGAGGCCTCAGAGTCCAGACAAGGAGAAGGAAGACCCAGGCCCATGGAGAGGGCACAGGGAGGTCCCAGGGACAGAAGAAAGGCAAAGAATGTGCACCCCCAAAGTGCGGTATGACACACCTGCAGCTGTGCCAAACCAGGTGGACTGTACAAGGCATCACGAAGCTACATCCAAAGTCAACTTGCTTTTGTTTTGCAGGACTGGGGGCTGAACGCAGGGCCTTCCCCCTGAGCTATGGCCCCAGACCTTTTTTATTTTTTCATTCTGAAACGTGGCCTGGCCCAGGCTGGCCCTGAACTCAATCCTCCTGCCTCAGCCTCCAGGGTTCTGGGATTACAGGTGCGCACCACCACACCCAGCCTGGATTCTTAAATTAGAAAACCCTGCTCCTCACACAGGCAGTGGACGCAAGGCAGGAGTCACAGCCCAGCTCCGCCTTCTCCACGAGAGTTTACTTCAGCTCAGAGCAGCTGGAGTTTTGGAAACACATCAGGTTGACAATGAAGGAAGGGCTCCATCCTCTCCCTCCCACCTGTCATGACCTCACACAGCCATGCACGCCCACTGTCACAGGCACTGTCCTGCACACACCCTGCACACTGTCACACGGTCACTCTCGCATACAGTCAGCCATTCCTGTGTAGCTACACTTTGCTGCAGTCGTTCACACTCAAGGCCATACAACTACACGCCCCTCCACGCTCACACATCTCTGCACATGCACACTCACACTCACACATGAGCTTTCACACCGACGCCCCCAGTCTCGCACACACACTCAAGCCTACAGCGTGACACAGCCTTGCCAGCTCAGACCCCCCCTTAGTCCTACATGAAACCTTCTCCCCGGGGACCCCAGTGTCCAGCACCACTCGGGGTGAGCGCTGCTGCAGCCTCCTTCCCGACCCCTCCCCATCCGGGCCTTGTCCCAGCCTCAGGTGTCTTCATCCTCCTTCCAGCCCCACCCAGGACAGATGACATGGGACAAGCTGTGAGAGTCTATGAACAGCACAAGCAGGAGTCTTCGCACAGCTGCTGGGAACATCAGGCAGTGCAGCCACCGTGGGAAGCGGTTTGGCGGCCACCCAGAAGCTGGCCACAGTTACCCAGGAACCAGCAGTCCCACTCAGGAGGGGGACCTGAAGTGGGCCAGAGGCGTGCCCCCACAAGGACCTTCCTCATGATCTCAGCAGCATCAGCAACAAGGCCAGAGGGTGGAGCAGCCCAGATGCACCATGGGTGAGCGCAGACGCACGTGCGGCAGAAGGGCACAGAGACACCAGCAACACACGTGGGCCTGGGACTGGGACACTAAGTAAAACGGGGCCAGACGCAGAACGCCACATCCAACCATGCGTCAGTGTAGGGCAGATGTCTGCCGGGACAGCGCCGAGGGCCTGGAGGGAGGGGACGGCAGGCGACAGCCAGGTGCTCACCTCATAGCCGGCTGTGAAGGCGGCCAACCGGGCCAGGGACTGCTTGCCAGAGCCGCCCACGCCCACCAGCAGCGCGTGGCCACGGTCCATGCGGATGATGCGGTGTATGCGGGTGAGGTGCTCCAGTGCGTCATCAAACAGGACCAAGTTCATTGGTGTGTTAGTTTCATTATACTCCTCGAGGATTTCCTGATTTTCAGAAAAATACATAAGCAAATGCTGGGGCCAGCGAGATAGCTCAGCAGACTACAGTGCCTGCCTAGGCAAGCTTAGGCAAGCACAGGGACCACAGTTCCATCCTGGGGCACCACGTGCTACCAGCCCTGCCCCCAGGGCGGGCTGAGCAAGGCAGAGTTTGGGTGTGGTGGCGCATGCCTGTAATCTCAGCACTGGGGAGGCTGAAAGCAGGAGGATCACCATGAGTCAAAGCTGTATAGCGAGACCCTGTAACAATAAAAAAAAAAAAAAAAAAAAAAAAAAAAAAAAAAAGACAAAGAATGGACCGAGCTCCCTTCTCTGAACTCCTACAGTGCTTGAAATAATTAAGCCGCCTGGGCTTAACAGGCCAAGTCTGGCTTTCACAATCAGCATTTCCATCTGCTGGTGTTTGATCAGCCAGCAGCGAGTGGCAGCAGATTACAGATGTGTCAGCCACTTGCTCAGACCCTTCCTGCGCCCCAAGCCCTGAGACGAGAGAGATGGAGCAGGACCCCAACGCTGTGCTCCAGGAGGAAGCCAGCGCGACAAGGTAGCTCCAGACCTGGAACAGAGCCTTGGCCGCCTCGTAGTCCTGGATGTCCTCGTAAATGCGTGGCTCCTCCTCTTGCAGAGCCGTCCGGAAGTCCCCAAACAGGATGGGGTCCCTCATCACCATCTCCAAGTCATCAGGGAAGTGTTCCGAAACCAGGTTTCGGATGTGCTCTTGCACCTTGAAATACAAGCACATCCAAGGACCTGAAGCCTGAGCAGTGCGGGTGGCACTGACGCCGGCAGGGAAAGAGCCTACGCTCGCGTCACATGGCCGCAAGGGCTCGCCGTCCACCCCGCCCCACCCCCGTAGCTGTGTAGTGGTAATAACCTGCCCCCACTGCCTATTGACCTTTTATTGTCAGCGTTTATTTTTTCTGCAGTTGGTGTCCTATATAAAAACAAATGGGTATTTGGGGGCTTTTGGATTTTTTTTAACCCTTGTTTGTTCTACCAAGAGAAGAATTTTGCAGCTGCGCTTTGCCCCTGCTGATGCCCTTTGCAGTACTGACCAGCTGCTTGTCCACTTCGCTGATCAGCCGGTCATGGAAAACCCTCAGACACTCGTTCCTCCAGACCCTTACCATCTGCGCCTCGGTCTGGAACCTGCACGGTGGAAAGGGCAGGTCAGCGGTGAGGACCTCCAGGGGGCAGGTCACCTGCTGCAAGTCTGGGCGGAGCCCGGGAGCCGCATCTCTGTGGTCTTTTCTCTCCCTGGGCCCGTGTTAGCCCAACCTAGCCAAGCACAGCAAAGCCAGCATCCATAGCTCGTCTGGCCACAGGGAAGAAAAGTGGGCATAAAGACCAGAAGTACCCCCCCAACACACACACACAGGCTGGACTATATGAAAGCCAGCACCAGAGTCACACAGCGTCTCTTCTTCCCAAGAACCAACACCACCTGCGTCCAACCACAGAATGTTCCCTGGTTCCTGGCCCAGGGCTGCTATCCTGCCTGGACCACCCGGTGCTTACAGGAATAAAAGACCACCAGACCCGCTGGGTATGCTTAGTGGGACAAAGCAAACCCACCGCTCCGGGTGGGTGAGGACAAGGCCGCTGAAAACCCGCGAGAGATCTCGGAGGTTGAAGATGTAGTGGAACTTGGAGGGGGTAGGTGGCAGGTCCTGGATGGTGAGTTTGTACAGCGCCAGAGTGCAGGAGGTCAGCTTGCTGCTCACAGCCACGATGCTCTCATGAAAGTTCTGGAAGAAAAGCCGGGAAGATAGCTCAGTAGAATAAGCGCCTGCCTGGCAAGCACAAGGTCCTGAGTTCAATCCCCAGTACTGAAAAAAAAAAAGAAAGAAAAGAAAAGTTCTAGAAGAATGAAAAGATCCCTCCCCCACATCCATTAATAGATGAATAAACTGCGTGTGGCACTGTCACATTCTCAGACACTGGAACAGCTTGGGTGAACCTTGAGGACAGGATTGGCCACAGCGACAGAAAGTAGACCTGTTGCCAGGGCGTAGGCACTGGATGGGTGCAGTTTTCCTCCAGATGAGAAATTTTAGAATCAGATTAAGGGGGCACTACACAACACTGGCAATGTACTAAATGCCTCTGAACCACACACTTTAAATGGTTAGATAAAGCACCTTTTGTGTCTGAGACACGGTTCACCCTGCAGCTCAGGCTGACCTGAACTCACATTGTAGCCCAGATTGGCCTTGAACTCACAGCAACCCTCCTGCCTCAGCCTCCCAAGGGCTGGGATTACAGCCCACCACCCTACCCAGCCAACACACTTTAGATTGTGTAACTTTTATCATTTTTTTAAAAATGGGGTTAAGGGAAATACAGAAAAGTTCAGAGAAGCCGAAAAGCTCACAGTGCCTGGGGCTTTCATTGACAAGTTAAGATGCTGGGACACCAGGGATCCACGTAGCCCCTGCTAAGTTTCATGTCACCTGCAGTGAGCTCACAGCCTTGCAAGTGATACGCAGCCCAGAGTCCACAGATCCTCCTGACCACCCTCTGCCAGTCTGGCCTCAGCGCACATCTGGCCCAATGCATGGGCACACACAAGTCCGCTGTGAGCCAGGTCCTGGCCTCCCCGGGCCTGTGGCCCTCCCGCCTGCATGGACCCTTCCTCCGTGAAAACACCAAAATTCTACTTGATGACTGTGTTGGTATAAGGATGAATTCTTCTGTAGATTTTTAAAGAAATTAAGGTGTCCAATGTATCTCTGGCCCCAAGCATTGGATGTGCTGTGCCAACGCATAAATCAGCCCCCTGCGTGTGCCATCGTAACCTGGGTGACGTCCCCACCGTAGGCTTCTATTTAAAATCAAGTTACCGCAGTATGGCCTTTCAGGATAGAGAAGTAGATTAAGTGCAAAGACTCCTCAGAAGGGAACGGCATGTTGAAGACATTGAAGAGGGAGATGAACCGCGGGTCGACCTCATTGCGGCCCCCTCCGGCCTTGCCCATGGCGGCGATGAAGCCGAGGTCCCGGATGCTCTTACAGGTCAGCTCCTTCCCGCGGTCGTACAGGTACCCTCTCTCGAGCAGCAGCCTCAGCAAAGCGATGGGCTGCTGGGTGCCGTATTCATCCACCTCGGGTGTTTTAGAGGGAAGAGAGGGCAGCAGCATCAGGACTTGGAACTCAAGGCTCCTTGCCATCCACCGAAACTAAAGCTCAGCACTGTCGCTCTCTAGTCAGCCCTGTGTTTAGCTTCTTAGGGCTTCCCAAAGTGTGCCGCCATGCATTTGTCTGTGACTCTGCCTAGCGCCTGTCACCCTAGCTGGACTTCAGGCTCCGTGGAGGCGGGGGCTGTCCAGGGCCTACCCACTGCATGACGCCAGCCCTGAGGGAGGCACTCAGTAGAGTTAATGGTTAGACAGACAGTCGGATGAAGTGGCCTGTATGTCCACCAACAGATGAATGGGCCAAGAAAACATGGTATTTATGCACCATGGACTACTACTCTGCCTTAAAAAAGCATACATTTGAGTCACTGGTAGCACATGCCTGCAATCCCAACACTGGGGAGGCTGAGAGAGGAGCACAATATTAAGCAAAATAAGTCAGACATGCTTGAATTTCATGTGGTTTCTCTTCTAGGAGAAGCCCCAAATACAAATAAAGTTCAAAATAAAAGATAGAAGACTGGGAATGGTGGCACACTCCTGTAATCCCAGCACTTGGGAGGCTGTAAACAGGATGATCACTACAAGTCCGATCTACACAGTGAGACCCTGTACAGCCTGTCCTAATACAAAAAAAAAAAAAAAAAATACTAGGAAGTAGGGAAAGAGATCTTTTTCAAATGGGAGAGAGATCAAGAGATGGAGCAGGACAAAGGGGAGGGTGAGAGAATGGAAAAAAAAAAAAAGAGTATCATGTACATACAGCAGCTGCACACAAGAAATAGAGACCTCAAGGGCCGGGGAGATAGCTCAGTAGAATAAGTGCTTGTCTGGTAAGCGCAAGGGCCTGAGTTCAATCCCTGGCTCCACAAAAAAAAAAAAAAAAGAAAGAAAAAAAGAAATAGAGACCTCATGCAATGTACACATACTAGTTAAAATTTTAAAAACATGGATGGGTGCATGGATGGATAGATGGATGGATGGATGGATGATGGATGGATGGATGGATGATGGATGGATGGATGATGGATGGATGATGGATGGATGGATGGATGGATGGATGATGGATGGATGGATGGATGGAGAGATGGATGGATGGATGGATGGATGGATGAAGAGATGGATAGAGAGATGGACAGATGGACTGACAGAGAAGATAGATGGATGAATCCTGAACAAATGATTAAATTATGAATGGAGGGACAGATGATCAGATATGTGGATCCTGGTTTTGCACATCCTCCTCTGGAAGGCAGATTTCCAAGGGGAAAATGATTCCATTAAAAAATATATCAGGGCCAGGAAGATAGCTTGGTGGTCTAAGGGCCTTCCTGGCACGCGCAAGGACCTGGGTTCAATTCCCCAGTACGGGCATGCCATGCCAGCCCCGCACCAAACCTGGCATGGTGACACACGCCTGCAATCTTAGTGCTGGGGAGGCTGAGATAGAAGGATCACTACAAGTCTGAGCTGTGTAGTGAGACCCCGTATCAAATAAATAAATAAATGATTAAAAAAATAAAAGCAAAATCAACTTAAGCTGCAGTGTGTTGAGAAACCTTTGCGGTGTTTAGGCTGCAGCCCCGGCAGCACACAGCTCCCACTCCCCGGTGTGGGCCACCCTGGGGAATTCTTGGGCAGGGTCTGCTGCTTTGCTTCCCGTGCTCATGGGGCTAAGGACAGCTTTGCAGCTGGAAGTGGGGCGCACTGGAGTCCCTTTCTCAGCCACGCCCCACTGAGGGGAGGCCCAAGGTGGTCCCTGCGCGCTGAGGGCTGGAGCCCCGTGCCTGATCCTCCCCACCCACGCACTGGCATCAACGCGGACGCCCAGGCTGCGCCCCACGCCCGCACCGTGCCGCCACCTTGGGCATGTTCATGTCGTCCATGAACACCAGAAGCCGCTTCCCCATGGGGGGGCCGTAGGTGTCCTTCGTGCGCTTTTCCACGTTGGCCTCCAGGTTCCTCTGGATATCCATGGACGTGGTGCGGGAGGAGAAGCTGACCATCAGCACAATCTGAAACGGAGGGGCTTGGAATGTGGTGTCTGCCACGGTGGCCACCGGCTGCTGTCCACTTGGCAAATGCATCGTCTCCGAACTGTACACTTTTACAACCCAGGGTGGGACTGCGCTTCAGCTTGTTTTAAATGCCAAAGCAAGAATTCCTCTTTCCTCTTGATGGGTGGTGTGAGACAGTCAGGAGCTGCCCCCACCAGCCTGGGGCAGGTCAGAGACAGCAGGGACAGCTGACTGACTGGATTTCGCGCATGTGCCAGCCCCTGGGGTGGTCCTCAGCCTGGAGGCTCTCTGCCTTCCAGGAGCCTCTGATACCTGAGCTGCTGGGGCGGGGGACAGGAGACTAAGAAAACCAGGAAGACAGCGGGAGCAGGCAGCCCCTCCCCTGCGCAGATCCAGGGGCAAAGAGGAGGGCTGGAGACCGAAGCAAGGAGCAGCACTCCCAGGGGACAGGAACGGAGTGGGGACGGGCCAAGGTGAGATCCGGAGCTCTGAGAAGAGAGGCTGCACCCACTTGCAGCGTAGGCAGGACTCAGGTGGGGAGCCGGGAGGCTGGCACAGCAAGTGGGAGCTGCCCACGTGGGGCTCCGTGGCATCTGCACACCTGTCTGCCTGTCTGGGACACCGCAGAGCTCAGGGTACACACTGAGGACGCCCGAGCCCCACCTGCATGATAGGGGCCAGAAGAAGAGAAGGAAACCCCAAGTCCTAGGACACGCGGAGGCAGGCACTGTCACCACCAGGTCTCCGGCCTGGCCTGGCCCTTCCCGTACCATGCGGGTGCTCAGAGGCTCTGTCCGACCCATACAGTGTGGCAGAAGGTGGCAGGTGACCTCACAGGCTGCAAAGACATCCTAACTCCTGCTCCGCTGTCCACCTGGCCCCCGGAAGCAAGCGCTATCATGAGTACTGCTTTGGTTTGAGTAGATCCCACAGCCCGTGTCGCACACTTGGGCCCCAAGTCAGATTGGGAGGGATTGTTGGAAGGCAACAGGATCGGGACATCAAAGAAGCAGAGGCTTATTGGGGGGAGGGTTGTTTTGTTTTGCTTTTTAATAGAAGTGAACTTCCTGTGGCAAACTCGCTCTGTCCCACCACAGGACACCCTCTGCCAAGTCCGGACACGACCTGAACACCCTCCCTGAGCAGCCAGCAGCACCACGCACTAGGACTTCCTGGCCTCCAGAGCCATGAGCCAAATCGACGTCACCAGTCCCCTGTCCTAGCCCAGCGTAAGGTTGGCACAGAAGGCCAGCTCGGAAGAGCTGCAACACAGCCTTCCAGTAAACACGGCCCCACAAACAGCTTGACTGCTGCCGCCACAGGCTGCCCGGGAGCCCCAGGCTGAGCGACCCCCACGCCCCGAGCCGGAGAGATGCCAGGCAGCGAGTGCTGGTTACGTTCAGCCGCTGTGGGCTGTGTGATCTGTTACACACACAGCAGGCGACGGTGTGTACACTTACGGTAGTGTCTCTGTTCAGATTTTTGAGGAAGTTCTGCGTAGTAGCTGTCTTAGAAGTGCCAGATTCGCCAACGAAAATAACGGGCTGCTTAATTTTAACCAATTGTTCCAAGATCCAGGTTGTGCGGGTTGTATCCACTGTGTGAACTAAAAGACAGGGGACGTCACAGGAATGCCAAGCACGAGAAGCAGCAGCAAGAGCTGAGCTGCGACCCCAAAACCGTACATGGGGGAAGCCTCGGTGGGGGGGCCGCCCCAGTCGCTTTCTGCCGCTCCACTGTGCTGAGCTCTGACTCTCCACAGAATCGCCTGTTTCAGCACGCCATCCGGTGACCCTGATACATTTCTGCAGCTGTGGAGCAGTGCCACCATCGAGCTAGAACCCCAAACTGTGCCTAGTGTCCCACTCTGATTTATTCTCAGCATGAAAGACCCAAGTGCGCTGCTGCTTCCGTGGTCCCCGCACCTGCAGGATTGGGTTTCCTGGCCAAGAACCTACTCTGCAGAAAGACTAACTCCACTCCTACCCTGGCAGCTCTCAGTCCCGGGGGTCCCCGAGAAAGTGGAGGTGCTGCGCTCTGGAAGCACACTGGACCCAAACCAAGTGCTACTGTACGAAAGTCCCCTGCCGGATTTTGTCTAACTGGCCAGAGAGAGGAGTGTGGTCCCAGCACAGTCCTGCAGTGAACCCCCATGGTGCACTGCATTTCTAAGCATTGACCAAACACTGCCTGTTCCCTCCTGTCCTGTCCCCGAGGTCCTCCACATGCCAGCGAGCTGTGTGGGCTGCCAAGGGCGCCCCGCCCTGTGGGCATCAGCCTGCAGGGGCAGGGGGTCACCGCCACCCACAGCTGCCCAGAGGCAGCAGCACAACAGGATCGCAAGGTGCTGCCCTTCCGAGTCCCGTGGCTCGCTGCCCACACTTCCTCTCAGGGTTCTGAGGCAGGATCCAGACACCAGCAAGGCAGGGGTGCTCTCATGCCCCCCGCCTACCCAGGACATCGATGAATTTCCTCTCCGGATCGTGGACATACTCTGGAACCAGCTTGTCCCACGGGATCCACTGGCTCCGCTTGGAATCAAAGTGAAAGTCGTACAAGGTCGGAAGGTGGCCTGCAGTGAGGAACGAGCTGTGTCACTTTCACAGAGACACAGGGCCCTGGTGAGGCCGGGCACACATTTGGAATGAGCT
Organism: Octodon degus; assembly: GCF_000260255.1. Classification (NCBI taxonomy): domain Eukaryota; kingdom Metazoa; phylum Chordata; class Mammalia; order Rodentia; family Octodontidae; genus Octodon; species Octodon degus. Next base: position 5,656,705 of record NW_004524652.1, read on the forward strand.
TTCCACTGCACGGATGCCACTCTGGGTCCCTCCTATGCTCCTTCACTGGCAGAGGCTGTGTGCCCTGAACTGAGGCTATCCTTCAGTGGACAGAGTCCCTTCCTGGGGATGAAATATAGGGGTGCCGAGCCCTGGTGACCCCTTACAGATGTAGGCCACAGGTGGGTAGGGATGGAGAGAGGAAAGAGAGCAATGTGGGTGTGGTGGGGCAGGACAGAGGGGACAGGGCGGGACAGAGGGGACAGGGCGGGACAGAGAGGACAGGGTGGGACAGAGGGGACAGGGTCCCGGGCAGGGAAGGGAAGGGATCCATGGCCACCTGCACTCGGGCTCCACCAGCCACATAGCTCTATCCTCCAAGGGAAGTCCCCTCCCAGACTGCACCCCGCAGCCACCACTGCAGGTCTTTGTATACACCCATTCTGCACGCCACGCTCTAGCGCCTGTCAAGCTCAGTCACGGGAACCCAGCAGGTGGCTCAAACGGTAGCACTTTAGACAGCCAGGGGAGACCAAGGGTGGAAGAAAGGCAGACAGGTGGACCGTGCAAAACCAGAGGTTCCAAAGCTTGAAGCTCAGGAGAGCAAGAATTAGGCCCTTGGGGAAGGGCACGGGAAGGTGTTGGCTTCCGAGGTATGGGGATGCACTTGAACTTCTCCCCGAGGGCTGCCAGGAACTCTCACCCCTGCCTTTCTCTCTGGGAGCAAACAGGCTGGAAACCCCCCAGAGGGCCATGGACATTCGGAAAAGCAAGTCTGTGGCCTCTAAAAACAGCCCCCAGGCCAGTGGGTGATGGCAGCGCCTACCTGGCAACTCCCCAGGCTTGGCCCAGACCCCCTCGGTGTCGACAGAGGACAAAGAAGAAAGGCGTTTCACACATTCGTCAAACTTCATCCTTCCGTTCTCGAGCAGGGAGGCACCAAGCGAGAAATACAGAGCTTCCAGGAAGTAGCACTCCAGCAGGTCGGGGTCCTCGATCTCACCCTCCAGCAGGGCGTCCAGCATCTTAGTCAGCTGGGTTACCTGGCTCACAGGAAGGCACCGAGGTCAGCCCCTATCTTCCAACCCCAGAGGGTCAGCTCTGTCCCCAACCCTGGGGCCCAGGGTGAGGGGAACGGGTGCTCCACAAGCCGTGTCGGTTCAGACCAACAGAGCCCAGTACACTACCTTGAGCAGGGTCACAAGACAGAACAGTGCCGCCCGGACACACCCACCACGCCACGCACAGCACGGCCCTCCAAGGCCACGGCGGTGCCCGTCTTATAGGAAGGGCCTCCGCCCCCGCCAGACAGTCTCTCACCATGTTCAGGTCCGTCTGCGGAACTATGGTCTTCAGCCTCTCTCCCTGCCTTCCGTCCACTATCCCCTCCACTATCACATCGATGAGATAGGGCACGTATTTCTCAAAAAGATGATTTAAATCGTTCTGTTCCCCCTGTAAAAGAGCAGAGTCCCAAAGAATTTTCAAAGGTTTGTTTACTTCAATGGGAGGGAAAGTTTTGCTTCTCCAGAAGGGCGAGACGTGGGCAGCAGTCAGGTGGCAGTGAGGAGCGCTGGCCCCAGCGCCTGTGTTTGCAGAGTTCTGTCCTCCGCGACCCGGTTGCACGTCATCACTGACATGGGGTCCACCCCAGCCCTGGGAGGAAGGGGAATGAGACAACGTGTCCCAGTTGGCAGAAAGGGCCATCAGCTGGAGCTCAAGTGACATTGCTGCCATGTCGCAAAGGGCATAACGTAATAAGCATGCCTCTCCCTCTCAAGCCATCGACATCGGAGATGGCCCGAGCCCTCGGAAGCCACTCTCTCCCATGCGAGAGTGCCTCCAACCTCCGACCACCCTTCTCCTGGCCTTCTCCTCTCTGCAGCCGTTATGTCCTGGTCTCCCACTCCCAGAGGTCCAGAGGCCTTTGTGAAGACCCAGTGGCCACGTGCGTCGCTTGTGAGAAGGCGGTCGCAGGGTCCAGAGTGTGGCCAAACCCCAACTTGCACATTAATCTCTATCCCTCCCTCTGGGACACCTGCTGCCAAGACAATGCGCTGTCTCAGCAGCCTCGGGACACGTCGTGCGGTGTGGGGTCGACTGTAACTGCTGCACCTCAGCTACACGACAAGCTAGGTCCTTCCCACGCTGCTCCGTCCCAGCCTGCCCAAGCGCAGGGCCTGCGCGCCTCCCTCCTCCCAATTGCTGGCTTCCCTGGACCAGATTGTGGGTTACAAACAGAAGCTCACAGGCCACACCTGGCCCACCACCTGACTTGGACAACGGACTTCCCCCGTCCTGTTCCTCATGCACCTACTGTATCTAGCCCTGTTCACCCCAGAACAGAGAACTAAACCAGCACAAAAGGAACGATAACGCCCCCAAGTCTAACACCCACTCTCCACCCCTTTGCAGGAAGCTCAGTGACCCGGCTGTAGGCCATGAAGGGTGTGCAGCCTAACTGGCGTGCCGCCAGCTTTCCCCTGCATCCAAGGGCAAGGACCTTCACACGTCAAGGACACAAGGTCATGACATGAGGTCACAGCCCTCCACCACAAATATCCCCCTGGGCTGGCCACCAATGCTACCAACTTTATTGGAGGAAATCATTTTCACCTTGTTTTGTATTTGATTAACCCATTTTTTCCAGTATGGTTGATATTTCAAGTTTTTGGGGTCCACGTAAACCATTCCACACCGAGACACAGTCGCAGGGGAGGCGTACTGCAAATCCCCAACCTGCAGGAAGAGAAAGAGAATCATGCGCATCTTCAGCTTTCCCCTGTGCATAAAACCCACATCATAGGCAATCACCACGGCTGCAGGAGGCCTTCAGCGGAACACTTAGGGCTAGGGTACAATTAGATGTCTCTGATGTAACTCCTTTTAAATTTTTCCCTTACTAAGGGCTGGCCAAATAGCTCAGTGGATTAAAGCACCTGCAAGCAGGCACAGGGGCCGAGGGTTCGATCCCTGGGCCTGCAGTGCTGGCCCCGCCCCTGAGATGTGCTGAGACAGCAATTGAGACTGGGCGTAGTGGTGCGTGCCAGTAATCCCAGCTCTTGGGAGGGCGCAAACAGGCGGACCACTACGCATCTGATCTAGTAGTAAGGCCCTGAACACCCTGTAGACCCTTCCCTAAGATACTAAATAAATAAATTTTCCCCTTACTATAAATTAATGTGGAAAAATATGTTGTAGAGTACCTGACAAAAATTTAGAACGAAAAAGAAATCAAGTTATTCAAATCCTACCACCTAGAAACACATACTGCTTTCGATTTTTCTTTTTTTTCCATGCACTTGGCACAGGGTCTCACCACACAGCTCAGATTCATAGTGATCCTCCTGTCTCAGCCTCCCCAGCGCAGGGATGACAGCCTGCACCACCAAGCCTGACCTCAGTGGCTGGCTGAGCATGCCCAGAGGCAGAGCAGGTGCGGCATGCGGTGCCGGGGATGGAACTCGGTCCCTGCTCTGGCCTAAGCAGGCGCTTAGTCCATTGAACTATCTCTCCAGCCCTTCAAGTATTTTCTTTTCAGTCTTTTTTTTAATTTTTAAAAATATTTATTTATTTATCTAGTGCAGGGTCTCACTATGCAGCTTGTACTCATAGTGATCCTCCTGTCTCAGCCTCCCCAGCGCTGGGATGACAGGCGTGCACCACCATGCTGTTTTGGGGCCTGCAGGGCACTCCCAGGGTTCCGGGGCGGCATGGCATGTGGTACCAGGGATCAAATCTTGATCCTTGTGCTTGCCAGGCAGGCGCTTAGACTGCCGAGCTTTCTCGCCAGCCCTCAGTCTTGAAAAAAAAAAAAAAAACCACAGTTGAGATCAGGTAAGGTAGCACCAACCTCAATAAAGACATTGTTAAATCCACAATGTTAACAAAACCTCTCTCTATGAGAAGGACACAGTTCCACCAGCCAACTAGATAATGACACGCTTGTGATAGCGTGGGTGGGAAGGTCCCACACACCCTCCCGTGCTGCCTGGCTCTCAGGAGGGAGGGGCTGGTCAACACTGAGCTAGAACAAAAGCAGCTCTCAGGACCACAGCCACGCAAGCAGCAACGGGTACTGTGAGCGGGAGGCTGGGAGGCGAGGAAGCTGAGGGAGCAACTTCCAGGAAGAACAGGGGTCCAGGAAAACACCTGATCCGATAAAAAGCTTGAAAAAACAAGGGATGGTAGGATGAAGGCAAATAGTGTGGGACAGAAAGAGAAAGGCAGCTACAAACTCCAGCCCAAACAAATGGCTTTTGAAGCTGGCTGTTGTGAGGCACGCCTGTGGTCCCAGCACCCAGGAGGCTGAGGCAGGAAGATGGAGGCTGAGAGTTCAAGGCCAGCCTGGGCTCCAAAGTGAGCTCGAGGCCAGTCTGAACTGCATGGTGAGACCCTGTTTCAAAAAAAAAAAAAAAGGGGGGAACCTGTTGGTTGGCTCAGTTGTTTAAGCACCTACTCATGCAAATGCAGTCAGGTACAGGATACTGTGGTTCAAACCCCACCTCCACCTGCCTTATCAGATCCATCCTAAAGGCAGGCTGAGCCAGCAAAAAAAAAAAAACCCTTCTCAAAAAGACAAAAAAGAAGTTTTACAACACTACATCTCATAGTGGTGCCGTGGCCCACAAACTCAATCCTCTCCACAGTTCTGGTTCTAAACCACACCGGAGGAGAACTGATTCAGGTCTCCCCACAGATCAACATCGCCCCTGACCACTGATTTTTGATGATCATGATTTTGTTCTTGTTCAACTTGCCTTGGGCCAGAAGTGTGGAAAGAATCAAGTTCGTACACCGACGTACCACTGTCGGTGCAGTTATAGCCACTAGCTGCCTTGCAGCAAATAGTTCCATATTCATGAAAATCCAAATATTGTCTACTGCAGGCCAATTTACAGTATTCTCGCTGAGGGGGGAAGGCCAGCGAGTGGTGTAAGAGACAAGTCCTCACTGTCCTAGCCCTCGGGTGGGGCGGATCAAAGAAGAAACGTCACACCAGGCGTGTTGCTTTGGGGACCAGAATAATTATCAGAAGGAATAACTGCAGAAAGCTGAACGTAGTCACCTCTGGGGCAGAGTAAGAAGAAGGGGAGAGATAAATAGCTCACGGCAAACGCCTGCACTGCAAGCAATCACCCAGCTGTATTGCTGCGTCGAAAAGCTTTTACATTTTTAATGAGCAGTAAGACTTCTGCCCAAAACCCTTCCTCGCTGCCACTTGCCTCAAAGAGCAGCGCGCAGTGCGCCTGCAGCCGGATGCGCTCCCCGTTGGCCAGCGTCAGCAGCTTGTTGTCGTCCATCACGGAGTTCATGTTCTCCACCCACAGGGCGTCCACGTCACCATCAAACAAAATATACCTGCGGTGGCCGGGGTGAAGGGCCAGGGCCTGTGAGGGCCTCCAGCTGAGGTCGTCACGGGAGGTCGTGCCCAGGGGTTTCCGTCCAGGACGTGATGGGGCATGCTGCCGGGGGTGGAGGGTCTACCACGCGGGACTGGAAAACTGTCTTTTTTTTTTTTTTTTTTTTGGCGGAACCGAGGATTGAACTCAGGCCCTTGTGCTTGCCAGAGAAGCACTTATTCCACTGAGCCATCTCCCCGGCCCATGGAAAACTGTCTTGATTAGCTACCAGGACTTAAGAATCTGGGGACCTCACACGAAAGTGGGGATTTCTCCTCTTTTGGGCAAACTGAGTCTTCACCATGCCCCCCTGCAAGCTGTTTTGTCGGTTGGTTTTGGTTTTTGAGATGGGTCCAGGCTGGTCCTGAACTCACAGCAATCCTGCCTCAGCTTACAAGTGCTGGGATTACAGGTGTGTGCCACCACTCCCCGCCCTTGACCTGGGATCTTGCATGGGAGCCATCTGCTGGTGCTGAAGAGTGGCTGTGTCTGGTGACGGGAAGGGTCACTGCCCACCCTCCCCACCCCCATGTCGTTCTTTTCTTCAATCTGAAGCTGATTATCAATCAATATCCATCCCTGCTTTAACGCCTAGTTTCCTGATGGTAGAATTAACAGAAAAGAGCGGCATAAATCCGTGGGCAGGGGGCCGAGTGGCTCCTGCCCTCCCAGAGATACGTTCACCAGGAGTCATGGGCGTGACATCATATGGGGGGAAAGTCTTTGCAGACTTAGTTATGCTGAGCATCCCAAGGCTGGGTCACTCTGGATCGGCAAGACGGTCACTGGGCCAGAGAGAAGCATCTTTTTAAGAACCAAGTAGCTGGGCGTGGTGGCGCACGCCTGTGATCCCAGCACTCAGGGGGCTGAGGCAGGATGATGGCCAAGAGCTCACAGCCAGCCTGGGTTACAAAGTGAGCTCAAGGCCAGCCTGAACTGCAGGGCAAGACCCTGTCCGAAAAAGACAAAAATAAAAAAAGAAACGAGCAGAGAGAGGGTCCAGGCCAAGAGCAGGAAGCCACGCAGCGAGGGCGGCGGGGACTGCAGTGACGCAGCCACTACCACGCATGTCTGACACCCACAGAACTGGCCCGGCCCGGGGAGGACTTCCCCAGAGCCTCCAGGAGAAGCGACGCCAGCTGACCCTCGGGCCTCCAGGACTGTGACAGAATAACCCCTAACCCTGACTCCAGGTGGCCCACCTGGGGCCTGGCTAGGGCTGCCCTGTGGAGCCAACGCGCCCTGCCGCGGTCCACGTCACCGCAGGTTCCCAGGAGCGCCTGCTCCACAGCCTCTGGGCGACACGCAGTCGCCCTAGCAGGAGGCACGCTCTGGCCCCACAACCCCGGCTGTCCAAGCCACGGGACGCTTGGACTCGGGGCCCCACGGGGCTACGACACGGCGAAGCCACCTCCAGAGGCTGGCTCTCTCCTCCAGTCTCCTCCTACGATGCTTCGGTGCTGCTTCACTCGACACACGGACACCAGTAGTCAGACTTTTAAACGGCCTTTGACTTTGTTCTAGTAATTCCTTCTTTTTAATTTTTTGTTTTTCAGTCATTTCAGACTCACAGAATTTCAGCGATAGAATTGTACAAAGAAGTCCTATGTGCCCTTCAACTAAATTCTCTAACTGGTAGATATTTCACCACACTTGTGCTCTGTCTGTCTGTCTGTCTGTCTGTCTGTCTGTCTGTCTCTCACTCAAGTGAGTCTCAAGCAGGACATCATGTCCTCCTAAATACCTTAGCACGTCTTTGCTAGCATTTGCTCAGAACAAACACCTTCTCGTACCTGTCCACAGCACTCTCACATTCAGGAAGTTTAACACTGACACAATTCCTTTACCTAGCAGGCAGCCCAGGATCAAAGTCCGCTGGTGGCCAATTTCTATCTGTGGTGGGAAGATCAGGTTCGGCAGCCACCGGCAGCCATTCAAGCTGTCAAGGGAGGGCTTGCCAAGGGACACGTCACTCACACGGCCATGGGGTCTCTCCACAGGCAGGCCATCAGCCGCAGGGGGAAACAGTGTCTCTGCCCAAGACCACGGTTGACAGGACCACAGGGAAAGCCCACATCCCCCGCCGCCAACGCAGGCTCCCTGCCCCAGCTACGAACTGAGGCCTTCTCTGCAAAACAGCTGGCCTAGAATCCTGCAGAACATCAAAGCCACAAAAGATAAAGAAATCCCCAAGATGGCAAAGGCCAGATGACAGCACAGTGTGAAACCCTGAGTGGGTCAGAGTCCGGGGAAGAGTGCTAAAAGGAAATTTTAGAAGGCATCAGCTCAGACATTGGTGTCTGTCAGCCTAAGATGTTTTCAAAATCCCAGTACTCCTCACACGGCCTTGACAAGGGAGGGCCAGTGAAGACCACACCGGGAGACTCCAAGACGGCACCTGTCACCCTGCTGCAACTCCAGACTCGCAGCTGCGACCCCAGGCTCATGGGGTCATGACATCCGGCTCACCAGGAGCCGCTAGGCCAGGCTCCCCGTCCCAGGCACTCACTTCCGCTCCTTCTTGTCAGTTGGCTTGTTGATCTCCCGAAAGATGTTGGACAGCACCCCATCTGTCCAGTCCCGGGTGGTGGGGTCCAGGATGCCGTAGAGTTCTATGACACTCATGGCCTTGGGGTTCAGAACGTACAGCTTCGTGATGAGCCCCAACCTACACGGGAAGAAAGAGCTCAGCCAGGATGGAGGACGGAGAACGGAGGACAGAGGCCGGAGGCACTGGATGCGCGTAGGAACCCAGCAAGGGCCCAGGACAGGAACAGATGTCAGGAATCTGAAGCACAGACTCAGACCACGAGAGTGCTCCAGGCTCCGTGGCGCTGGCCACAGCTCACACTGCGCAGGGTTGTGTGCCACAGCTCCGCCCTGGGGTGCCAGGCGCCTGGCTTCCATGAGGCCACACGTGTGTGTGTGTGACAGGGCTGTGTGACAGGGCTGTGTGAGGGGTTCACAGAGACAAGGTGGGCACCCGGAAGGCAACAAGCCCCTCAGCATGCTGGTGCTCAGTGCAGTGCAGTGTGCACGTGTGCACATACGTGTGCGTGTGTGTGTGTGTGTGTGTGTGTGACTGAAGATTGAACCCAGGGCCTTCTCATCCAGCCTGGTTTTTCTAAAATTTTAAGCTGGCCTCTCACTAAGTCGTCAAGTTGCCCAGGTTGGGCTCACTGCGATCCTCCTGCCTCGGCCTCCCACAGCACTGGCAGAGACACATGGGTGTGTATCATCCCGCCTGGCTCCAAGCCTTACTCATGGGACCGCCTCTGGCCTCAGCTAGTCAGTCTGGCAAACGGGTTATTTCCCTTTATAGTGACTATAAATTCTTCCCATGGTAGGTGATTAAAGAAAACTAAACCTCACACAACTCACTGTTCACAATCAAGAAATAAAAATAGTATGTGTACCACGTTCCATATACGCTCTTGCGCGATCATCCTATAAATTTATCTAACATGACCTAGCTTACAAATGAAACACGCGAAGGGGCGGGGAGATGGCTCAGTAGAATAAGCGCTTCTCTGGCAAGAGCAAGACCCTGAGTTTAATCCCCGGTTCCGCAAAGAAAAAGAAAGAAACACGCAATCGTTAAGGCAAACCACCTTCGCGTGAGAAACCCTTGCCTGCCAGTCTCTGGGAGCTTGTGGGAACTCTGGCCACGCGGACAGCGCTGCAGCGCCACCTCGTGGTGAGTCCTGACATAGGCAAAAGGAGCGCTGTGACCATCACTATTCATTGGCAAAACATCTTCATAAATCAGTTTGTGGAATTCTCATTTCACAAGTTAATTTACACACTATCAAAAGGGGGAAAGTGCCCCTATTTTGCATTCTAAAGTCTTGGCGGTGCACATCTATGATCCCAGCACTGAAGGAGGCTGAGGCAGGAGAATCACAAGTTTGAGACCCGACTAGACAACTCAGCAAAAACTCAAAATAGAAAGAGCTGGGACTGTAGCTCAGTGGCAGAGCCCCCTCGGGTTCAATCCAGGTCGTGCAAAGAAAAAGGATCAGTCAATTAATTCATTAAATGTGTTAATTATACCAGCAGTGGACGAGTGAAGCTGCTGAGCTTACAAGGGCATTCAGGACCAGTTTCCCCTCCCAGGAAGTCAGGAGTCAAAGTGGGTGGGCACAGGTGACGCGCCCAAGGTTCCCCGAGAGCCACCCGGCAGGCAGCACCCCGCCCGGCTGAGCCACACTCACTTGGTCTGGGCCTGACACAGGGCACTGATGACCACAGACTTGCCGCCGCCCGTGGGTCCCACCACCATGGTCGTGTGCCGGGTCATCATGGTCTCGTACATCTGAACCACTTTGTCCACCTGTGGGGCAAGCAATGGGACTGCGTCATTCCACCTGTCTGCCAGAATGGACATCTTTTTTGTTTTCGTAGACGCCGACCCACGTGTCGTGCCGCTCACCTAGTCCAGAAGCTCTGTGCGGCCATCCCCCTCCCCCCAACCTGCAAGCACACACTGCCGCTTCCCTCCTAACCCACCCCGTTCGCCACCTCTCCCAGGCCTGTCATGCCCCTGCCCGGCTCCCAGAAGACATCAGTCTGCTTTCTGTCTCTGGATTTGCTCATTCTGCACATGTCACGTAAGTGGTGTCACTTCCTATGTGGCCGGGCACCTGGCTTCTTTCACTAAGCACCACGCCCTTGAGATCACATTATGGTGCATGTGAGACTCTTTCCCCTTCGTGGCTGCATAATACTCTGCAGTGTGGATGGCCGTGGTCTGTCCAGCCACGCATCAGGGGATGGACGCTGAGCTGGCCCCGCTCCTTGGCTGCTATGAGCAGCACTCCTTACACTACACAGGACCGGGTTCCTCTTGGGTCCACCCCAAGGAACAGAAGAGCTGGGCCCAATGGTCACTCTGTTCAACCAGCTGAGGGACAGCCAGGCTGCACCCAGTGTGGCTGTGTCATTCTACGTATCTGCCAGAAAAGACATCTTTTTTTTGCTTTGCTGTGGGGGATGCTAAACAAAATGCTTAAATGATCTGACGCCTCTGTGCCCCAAACAGTTGAAAGGTGACATACGGATATGGATGCTGTGGAATATCATTCAGCCCTAAAAAAAGGAATAGAGCCCTGGGCAGGCTTCGACATGGATAGGCCTCAAAAACACTATACTGAGTGACAGAAGTCAGACCCCAGAGGGCAGAGTGCAAAGACCCTCCTCACCGTCCCTAGAGGATTTGAAAGAGGAAGTAGGGTGCAGGGCTGGGGGTGGGGTTACTGCGCACACAGCTTCAGCTTTGCCAGAGGAAGAGCTCCGCTGCCGCACGGGGCCACAGCTGCACCAGTTGTGCTGCAGGCCGCTGACCTGTGCCTGTCCGCGGCTCCACAGTGAGTTTTACATAGTCTGTACTTTACCACAATTGTTATGATCCAAGTGGCAAAGTCTGCATCGTGGACATGCTGCCCTTCTCTGAAATGAACCGTGACGACCCTCTGCGGAATCCAGGGCCCAGCGGAGCCCGGACACGCTCACCTGCACCGGCAGCAGCGTGTAGCCACCGTCCACCAGCACCTGCTCCACGGCGTCGTTGAAGTCGGGGTAGCGCACGCGCGGGCAGTCCAGCCCCGGGAACAGGTCAGAGATGAGGCCCAGGAAGAGGGGCACATCCTCGAAGATGAACTTGGGCAGGTTCATGTCCCGCAGGGCCCGCATGAGCACCACATCCTGCCAAAGGCGACACCGTTCCGGGCCGCCTGGGACACCCACGGACCAACTGACTCCAAAGGGACATTTTGTGCTGGGGACTGAACCAGGCCCTTCACAACCGCCCTTTTGTAAAGGTTTTTGAGGCTGGGTCTCAGTAAATCACTGGATTGCCCAGGCTGGACTCCAGCCTGGGGTCCGCCTCCTGCCTCAGCCTCCCAGATTGCTGGGGTTAGAGGCCATATATAGATGCGCATGGGGAGGAGCGCGCTGCCCGGGAGGGGCCCGGCTGGGCTCCCTGTGCGTGTCGGCTGAGCCCCACCGCTGGGTGCAACAACTACGCGTTCGTTTTTCAAACCTCGCATTCAAGCTTCGAGGGAAGTGTGTCCCCGCCGCCCCCTGCGGAGGGCCACCGGGACCCGGGCTCGCCAGGGCGGGCGCACCTCGCGCAGCTCCGAGGAGCCTCTCTTCAGCTCTCCGGCCATGACCAGCACGGACTTCAGCGCGCGGAGCCCGAAGTCGTAGTGGTGCTGCTTGGACAGCTGCTCCCGCGCCAGCTTGTAGAGCACCGTCATCTTCTTGGCCAGCGACTGCGGACAGAACAGCAGAGGGGCGCTGCGGGGCGCTGC
>NW_004524652.1:5668742-5674950 GCF_000260255.1 Octodon degus
CGGCAGCAACCACCCACCCCCACCCCGTCGCCGCCACCGCAGGCGCAAACACGCCCCCAGCGCCAAGCCGGCGCGTCCTGCAAAGCAGCCGCGCTGGGAAGACGCGGCGTGTTCACGGTGACCCGGACCCGCCTACCACAAGGCTTTGGGTCAGGAAAAGGAACGGGACCACAGTCCGCGGCCTTCTGAAAACCACCGCAGAACCGCCACAGCGTGACCCCTCAGCTAAAAGCATCCAGGCTGTGCCTTTCCCAGAGCCACCCAGAAATAACTGTGCGCAAGCTTTTATAGAGATCTTGAAAGATGACGTTATAAAAGACGCACAGATGGATACAGACTTAGACCTATATAAGTATTTCCATTGGTGGTGCACCCCTGGAATCCCAGCTGCCTGGGAGGCTGAAGCAGGAGGACCGCTACAAGTTTGAAACCAACCCTGGCACCTCAGCCAGAGAGGCTGCTTCAAATTTCAATATTAGCAACAACCACAACGCTAAAGCCTAATAGTAATAACGTAGCTCAGTGATAAAATTCTTGCGTAGCATACACAGAGCTAGGCAAGCAGTACCCTTAAGCCCTAGGACCTCAAAAACCATCTCTTGAAAGAAGATAGTATAAAAGATTATCTTTCCACACATATGTGCGTATATTAAAAGGATATTAAGGACTATATACATATAAGTGGCAGTACCCTCAAGTACATACATATATATGATGTTCAATTTAAGCTGTGACCATGATGGGTACACAGGGTCTCTGAGTGACCGGTGTCACAACCGCTTGTGAATCTTAAACCTTTCCTAACAGGAGTTTTTTGTTGGTTGGTTGGTTGGTTGGTTGTCTGTGGTTTTGTTCTTTTTGTTTTACGCTCAGCTACATCCCCAGTCCTTTGTGTTTATTTTGACACAGGTCTTGGTAAGTTGCCCAGGCTAGACTGGAACTTGCAACCCTCCTGCCTCAGCCTCCCAGAGTGCTGGAAAGAAAGCCAGGTGGCTTGCAGCATGACAGGAGGGGCCAGCGGCCTTGCCCACCTTGGCCCCCAGGAAGCCCTCAGAGAAGAGCATAATCTCGCAGATCTGCTGCAGGTCGGGCACGATGACCACCACAGGCCGGAACAGCGCCTTCACCGACTCAGGCAGCTCCGTGCGGCCCGCGTAGCCCGGGTTCATGGTGATAAAGATGCCCATGCGCGCGTCCAGCGAGATCTCCTGCCCTTCAAACTGCAGGCAAAGGGGGGGGGGGTCACAGGCAGCGCTGCCTGGGGTGCTGTGTGACCCCAGCAGCACACGGCCTCTCCGAGTCCCTGCCTGCTGTCACACAGGGCTGGACACAGCCCCCGCAGCACGGTGGGAATGACCTTCTGCGACCATCAGCCCTGTGCCGGGCCACTGCAAGTCCGTGGAGAATCACACCCCGGAGCACAGAGCCGAGGCTCATCTGGAGAAGCCTGATGGTCCCATAGGCAGACCCCGCACTGCCTTCCGGCCACGGGTGTCCCGAGCAGGCTGCCAGGGCGCAGGCCCGCCACGTGCCGGCCTCACCTGGAAGGTGGTGAGCTGGTGGATGAGCGCGTTGCGGATCGTCTGGATCTGCGAGGAGATCACCGACAGCACGGACGCGTCGATGCGGTTGAACTCATCGAAACAGCCCCAGGCCCCGCACTGGGCCAGGCCGGAGAAGATCTTACCCACGGCCTGTGGGGACACCGAGGCAGGGCATCAGGACGAGGGCCCAGCCTCCGAGACTGCGGAGAGCACCATGTCAGTGGACGTGTTCTCCAAATTAAATGACACGCTCGTCCATCGGGCAGCAGCAGGGTCCCAGCCCTACTGCCAAGGTCTCTCTGGGAAGATACCAAAGCACCTCACACCCAATGTTTCATACATCAAGAGGTGTGTGTGTGTGTGTGTGTGTGTGTGGTACAAAACTTCAGATTTATGGCCTCACTTGAAATGTTGAAATCCACTGACAGTTGGCCTCTTTCCCAAGTGGCCTATGGATCCTGCTCTGATGGGCGACATTTGGAACATGGCTCTGCGGAGACCATATCCCAAGCCAGTCCCTGTCATCTCCACGCGCCCCTGTGTCACCGCCCTGTCTGCTAAGCATGAAGGTACAAGGCCATGTTTGGGGCACTTGGCCAAGAGCTGGGGTGAGAGCTGGCTGTCCCCTCACAGACACATGGGGAGCGCCGCGCTGAAGACCCGGTACAAAAGCAGACAGCACCAGGGCAAGAGCCACAGGGCCGTTACCTTGTAGTCCATGCCCTCGCCACAGTTGGTGACCACACACAGCAGGCCCAAGGCCTTGGCCAGGTCCTTGGTGGTCTCAGTCTTGCCGGTTCCTGCTGGGCCGGCTGGGGCGCCGCCCAGGTACATGGACAGCGCCTGTAAGGAGGTGGAGGGAGGAGGCAGAGCTCTGAGCTTGGTGCTGCCAGTGAGGACACAGCCAGGCAGGGTCTGTGGACAGCAGTGGTGGGGGGATGGGTCAGCCTGGCAGGGTGAGGGGCTGTGGGACAGGAGCGCCACCTAGAACGGTGGCACCGTCTAGGCCACTGGGAATAGGAGGGAATAAAAGGCAGAAGAAGGGGCATCCTGTGCCTGAGGCTCAGGCTGGGCCTTCACCCCCACATGACCAGCTCCTGTCGCCCCCACACCCTGACACAGTGCAGAGCGCAGGTGCAGAGGCAATCGGCCACCCTGGCTGGGAAGCCAAGGCCTCTGAGTGTCTCTTCCTAGGTGTGCGCATGTGCGCAAGCTTGTGCGCATGTGTCATGGGGGAGGCAGGCCCTGGAGCACCCCACTAGTGTAGGTAAATTCACACTCCTGTTGTTTTGAAGAAACAGATGTTGTCACACAGCTCAGGTTTCCATTCCCACCCCTCCCCCCGGTGCTGTCCCCAACCTCCAGGGACATGGGCTGGGTCTCAGCAGAAGGGCCACTGTACAAGCTCAGCACACCATCATCCAGACAGAGTCAGTGGTGTCCCCCACAGACATGTGGGGACGCTGCCATGCTCTGAGCCAGATACTAACATGGACCTCCTCTCCTGGGGGGCACTATCTCACCCTGAGGCCACTCACCGGGGACAGGTCACTCGGAATGAAAACTATCACAAGACGGGGCACCCCAGCCCCTCGGGACGGTCACCACCTGTGACAGTCACACACTTTCCTCTGACATCCACTGAACACCCACCCCTTGCTGTGAGCCCAGGGCCTGCAAGCAGGAGCCAGTCTGGTGCCTGGTGATGCCCAAAGGCTGCCCCAGGATGCCTGAGAGGCGACAGGTCCTATTCCCCACAGGAGCAGGAGGCTCCTCCCGCCTGTGTCTGCAGGAGCCAGCACCTGTGTGAGCGTCAGATAGATGCGGTCAGTGAGGGGCGTGATGACCAGGCGCCCATTGAGCCCCATGTACTCGTAGCCATAGCCGAAGGTCCCCGTGCACTGGCGGATGTTCAGCTCGTCGGGCTCACGGTCCCAGTAGAACCGCAGCTGGCTTTCCCACTCGAACTCCCGGGCCTCAAGGATGCTGGGTAGGGACAGGGGAGGGGACAGGGCTGATGCAGGGAGGCTCGGAACAGAACAACACAGCACCCCCTGCCTGCATGCCACTCCCAGGAGGCCCGTACCTGCCGCGGATGAAGGAGTCCACGATGTCCCTGGCATGCACGTCAATGATGAGGACCGTGTTGTACTTCTTCCTGTCATTCTTGCTCAGTGGCGTGGTGATGCGTGTGACTAGCTCGTCGATCTGCTGGTGCATCTTGCGGCCGAAACTCTTCATGGCCTGCTTCTTGCCTGCCTGCACCTTGCGGAACACGTCCTCCACCTCCCAGGTCCACCACACCTGGCTGGCAGCCAGCACCACCATGCCCTGGTACAGCAGCATCCAGTCCACCCTAGGGGACAGCGCACTGTGAGCCTCAGGGCAGGCAGGGCTGGCGTCTGTGCTGAGCGTGGTGGCCCCGTTATGCGGCACTCTGAGAGGCTAAAGCAAGAGGATCACAGTTGAGGCCCAGCCCTGAAACCCCAGCAATTTAACGAGATTGTGTCTCAAAAAATATTTTTTTTCTTAAGGAAGTGGGGATGTAGCTCAGTGCAAAGTCCCTGGGTTTAATCCCTAGTAGAAAGTTTCACTCAATCCCTAGTAGTGCAGAGGGAGAAAGAGACAGAAAGATTGAGACAGAGACAGAGACGGAAAAAAACCCAGACATTGGTATCTCCGATCCAGAAGAGGGGGCAAAGTAAAATCTAAGCATAAGCAAATGACAGTAATTCTCTTTGGCTAAAATATCAGACCAAAGTTGCCCATAATAAAAAATCTTGTAGGTTCCTCAGTACATAGCAGAATGCCAAATTGCTTTGTTCTGTCACAGGTTTTCAAAAATCATTCTTGCCAGGTACAGTGGTGCACACCTGTGATCCTGGCCACGGAGGCAGGAGGATTGCAAGTTCAAAGCCAGGTTGGGCAACTTAAGGAGACCTTGTCTCAAAATTTTAAAGAAGGGCTGGGGATGTAGCTCAGTGAGAGAGCACCCCTGGGGTCAACCTTAGTACCAGGGAAAAACATACTTAGTATTATGGGTTTATTGTAAGAAAGTTAAATTTCTAACAGGGACTACCATCCTCCGGCAGGTCTTGTTATGGCGGCCTGCGTGAGCTTCCCACAGCTCCCTCCCTTCTCGTCCAAATCCCATCATAGTCACACAGAGACACAGGGAAAGGGGTGGCTGTCCTCTCTCCACGAGTCCCTCTGGCCCTGCGCTCTCCCTTGCTCATCTCGGCAGCCACCTGCAGGTCTTGGGGGTCAGCAACATGCTGCAGGGCTGTCACGTCAGCTCCTGCGTGCTCTCGGTTGAACTCCAGAATGTTCCAGAGTGACACGGGCTGCTTGGTAAGCCCTCCCTGCTCTGCCACAAGCTGTGACACGGGCCGGGTGGGAAGCTCACACCGCCAAAGTGCTGAGAGCTCTCATCAAAGCGGCTTTTGCCCAGAGCTGGTTCACCATGGAATAGAGTAACGTACACCACATAACGTGCAGAGGCGAGGGTGGGAGGCAGACGGAGGCAGAGACAGACTAGGGCTTGAGCCCAGGGCTGAGCGACATCCCCAGCCTTCCGAAATTTTTATTTGAGACGGGCTCTTACAATGAATGTCATCAGGTTGCCCAGGCTGGGTGGGAACTCTCAGTCCTCCTGCCTCAGCCTCCCAGAGTGCTGGGATTCCGGGTGTTGTCAGCAAGCTCCAGGCCGCCTCGCAAAGTGTTGCCCTGGGGCAGAGACTTCCTGCAGAGGCCAGAGCGGCGGCCTCCGCGCCCCGGGACACCCTCACCTGCTCCTGTCCTCGCAGTATCTGAAGATGGCCTCCTTGGTGATGAGCCTGTTGGTCCTCCGCATCTCCCGCAGCACGGCTGTCATCCAGTCCTCCACGCGGCCCTCGGCGCGCACCAGCTTCCGGAAGGCCATGGCCTCCCCCTCGGCCGAGAGCATGGCCGACACCAGCTTCTCCCCGCTCTCGCCGTCACTGAACCGCAGCAGCGCTATGTTGTCGTACATCTGCAGCGCAGAGGCCCGGGCGGCCCGGTCACACTCTGCGTGCGTGCTCTGTGCGTGCCGGCCAGGTGCTGCCCCCGGGGGTCCCCGAGCCTGGCCCGCGGCCTGCAGCTGCGCCCCATGCCCTCTCCAACCGCACAGCTCGGCGGGGCAGAGCCACGCCCCGTGATCCCACTGGCTGCTCCGGAGGCTGAGGCAGGAGGATGGCAGGCTCCAGCCCAGCCTGAGGCTCAGCACTAGAGTGCTTGCTGGGCACAAGCGAGGCCCTGATTCCACCCCTAGCACGACCAACATAAAAACGAAAACATACAGAGCTGATTTTGGTTAGCTGGCACCTGGCACCCTCCACCCTACCTCGATCACAAGGGACAATTTCTCTGTAGCTTCCTGCCGTGGTATACATCTCATACAGAGGGGTGTGTGTGTGTGTGTGTGTGTGTGCGTGTGTGTGTGCATATTTATAAAAAATTGTGAGGAGGAAAAAACCACTACCAACTCATGACAGTTCCTGTCTCCAGGAAGCAGAAGAGCTGAGTACAGAGGGACAAAGGGCGTGACAACTTTACGGCCAACTCCACGGGAGGCCACAGGAGTGACTGAGGGGTGCACAGTCCCGAGTGGGTGATGCCGAGGTCACGAGGTTGGCCGGGCTTCC
>NW_004524652.1:5675126-5689364 GCF_000260255.1 Octodon degus
GTCGCTGCTGCCCAGGATGCTGAGCAGCTCGTCGTCGGAGATGAAGAAGAAGCGCGGGAAGGCGTTGCGCTTGGAGTCCAGGTAGTCGTTGAGGCTCTTCTGGCTCTTCTCCAGCCCCTCGGCCACGTGCTGCAGGTCGGCCAGGCGGTTGGGGGCCTCACAGCACCTCTTGATCACCGGGTCCTTCAGGGTCTCGCCCATGATCTGCGCAGGGAGAGAGGGGGCTGGTCACTGGCGGAGGGACACCGGCCGGTACACGGTGGTATATCTTCTCCTTTCAACATTTTAAACAAACAACTGTTACTTTCCTTATGAAAATGAGCATTAAAAAGTTGCACTGTCATATGCATTTGTTCTATTTTTCTACACTTTCTAAAATTCTTAGCTGGATGTGACAGCGCCCACATGTCATCCCAGCACTCCGGAGGCTGAGGCAGGAGGACTGCTGCGAGTGTGAGGCCAGCCTGGGTTATGGAGTAAATTGAAGGCCAGCCTGAGCAAGACTTTATATCAAAAACAAAAAGAAAAAAGAAAAAAAAAAAAAAAACGAAGAGAAAAAAGATCCCTATCCTTAAGCAGATATCACTTTTATAATAAAAATAAGCACAAAGTGCATCACTGTCGTGGGCCAACAGCTAAGGGTCAGAAAGAAATTTTTACAAAACCGATGAAGAACACATATCATGACTGACAAAATGCAGATGCCCCGAAAGGAGGAAGCGTCCAGGCGCATGGAAAGTGAGCGCCTCCCTCCCGTCCGAGTCACTTGCCCTTCGGAACACCCTGTCGATGTTGTCAAACTTCTTGGCCTCGTCAGGGAGCTGCGACCGGATGTCGCCCCCGATGAAGATGCTCTCCAGGTACATCCACTTCCTCTGCACCAGCATCCAGCTCTGCGGGAACAGTGCCTGTCGGTGGGGACCCCCACGTGGGGCGGTGCCACGCCAGCCAGCACACTGAGCAAACACACAGCCGGTACCCACACCCCAACCAGCAGGTCCCCGAGCCCTGGGTCCTTTCCCGTGACTTCTGCTCCCCAAGGCCAAGAATACTCCAAAAATGCAGCACCATGAGAGATTCTGAGAGATTACATCCCTGTAGCTTTCATTACAGCATATTGTTCCAGTTGCCCTGTTTTCTTCTGCCTGTGTTAATCTCTTACTGCACATAACTTATAGGTCACTTTTCATTGTGGCGAAGACTATGGGAAATAACGGGGTGTCCAGACCTCAGTTCTAGCTGCGGTTTGGGGAACCGTCAAAGTAACCTGGAGCACATTGTGCCCTGGGGGGGAGGGGCGAGGGGCAGCACTGCGCAGAAATGCTGGAGAAAGCATGACAAAATATTTTAAGATACACAGTTGCACTCAAAAGCAAACGCGCACACACACACACACACACACACACACACACACACACAGCAAAAATAAGCCGAGCGTGGTGGCGCCCACCTACAATCCTAGCACTTGAGGAGGCTGAGGCAGGAGGATCACCAAGCTCAAGCCCAGCCTGGACAACTTACTGACTCAGCAAGAGCCTGCCTTAAAATTTAAAAATCCAAAGGGATGCAGATGTAGCTCAGTGTGACAGCCCTGGGTTCAACCCCCAGTGTGCAAAAGGAGGAGGAGGAGGAGGAGGAGGAGGAGGAAGAGGAAAAGTAAACTCTCCGTGCCAGCCCAGGCCAAGGAAGAGAGTCCTAGTTAGGAGCAGAGCATGGAGCCCAGTGACCCTCAGGCCTCAAGGGCAGGCAGTGCCAGAACAGCCAAGTGCCACATGCTCATAAGCTCTCTGTCTCAGTCTGACCCCCCCCAAAAAAAAAACTGGCAAGAGAGACTCAAACACACAGCCAAACAAATGCTGACTGTCCACACTGGGGAATATTACTCAGCCATGAAAAAGAATGGAGCCCCATAGGCTACAACATGGATGAACCTTGAAAATCTTATGCTAGGCACAAAAAACACATAGTGTCTGGCTCCACTTACATGAAATCTCCAGAGAGGAAAACCCAGAGAGACAGAAAGTAGTGGTGTGGCCAGGGAATTGGGGGTAGAGATGACTGTTCAATGGGCCTGGGGCTTTCTCAAGGCTATGAGAATGTTCTGAAACCAGGCAGAGGTAGCGGGCACACTCTGCCAGCGTACTAAATGTCACTAAGCATTCACCCTCGGGTGCTTCATTTCCTGTGCTGTGATCAGCCCTTGTGTTTTTGTTTCAAAATTAATTTAAAAGTTGTAAACAATAAACAGAAGTCACTGCTGTGGCCTATACAAGGGCTCCCGCATATACACACCACAGATAAAGCAGCTAGCAAGTCAAGGAAGCTCAGGTGGGAGGGACGGACGGCCAGGCCGTGATCCCATCCCTGGCCGGGGAACCAGGATGGACCCTGGGCCTTTGTCGCCCAGTACCAGGAACAAGGTGATGAGGGACCCTTGGGGGAAGGAGCCCGTCACCCCAAGCAGGAGCAGCCTGGGTGGCGCTGAGAGCTCTGGACCCGAGTCACCCATGAAGGAAAAGGCCCCAGGCCGCCAAGTGCGGGACGCGAGGGGCAGGCCAGACAGCAGGGACCACAAAAGCACACAGCGAGGCGAGGCAGCACAGACAGACAGACAGACAGACAGACAGACAGACAGACAATCCCCAAAAGCACACAGCGAGGCGAGGCAGCACAGACAGACAGACAGACAGACAGACAGACAGACAGACAATCCCCAAAAGCACACAGCGAGGTGAGGCAGCACAGACAGACAGACAGACAATCCCCAAAAGCAAAACAAAATGGTACTGATGACCTGGTAAGAAGTGAAAATCACACAGAAAAAAGCCACTACCGCAAGGACTGACCACAGACCCAGAAAAGGAACGAGTTCTTGCCCGACACAGTGGAAAGTCCAGAGAGAGCCAAAAAGGAGTTGAAGCATGTTCACCGTTTTCAGTTTGTAAAGGAAACAAATGCATCCTCGCAACGAGAACAGGGTAGGACTGAAGAAGAGGGACACACTGAATGAAAGACAGTCACCCTGGAAATTAAAAAGGCATCCACTGAAATAAAAACGCAGATCAAAGTCTGGTGTGGTGGCGCATATCTGTCATCCTGACACTCTGGGAGGCTGAGGCAGGAGAAGCACAAGTTCCAGCCCAGCCTGGGCCACACAGTGACTTAGTGAGACGCTGTCTCAAAAGAAAAAATATAAGAAAGGGCTGGGGATGTGGCTCTGGGGTAAGGCCTTTGGTTCCATCCCAGTAGTGCCCCAAACTCCAATCACACACTCATCTGTCCCCCAAAATAAATCATGACAGAGGAGCTGGAGAGAGGCTGTTATGCCCCACCCCTGTCCCACCTCGATGACCTCCCCAATGAGCGACAGCGTCTTCTCCCACTTGTGCACGGTCTGCAGAAATGGCCCCACGAATCTGCTGCCCGAGATGCTCTGCAGGTTGACCACATTGTCATCCAGACACTGGACGATGTCGTCCACAGAGCCCAGGATGTAGCCCCGCTCCTGCGTGCCCTTGTAGTACTTCACCACCGAGAACTTCATGGCCTCCCACGTGTCCAGGATCTCCTTCACGGCCTGCAGGGCAGGAGGGGACCATGGCCCATGGTGGCAGTCAGGCATGGGAAGAGTCCAGGCTCTTCCAGGCCACAACAGTCCCTGCTACCATGGGGACAGCTACGTGCTGGAGAAGTGTGTAAAGCGTGTAACACGGATGGTCTCGCCCAGTTCCCAAGCAGCTCCACTCGGTAGGGTGGTGAACACAGAGACACCAAACGTGGGCCTCGGTGGGGTGGCCAGGGCCCACGTGCTTCCGGGTCCTCTGGGTATCTTCTACTGCTGAGGAGAAGGTCATATGAGGACAGTGCCATTCCCCAAATGCCGTATCTGTGGATAAGTACCTCGGCATGTGCATCTGTGTATGCCTGCGCAGACGTGCATGCTACATGCAAGTGTGTACATGTGTATGTGGACACTGTGTGTCCAGGTATATACAGCAATCTGTGAACATATGTACAGTAGGCATATGTCCACATACATGAGGGTATATATGAGCCATGATGGAAATATACAGTAAATGTTTATCTTTCCTTTTTTTTTTTTTTCGATACTGAGAATCAAACCTGGGACCTGGTGCATGCCAGGTAGGCGCTTACGGTGCTGAGCTATCTCCCAGCCCTACATTTCAAAACTTGATTGCAGTAACAAACGACACAGGGCCGTGGCTGCCCTTCCAAATCCCGCCCCTGCTGCAAACACGTTCACCCCATCCTTCTTGCCACTTTCCAAGCAGCTCTGGACCCTCCTTCCTGCCTTCACCGCGTGCCTCAGATAGTGAGTGAGCGGTGGCTCAGAAGAGCGGGAACTGTGTGTCCCCGTCCCCCCCCATTTACCAGATCTGGCCCTGTGTGACTTCCGGTTCCCCCCTAAAGCCACAGTGACCACGGAAGGCCAACGTTCTGCTTCTGAATCCGTTCTGGGCCCTGAGGCAGCCCTGACAGCGGAGTGAGCAACAGACACTTGGCAAAGAGGACGTCAGAAAGGGCAGGAGCGACCAGGCGAGTGTGCTCAAAGCGAGGCGGAGGCCTCGGAGCAGTGTTCCGGGCACCATGTCTCTTACTGTAATATGCTTTTTTTAATTTCAACATTCACTATGCTTTGGGCCACACCTTGTCCCCCGGAGGTGTGTGAGCATGCGCATAACTGAGCTGCGGTGTGCGAAAGTCTGGGTGTGTGCGTGCGTGGGTTGGTGTGCTGCGCATGCGTAGTGTGCGTGCACAGAGGCGTGCACATGCACGTGTACAGGTGTGCGCATGCTTTTCTCTGTGTCAGGAAGGACCTCTATCAAGTGTTAGTAAACGGCTGGGCCGGGGACGCGGCTCAGCGGCACAGCGCCTGCCGGTTACAGCTCTGCACGCGGTGAGAGGGTGAGCGACCTGCTTCTTTCTTTCATTCTGGCCGGGAACATCCACTATTCTACAGCGAACAAGGGAGAGCGCAGCTATAGTCAGGAAGGTGAAAACCCAAGTGAGGCAGGAAAACCCCTTTGGGAAGGAAGCGGCCCCTCGCACCTTCTCGATGGCAACTTCCTTCACGGCGGCGGTGACGATCTCATTGAGGATGTCCGTGTGCTTGTGGAGCTCCATGGCAAACATGTTCTCCAGCGTGAACGTATCAGTCATTTCAAAAAAGACGCCCGTCTTCTCCATGAGCTCCTTCCAGTGCCTAGGAGCACATCCACATTGAATAGCCTTCCTGCGGGCACAGCTGGCCATGCACCGTCGTGCCCAGGAGAGCCCGGTGAGTGGGTCCCGCTGTTCCCAATCCCGGATGCCTGCGTCGCCCCAGGGGGCCACGTACTGCAAGGTGGCACCGGATGGCGTTCTCACAGCCCTTGAGAGCACACGCAGCCTGGCACCTCGCCCCACTGTGGCTGCAAATTGTTGTGTGGCATTGGTTCCCTCAGGACTGGGGATGGAGCCCAGGGCAGGCGCCAATCACCAGGCTACACCTCAGCCCCTGCACTTAGACGGCTCTGAGTACTATGGGAACAAAATGCAGTGTGCCAGAGGACCTAAGAAGGGCCACCTCTGGGCCAACGAGACAGCTCAGTGGACTGAGCACCTGCTTAGGCAAGCGCAGACCCGCATGCTGCGTTTGACTCGGATGGCCCTGCCCCTGGGCATGCTGAACCAGCCACTCAGACTGGGTGTGGTGGCACATGCCTGTAATTCCAGAGCTGGGGAGGCTGAAAGAGGAGGAGAGCCCCTGTACCAAATACTAAAAAAAAAAAAAGGGGGTGCTGCCTCAGGCAGGAGGCCCTGCTCACAGTCCTGACCTCACTGCCAGGACCAGCTTGGACTGGCCCAGCCCCACCTCCCTCCACCGACCCTAGCTGGCCCGCGGGTTTGCCTGCCTCTGACTCCCATGATGTGGGGTGGACATCAGGGAGGCTGCGGGCCACAGCGTGGGACGGCAGAATGGTGGGCCCCAGCCCAGAAGGACCCTGAAGCAGTCAGAGAGAACAATCGCTGCTCCCTCAGCCTCTGTAATCCTGGCCCACCCAGGACTGACAAGAATTGGGTATGTGACTCTGGTCACAGGCTAAGGACCCACAGACATCAGACAACATGGGCTCATCCTGGACAAGGGGACTCCATCTGTCCCCCTCCAGGCCTCCTGCTTCTTCTAAGGTGAGTTCTAGGCTGGGCACACTATGTGCCCAACACCTCCTAGAGGCTAGGCCTCCTACAGGACAGGCAGCAGTTTTGAGCTAATTTTTTCAAATTATTTTTATTTTTGGCCAGGCATAGTGGTGCACACCTGCCAGCCTGAGGTACATAGCAGGACCCTGTCTCCAAAAAAAAGTAATTTTACTTTTGTAATTCCTATTTCTGGGGGCCAGAGAGATAGCTCAGTAGAATAAACTGTCTGGCAAGCACAGGGTCCTGAGTTCAATCCCCAGTACTACCAAAAAAAAGTAAAATGTTTAGGACTGGCCAAATAGCTCAGCAGATTAAAGCACCTGCAAGCAGGCACTGGGGCCAGGGTTTGATCCCTGGGCCTGCAGTGTCCCATCCCCAAGGTGAGCTGAGATGGCAATTGAGACTGGCCATAGTAGCACATGCCCATAATCCCAGCTCTTGGGAGGCTGCAAACAGGCAGATCACTAGGAGTCAGATCTCATAGTGAGACCCTGAATACCCTGTAGACCCTTCCCTAAAGTACCAAAAAAAAAAAAAAAAAAAAAAATCCTATTTCTGGCAAGTGCGTCTGGGTTTTTTGCTTATACTGGTGATGGGCGTTTCTATTCAGAATGCATTCATTTAAGGAAAAGATAAAACTAGCTGGGCATGGTAGTGCAGCCTATAATCCCAGCACTTGGGAGGCTGAGGCAGGAGGATCACTGAGAGTTCAAGGCCAGCCTGGGCTACTAACAAGAATGGAGGAATGGAAGGAAAGGAGGAAAAGAGGGAGGGAGGGAAGTTGGAAGGGAAGAAGGGAGGGAGACAGAGAGAGAGATCCTGACTAACATCATGGAAAGGCTTGAGGAAACCTAAGTTACAGGGTCACAGAGCTGGTACGTGCTGCTAGAAAACTTTGAGTTTCACAGCTTAGAACAGTGACACCTACAAAGCCAGCCAGCCAGTGAGGACAGTGACACAGATGGGCTGAGAGCCAACATCCCTGAGCCTGAGGGACAAACAGGGACACAGAGCTGTCCAGGGCACATGGGCACTTGAGAGACTTTCTCAGCCAGGTATAGTGGCGCACGCCTGCAGTCCAGCCCTCTGGGAGACTGAGGCGGGTGGCCCTCAGAGTCATACCCAGCCTAGGCAGCTTGGCAAGGCCCTGTGTCAAAATAAAATTTAAAAAATTAAAAGGGACTGCGATGCACCTTAGTGCAAAGATACCAGGTCCAGTCCCTAGGGTCTTTCTCTCTCTCCTCTCTCCTCTCTCTCCCTCTCTCGCTCCCTTCCTCTCTCTCTCTCTCCCCGTCTCTGTATCTCTCTCTCACACACACACACACACACGCACGCACCCACGCACGCACGCACGCACGGTTCCCTAGGGTGATAATTTTCTTTTTTCTTTTTGTATTTTAGTAGAGGGTCTACAGAGTCTCACTGTGTAGATCGGACTCGCCATGGTCTGCCTGTGTTCAGCCTGCCAAGAGCTGGGATTACAGGCACGCACCACCACGCGCAGGCTCAATCACTGTCTCAGTGCGCCCCGGGGGCGGGGCCGGCAGGGCACGCCAGGGATTAAACCCGGCTGCTGCATCTGCCTAAGCAGGCGCTTTAATCCGCTGAGCTAGGCCAGCCCAAGGGGTGATAATTTTCTAGACACACTGCCATATCTATCTACAGTTCCATGTCTCTGCTGGGACCCCAATACATTGTAAAGGCTCCTCTCACGCCCCAAGCAGGCCAGGCTGGGACAGGGCCAACCTGTCTCTCAGCGCCTCGTGCTTCAGGTCGAGGAGCAGAGGGATGGAGTCCTTGAATGCCTTCATCTTCATCTCCAGATGGTAGGCGATGGACAGGGCGCGCACGGCCCGGGGCAGCTTCTTGAGCGCCTTTAAGTAGCCGTCCACGCCCTCCTGCAGCAGCTGCACGTTCAGGTTGACCCACAGCGTCTGCGACCACTCCTCCTTGGCAGCCTGGGGCGCGGGGAAGCGTGCAGCGGTGAGCACCGCAGGTGGCGGCGATCTGCCCCATCTGTCCGTCTGTCCGTCCATCCGTACCCCCATGGCATGCCACAGGCACACGGGAAGGACCTCAAACTGTCAGACAAGACCCCAACACAGGCCCACTCTGTGACCACAGGGACGCATCTGCGTGTTACATGCTCCTGAGGTGGAACCCCAAAAGCCCTTCCGTGCAAACACTCGTCTGCACTTGCAGCTTCTCACACCCAGGCCTGACAAAGCCTCCAGAGGTCACGGACTGCAGCCGGAAGTTGTGTCCCTGGATGGCGGCACTCAGGGTTCTGGCTGTGGACCTCGGGCACACGTGCCGCCATGACACCTCTGCATGTGCCATTTCTCCTCCTTTCTGTCTTCTCAGGTAGAGATTTGGAAGGGACTCTCGCCAGTCGCTTCCTCATCGCGAGAGGGCGGTATGGTGCAAAACCTGGAAATCCTGGACACTGAAGCCCTTCCTGGGTCCCCGTTCAGTCCCCTCTGTCCTGTCTCTCGTGCCTGCCCAGGCCTTGGCACCCCCTCGCTCCCACAGCCTGGCCACCCAGTCCCTCAGCAGACACAGCACGGTTGACAGCTGCTGAACCTTGCCCCGGGCCCCCAGCTAAGTCCAGGCCCTGATCCCCAATATCAGCTGGCTCACCTCGGCCCGTCGGCCCCTCCCGTAGACCTGTGTGCCTCTGTGCTTCTGCTCACCTCAGTGCACACTATGGGGGAAACTGAGGCAATCCAAACTCACCCCCAAAGCACCTTGCGCATACACTGTACCTTTCTGTGCGACAGCCAATGGACCTGTCTGTCCCTACCTGAAGCTACCCCTTGACCCTGTCCTTTCCCATGGACTCAAAGACCCCAGACATCTCTAAAGTAAACCTTCCCTCCCTATCCTCTCCTCTATCCCAGCAGACAAATGTGGCTGTCCTTCCTTCACCTTTGATGAAATCCTCCTAGCCCACACCACTCCCTGCTTCCCGCCTCCCTGGACAAGGAGGAAACCCAGAAAAACCCGGCAATACTTGGTGTCTCTAATCCTGTCTTCCAGTTCTCAGTGTTTCTCCTAATAGCTTTGTGTTGCTTTGTCTGTTGTTTTTGAGACAGGGTCTCCCCATGTGGCTCAGGCTGGTCTTGAACTCACTGTGCAGCGTAGGTTGGCCTTGAACTTGCAGCAGTCTTCCTGCCTGAGTCTCCTGAGTGCCAAAAGTCAAAGGGTGCGCCGCCATGCTAGCCTTTTTTAAAATAGCTTTTCTGAGAACTTTTGGGCATAGTAAGCTGGACTTCCTTGTCCAGGAACGACCTTGTCCCTGTCGCTGGGGACAGAAGTATTGAGCGTCGTGGTGGCAGCTAGACCTGCAGTCCCCGTGCTTTGGTGGCAGAGATGGCACTCACCTAGTGCTCAGGACAGAAGTGAGTTCTCGAGCTGGGCAGCACCTGGCTCAAGCGGTCTGCAGGAGGCCGCGCAGCTCCAGGCCCTGCGGTCCTCGGTGCCTACAGACTGCCCTATCCCCTGGGTGACACTCACCTTCAGCCCCTCGTAGAGCTCATAAATCATCCGCAGCCCGCCCATCTCCTTCTGCACTTTGAGCAGCTGCGGGTACATCGTGATGGGGAGGTCAAAGAGCTTCTCCGCATTCGCCAGCTCCTGGCGGTTTTTCTCATGTTTTGCCATCTCCCTTTCAAAAGTGTTTAACAGCTCTACTCCTAGGAGACGGATGCATTAGTAGGTGAGTAGGTAGGGCCAGGCCCGTAAAGCCAGCGCTCTGGGGGGCTGAGGCAGGAGGATCACAAGTCTAAATCCAGCCTTAGCAACCTAGCAACTTAGGCAGCCCCTGTCTCAAAACTAAAAATCTAGCTCAGCGCAAAAGCCCTGGGTTCAATCCCCGAGTGCACAAAATTAAATTGATTAATTGAATGTCAGAGTGTACAAAACTGAATAAGAAGGTGTAAGTCATGTATATAAATGATAATTAGATCCGATTTGATTTGAAACTGTCTCATTGCTATCTGTTTATCAATAAAACTGTAGAAAAAAAAACAAAAAAAAATGATAATTAGAGTCTACTATAGTTATAAATTATTGCCTTGGTTACTTTTCTCTCGGTATTGAGACAAAATATCCGACACCCAAAATTAAGGAAGGAAAAGTTTACTTAGTTCACAGTTAGTGGAGGTTTCTGTCCATATTCCACTGGCTCCAAGGCAGAGCGGCACATGGCGCAGGGCAGCAGCTCATGGTGCAGAAAACAGCGAGACAGCAAGAGCCAAAGGGCAGGAACAGCGCAACAATGGCGGAGGCAAGCCTCTCCCCTCCTCATCTGCCCCAGTCTGGGTGCAGCACGCACATCCCTAATCCCAGCAGTACTCGGGCCCATAATCCAAGCCTTTGATCATGAATTAATCTCAAACTCTAGAACCATACCCCACTGAGTGCATGAGGCTTTGGGGGGGCAAATACACACAAAGCATAACAATTATAATTTCATGTATATAAATTATACTTTCCTAAGCCACAGGAAGAGACAAATCTAGACTGCCTCACACTCTCATGCCACAGCCCAGGGGCAGCTGCAGGCGGCTCCAGGTGCGAGAGCTCTAGTCTGAAAATCCTCTCTAATTCTTAGAGCCAGGGCAGTGTCCAGGTCATCCGTCCTCCACGATCTGCCCAGCTTTGGAAACTTAGTCACCGGCTGGGGACTCACTTTCCATTCTCACTGCGTTTGTCCCCAGCCCCCAGGTCACCCATACCACGGCATCACTAGCCAGGCACCCGGCCAGGTGCCACCTTCCCAAGGCCCTCCTTGGTGACCTGCTTTACCAGTACCCTTGGCGGCCTTCAGTGTACCTGAGGCTCACAGATTCACCGTGACCTCTTTAGAGTAAGCTTTAGGACTCCCATCTTGTCCCCTTCTGGCCAATGCTATTTAAAGGGCAGGAACAACTCACTGCGCAGTTCAGGCTGGCCTTGAGCTGACTCTGTAGCCCCGGCTGGCATCAACTCGCAAGGATCCTCCTGCCTCAGCCTCCCAAGTGCTGGGATGACGGGGGGGTGCCATCCCACTAGCAATAATCTTACCTTTATCAAGGTCTTCCCCAACTGTGCCAGGGCCTTCGCTGTAAAAGCGCCTTGAAAAGTCGTCTATCTCCCTTCGGTAGTTCATTATTTCTCCGCGAGTAATCTGGAGAAGGCAGGTCGCACTCACTCAGCCCGGGTGCGCCCCCTGCAGTCTCCCGTGGACGTGGACGCGGTGCGCAGGGACCGTACCTCGGTGAAGGTTCGCTTTATGCCCCCAAGCGCATGCTCCACGTTCACAGAGTCACTGAAGAGGTTGA
The DNA here is from genome assembly GCF_000260255.1 of Octodon degus. NCBI lineage: Eukaryota > Metazoa > Chordata > Mammalia > Rodentia > Octodontidae > Octodon > Octodon degus. The sequence continues at coordinate 5,686,655 of NW_004524652.1, forward strand.
GCCACATGCTCTCAATCTTGTCTACCAGCTCCCTCTCTGCATCGGAGGGCTGGCCAAAGAGAAGAAAGTAAAGCAGACCAAGTAATCCCCAGCAACTCTGTCCTGAAATTTCCAGACAGAGTTGCTGTCCAGACTCCTTTTCCATTCATACCAGGGTAGGGCATTGCAACCAACTGGAAAATACTGGGTGAAGTATTTTTTGTAACAAAAAAAATTTTTTTTGTAGTACTGGAGATTGAACCCAGACTTTTACACTGAGCTACATCCTGGGTCTTCCCCCCCCCCCTAGGCAGTGAGGCAATGTCTCTTGGCTGGGCTCAAACTCAAATCCCAGAGTGCTGGGATTACAGGCATGCACCACCATCTATTATTTGATAAAATGACATCAGACGATATGGTGGCGCGCACCTGTAATCCCAGCACCCAGGGCTGAAGCAGGAGGATCACTGTGAGGCCAGCCTGGACTGCACAGGGAGACCCTGTCTCAAATCCAGTCTGTGCTTGGTCAGTTATTCTAAGGATGCCCACGGAGCTCCACGCCGGCCACCCTGCAGGAGGCTGACTTACGAAGACGTGATAGATCGCCATTGTCCGATAGCGCTCCTGGACATCCCTGTATCTCAGCTCCATGACTAAGGATTTACTTCTGATCTCCGCGATCGTCGCGAGGACGAATTTGAGGTCCTCAAGAGTACTGGGGCTTTTCTTGAGGTTTCTGTTCAAAAGCTACGAAAGAAGCAGGGCAGGTCACAGTGCCGGTCCCCAGGGAGCGCATGGACAGCGCCCGCCCACCGGCCCAGGTCGCACCTCGATCTCCTCCTGCAGGCTGTACAGCTCCTCGCGGGCGGAGTCGTTGAGCAGCCGGCCCAGCGAGTTCACCCAGGACTTGGCCGTCTCCTGCATGGTGGTGGCCAGCGGCCCCAGCAGGAGCCGGATGCAGTGCTCGTCCTTGACCAGCGGGTGGCGCAGCACGTCGTCGGCGATCCGCGAGTAGAACTGCAGCTTCTCGTCGAAGGAGGCGCAGGGCGGCTTGCGGGAGGCGAACTTCTCCATCACGATGGCCTTGTCCAGCTTCCAGAGCGGCCGGTAGCGCTTCCAGCGCTGTAGGTACTTCGTGAGGCTCACCAGCAGCCGGTGCACGTTCTGCGGGATCAGCACCGCCTGCTCCGTCACCTGCGGGTTCCGGGAGACGTCGCTGTGGAAGCTCAGCATGACCACCTCCTCCTCCTCGCCCTTCTGCGGGGGGCACTCGATGCAGCTGCCGTGCATCCACCGCACGAAGTGCTGCCGGGAGACAGGGCGGGGTGTCAGCATCCGGGGCCTTCACCCCCAGACCTCCATCCCCCACCCTTCTGACGCGAGGTGGAACTGGAACAGCTCTCCTGCCTCAGCCTTCCAAGCGCCACCACACGGTAGCTCTGTCCTCACCGCGAGGGTTCAGAGCAGTCTACAGGCAACAGACACAAACTGCAGCTTGGACAAATGAAACATGTTTGCCTCCCTACTCAGAGAAGCGAAAGCACACAGGGTTGCCGAAGCCACTGTCCCAGAACAAACCCACAACCTGACATCCCCCGGATGGTGGTTGTCACTGTGGTACTGAGGCTTGAGTCTAGGGCCTTCACACTGAGCTACAGCCCTACCCCTGTATTTGGTCTTTGGGTTTTTTTGAGACAGGATCTCACTAAGTCACCCGAGCTGGGCTGGAACTTGCAGTCCCCCTGCCTCAGCCTCCTGTGTTGCCCCACATTCATGCGGCAGAGCATGAGGCGGTCACCCTACGTGCCCTGCACCACTCCACAGCCCCTGTGAAGCAGGAATCTCAGCAGGCCCACTCCTAGGCTGGTGCCAATGGGACACAAGTGCCGACTCAGACCCCGCCGGGACTCAGCACCAGCACTCGCTGAGCCGGGTCCTCGGCCTCCTGTGCGGCAGGGGGCTGCTGTACTTACCCACACCCACGGCCCCAGATCCTAGCTGCAAACTGATGCCTGTTCCTCCCAGCCACGAACCCGAGCCAGAAGGCCACTGAGCCACACAGTGCCCCAGGCTAACCTGCATGGTCATTTAGAGAGACTTTTTCTTCAATGAAATCCACCTTTAATGTTTTCTGTTTTTGTCTTTGTTTGTCTTTTTGAGACAGGCTCCTGCTATGCAGTTCAGGCTGGCCTTGAGCTCACTTTGTAGGCCAGGCGGGTCTTGAACTCACGATGACGACCCTCCTGCTTTTGCCTCCCAAGTGCTGGGATGACAGCTGTGCGCCACCACGCCCAGCTCTATTTGCATTTAAAAGAAAGCACGAAGATCTAGCGCTCCGACCTCCTCAAAGCCTCGGTCCACCTGCAACGGGGCCATGCTGCAAGTCGTGTGTGCACTGCTGGGCGGCCCGTCCTTCCTGCTCTTCTGCAAGGGTGAGCTCTGCCTCCTGGGCAGCCTCAGCGCTCTAACCCCCTAAGCCAACAGAATCCGCGCCGCACAGGCTTGCAGGGCGACTTCCTTAGCGTCTGAGAGCAGACACAAGGGTGTTCCAAAAACACAGGAAAAGCTTACACTGTAAAACTTTATTTCAGCAAAGTCCACTGGCCATTAACCCCTCCCCAGTGGCCCTCCTCACTTCACACACACCGATCCCATCCCGCTGGCCACTTTCTGCCGCAGCTTTCAAGTTCTCCTCCCAGAGAGTCTTCGCAAATGTGATTAAAAAAAAATA
>NW_004524652.1:5689489-5699295 GCF_000260255.1 Octodon degus
TATAGTGAATGCTACTGCTACAGACCCCTCGACGCACAGGCAGCTCATACAAACACGACGCCAGGTCCTCAGCCGCCTGTGCACGGGCTCTGGCTCTGTGTAACTTCCAGCTCTTGCCCAAAGTCAAAAGGACCAAAAATATAAACGTTTTAAATGGCTCTGGGACATTCAAGGCAACCACAACAGAGCAGCCACAGACGCTGATGAAAGGGGACGCCTGAGATGTTCCAGCAGGGGCAGGCGCATGGGAGGTGTGTGCAGTTCAAGGGGGAGGACACTGAAGAAGGCTGGTGGCAATGCTTGTTTTACTGTAATAAACATCTTTTTTTTTTTTTTTTTTTTTTGGCAGAACTGAGGATTGAACTCAGGCCCTTGTGTTTGCCAGGCAAGCACTTACTCTACCGAGCGATCTCCCCGGCCCCCTGTAATAAACATCTTTTCATTTAGAATCACTGTGTCATCATATTTCATGTGTATGATTTCTTTGTTAATTCCCCAGCGCATGACATAAAATTCTATATAAGATTCCTGAAGCTTGCTTACTTGCTAAACAAACCAAGTGACAAAAGAGATGTTGGTGTTGTCTCTAACCCCCCTGTTGGAAGGTATGGACTCCGGGCCATTGCCAGCAGTCCCTCAACACACATCTTCTGAGAGCCAGACTATCACAGCCTTGAGGCTCTCAGGCAGTGGCGACATTCCAGGCCTGTGCGCTCAGGAGGTGACCATGGGACAGGTGACACATGACGGGCGGGCAGTGCTGAGCGGGGGGAAGAGGACAGATGGGATGGTGATCCAGAGCCTGCCAAGCCCAAGGCCCTGGGGAGGAAGCCACCAAGAAGGTGCTGAGCGGGAAAGCAGGCACTGTGGCAGTGAGGAGTGGGCAGGGGATGCAGATGGGGTGGCCGTGTCATGTTGTGACAGGGAGGGTAAAGCAGACAGGAAAGTGTAGGGGAAGATGAGGGAGCGCGCCGGGCTGGAGCTGCTCCGGCACGTGGGCCACACACGCACGCACGCACGCACGCACGCACGCGCCCGACGTCCCGCCCGCCCTCACCTTGGTGACTTCTACGCAGCTGCGGACGCAGTGCACACACATCTTGTCAATCTCCATGGCGTTGGGGTGCAGGATGATCTCGGGCGCGGTGAGGATGGTCTCCACCTGGAACAGGGGCTTGCTGCCGAGGACTAGCGCGTTGAAGGACTGCAGGTTCCTAGGAGCCATGAAAGGAACACTCAGCGCGGCCCACAGGAGATGGAAGTGGCCGGGGCTGCCAGATGGTGGGGAGTGCCCCACCACAGCCACCCTGGGGGCGGCTTCCTGTATTACTTCTTAGCTTAAATTTGCACAGATCATCTGGAAGTGGACTGCCAAACAGTGGCAGGTAATAACTATCTTCCAAAAGGGCTCACTCATGCCCCCACCCTGCCCACCTCCTGCGCTGTCCCCTGGGATGAAAGTGGGGTGACACCAGGATGGGCACTGCATGGGCCACACACCCGCTTCTCCTCTTCCAGTGTCTGAGCCAAAGTCCCACAGCTCCAGAACACTGCCTCCTGCTGGACTTTCCAGACAGAGCCCCTCCCTCTGGCCGAAGTCCCCTCTGGGTGCCCTCACTGGCTGTCCTCCACCTGAGGAATCCTCTCCCCCAGCTTACTACTTTTTTGGGGGTCTTGGCATCTCCTGACCTCCCAACCCCATTCTCTCCTAGGACAACCTTTCACAGAGAGCATCTCATGTGGATCCATCTCCTTGTGCCCTGCAGTCTCCCCAGGATAAAGAAACTCCAGGAGGACAGGGCCTCACCAGTGACCAGGGCCAAGTCCAGTGCCTGGTAAATGGCAGGCTCTAAGAAACTGTGAGTGAATGAATGAATGAATGAATGAATGAACAAATGAAGGCATGAGTGGATATATGAACAAAAGGATGGGGTGGATGGACGGATGGGTGGATAGACAAATGAGTGGATGCATGGACAGATGGGTGGATGGATAGGTGGACAGATGACTGAGTACATGGATGGACAGGTGGATGGGTGCATGGATGGATGCATGAATGAGCAGATAGATGGATGGATGACAGACAGACGGATGGATGACGGACAGATGGATGGGTGGGCAGACATGGTCAGATGCATGGGTAGAAGGATGGATGGAGACAGATGCATGGGTGGACAGATGAAGGCATGGATGAAGGGTGACTGGATGGTGGATGGGTGAGTGGACGGGTGGTGGATAAATGAAGGGGTGACTAGGTGGGTAAACGACAGATAAATACAGGCTCGGCTGCACGGATGAGGGGGAAGCGCAGCCTGTCAGCAAGGGAAGCACTATGGCAGGCCGAGCCATGCAAGGGGCCCCTGGCAGGTATCTACATTAGGAGGAACTGTAAAATATAAATGACATGTTATCCCAAGGTCTATCAGCAGCGCTCAGGGATGCCTTCCCTGGGGAGAGACCCTAGCGTCAAAATGGGGCAAAACAAGAAGACAACAGCCGGGCGTGATGGCACATGCCTGTCATCCCAGCACTTGGGAGGCTGAGGCAGGAGGATTGTTGCGGGTTCAATACCAGCCTGGGCTACAAAGGGAGCTCAAGGCCAGCCTGAAGTGCACAGCGAGATCTTGTCTCAAAAAAGACAAGAAAAGTAAGAAAAAAGACAAAGGAGACAGCATCAGCCGGAGAATGTTACAGCGTAACACTGGGGTCACGCTGCCCAGGGCCAACCCCTCCGTGTGACCACCAGCAAGCCGCTCGGTCCCCACAGCTCATCTGTGTGCTCATCTGTGGGGTGGCAGAGGGGGTGCGGGCTGAGCCTCCCCCACGGGGTGGCTTTAGCAGCACACGGAGCCAGGGATAAGACGCAAACCGGAAGTACCGGCACCCCAACTAGATTCTTTTCTAAGCTTTCTACCAGCCAAGGAGAACAGGGAAAAAAGCTAAAGGTCGACAGTCCGTGGGGTCCACGTCACTCAGAATCAAAGAGAAAAATCCTTTCCCAGCAGCAAAGGTCAAACAGAAAACTAGAGACGTTTCTCTGGGGCTCCTACAGAAAGAAGTCACCAAGTATCGAACAAAGGCCACCTCAACAACACACAGGAGTCACGGTGGCGAATTTCAGGACACGGAGCGGCCGGTTCTGCCCTGGCGCGGGGTGTGGGCACCGCTGCACTGAGGCTGGGCGCTGCCCTTGGCCGCAGTTGGCACCAGACGCGCGCGGAGCCCGGCCCCAGCCAGCGGGTGGGACCTGCTGGGGTGCTGTGCGCCCACGGAATGGGGTCTCGGGCCCTGCAGTGAGGTCGTCTGGCAGCGACTTCCTGAGCCCCCCAGATGGGCACTCAGGGCGACTTACTTCAGCACCAGCTTGGTGAGGACGTCGTAGACCCGGCCCTCCCAGTACTCGTAGTAGGAGGCCAGTTTAGGGGCGCGGCCCGTGTTGGTGTGGGCCACCAGCCCCTCCACCTTGGTGAGCAGCGGTCCGATGGCCAGGTACCACCGCACCATGCGCTCCACGTCCCGCGCCCGCTCGCGCTCCACGTGCTCGAAGAATTCCTTCACGCCTGCAGGGGAGTCACCTGTCAACCTCAGTCGGGAGCCAGCGGAAGAGGACAGGGTGCCAGCGCTTGCCAGGGATCGTGCCAGCCTGGAGCCCTCACACAAAATGGGGCAACACCCAAAGTCATGCAAGACCCCCTCAAGCTAAACACGGATGGTGACACTGGAGTGCCCGCCACCAGCTGTGCCGAAGGGTGTCGCACCAGCAGGCAGCTTTGGCATCTTTGGGAAATTAAATTTTTTGGATTTGTTTTGGGTTTGGTTTTGTTTGTTTGCTTTTTCCTCTAGTACTCAGGACTAAGTCTAGGGCCTCAGGCCAGGGAGATAGCTCAATAGAATAAGCGCTTGGCTAGCAAGCACAAGGGCCTGAGTTCAATCTCCGGTTCCGCAGTCTAGGGCCTTCACACTGAATTACATCTCTGAATTTAAAAAAAAAAAAAAAAATTGAGGCCAATGTTCAGGCTGAGCTCAAACTCATGATCCTCCTGCCTCAGCCTCCCAGACAGCTGCAACAAGAGAGCGGCACCGCTGCATCATGTTTTGCTCAGATTCCTGGCCGACTGTAAAATCATGCCTGAGACACTCTGTACAAAATCATGGGCAGAGAACAGGCAGTCAGGTCCCACCTGGGAGCTCGTCCTCGCCTTTTGTAGCTGGGCACTTGAAGAGATTGATGCACTCGATTAACGTGAGCCTCGAGGAGATGTCATCCGCGTTCTTCTGAATCTGGTGGACTAGGGACTCGAACTTCCCGATGGCCTGGCGGCACCGTGTGATGTAGTCAGCGATGCCTTGGAGGACAGAGAGGCACTGGGCTTTCGACGGTGTCTCCCCTCCCTCCTGCCACCGCTGGGGACCTCCACGCTGACGCCCCGAGGGGCTGCGCCAGGAAGGGCTGGGCCTGCTATCGGCCGCGGATGGCAGGAATGATGTCAGTACCTTGGTGGGGGCCCAGTATGGGTGGCAATATGGGAACAGAACCCAGGTCTTCACACAAACTCCACTCGTTCGTTCATTCGTTCGTTCGTTCGTTCGTTCGTTCGTCCATGTTATTGTGAGATGGGCTGTCGTGTGCCCAGGCTGGGCTTGAGCCTGGGATCCTCCTGCCTCAGCCCCCAGAGGGCCGGGATGCTTATGCTACATTCATGGCTAGGAGATCGGGACCTGCCCGGTCCTGACCTCTTCTGTCCACACCTATGGGTCTTCCCGTTAGACGAGCCCTGGACACAGGGCAGCTCAGGCTGTGCATCTTCCTCCGGCCCTGGCTCCCTGAGCGCCTGCCTGGGGCGCACCAAGGGTGTGAACAGGAAAGCCCAGGGACACACGGAGCAGCAGTCTGGCCCTTTCCACTCGCTTATACACACACCACACACCCCTCAAATGGCCACAGCCAGAACTATAAAATATACAGCTAACAGCTCAGTGGCACAGGGCCTGCCTGGCAAGAATGAGGTCCTGAGTTCAATTCCTGGTATAAGACAAAACAAGCAATAAAATATAAAGCTATAAACATTTTAGGGGAAAACGACAGATAGTCCTTGCACTCTGGTCCAGCCAGTGACCCTCAGACTCCAACAACACGATCCACTGATCCGTACTGATGTGCTGGACCTCATCAAAATGCGAAACTTTTGTGCCCAAAATAGCAGATGAGGAGGACATAAAGGCCAGTGACACGGGGGAGGCAGGTGTGTCACCACATCCAGCAAAGGACAAGTGCCCTGGGTACACAGAGATGCTCAAAGCTCCACACAGGAGCTGGGGGCGCAGCACCTGCCCTGAGCGTGCAAAGCCGGAGGCTCTATCCCCCAGTCCTGCAAAAAAAAAAAAAGAGAAGTAAACCTTCCATGGTAAGGTAAACAAATTCATGTGAAAATCGGCAAGAGCCCTAACAAGAGCTCTCACCAAAAAAAGCAGATGTAACTAAGGATGTGAGAAGACGCCCAGCGACAGTCACCGTTCCAGAAATGCAAACCAGCATTTAATACTAAAACATAAAACAGTGATGACGCACGCCAAACACGAGCCAGGATGTGGAGAAAGGGGGTCACTCACACGCTGCTGGGGGAAACGCAACATGCCGCCCCGGAAAACAGTGAGGCATGGTTTCTTAAAGCCAACAGCAGCTACCATCTAACCCAGCAACTGAACAGAAGGAATGTGCAAGGCTTACGTCCAGAGAAAACCCGGTGCGTCAGCGTTGCCAGCAGCTTTACTCACCAAAGTCCACAGTGGAGACAACCCAAGGGACCTCCAAGCGGCGATGTCGCTGGAGGCCAGCATGGGATACGACTAGGCCAAGAAAAAGGTACCCAGCCGCCATACCCGGGCCTCCCGAAAATCGGACTGAGTGCAGAAAGCCAACCCCAAAACTCCAGTTTTTTGACGACCAATATCCACATCATGGCTGCTGTATTTTGTTTTTGCAAGACGTTTCCAAAGAAGGAAATCTTCCAAGGGCAAGAGAATCTATAATTCTCCCCAAATTAAAACTTTAATTAAAAAAGGTAAAGGGCGCTTTCTTTTGGGAGGTGAGAGGTCAGCAGAGGGTCAGAATGGCACCCCATCTTATTTTGGCTCCCCCAGAAAGACCGGCGAGTCACTCCTGAGCTCTGAAAACTGAAAGTATTCAGTTTCATAAATTATTGGAAACATGAAAACGCCCAACTGAGCCACACACCCCGAGCCCTGCAGCCTGAGGCCACGCACGCACGCACGCACGCGCCTTACCCAGAGAGTTCCAGTTGAGCCGCTTGTACCCCGAGCGGAAGACGCGCACCAGCTCCTGCTCCTGGTCGTCCAGCAGCGCCGCCTCCGCCTCGCTCAGGGTCCCCATCAGCGCGTGGTAGTGGTCGAGCGTGCGCTGGATGCCCTCGGTGTACCTGCGCGGCCACCAGAGGGCGCCCCCGGGTGAGCCCGGAGGAAACGGGCCGCACGGGTTGCCACCAAGCTGCGGGCCGCCCGCTCAGCGCAAAGCCCTGCGGTCCACATCGAACAGCGCAAAAGAAGTAGACGCTTAAGACAGTGCTACTCTGCTTACTTCTTTGGAAAGTACTGGAAACCATTCATATGCCTCACGACCGATGTAATTTAAACAGGTAGTAATAAATTTTTTTTAATTAATAAAACAGCGGGATATGCCCTTAATCCCAGCACTCAGGAGGCTGAGGCAGGAGGATCACTGAGAGTTCAAGGTCAGCCTGGGCTACACAGTGAGTTAAAAACCAGTCTGAACTGTGTATCAAGACCCTATCTTGCAAAACCAAAACAAAAAAAAGAAATGATTTGCATTAACGTGTAATAGATTTGTTATGATTCTTTTTAGATGAAGAAATCCATACTTTAAGCCATACTTCTTTGTTTTGTTTGATTTTTTTTTCCTTATACTAAGGGATTGGACCTAGGGCCTTCAAGCTCCTTCGCACTGAGCTATATTCCCAGCTCCTTTTTATTTTTTAGCTAGAAACAGAATCTCACTAAGTTGCGAAATTATCCAGACTGGGCTCAAACCTGCCTCAGCCTCGCAGAGAGCTGGGATGCCAGGTGTGGGCCACTATGCCAGGCTACTTCTTAGTATTGTTTCTAATGTGGCCAATAGTAGCAGTCAAACCGGGTGTGGTACCAGGCATGCCTGTGATCCCAGCACTCAGGAGGCTGAGGCAGGAGGATCACCACGAGTCTGAGGTCAGCCTGGGCTACAATAGTGAGACCCTGCCTTAAAAAAGAAAAGAAAAGACAAAACCAATAGTAGCAGTTATAAAATCCACCAAACACCAGCACCTTGAGGGGACGGGGTCTTCCTACTTTTAATTCTTTTTATCTTCTGTTTATTTGGTACAGCGTCTCACTGTGCAGCTCGGACTGCTAGAGATCCTCCCCTCAGCCTCCCCAGCTCTGGGGCCAGCACAGCGTGCAGTACCAGAGATCAGACCCGGGTCCTCGCACTTGCCAGGCAGGCGCTTGGACCGCTGAGCTATCTCCCGGGCTTCTCCACTACTTTTACAGAGTACAAAAGAGACCAAACCTGAGATCAAAGGGTTCACGACTGATTTAAGAGGAGAACGTTTTACCTAAGAAACTTGTCCTCCTGCAGAGCCACATTCCTGGCCAGCTCGGGGACCGAGAAGCCCAGCTGCTCCAGGTACTTGGCTTCGTTGATGATCTCTCTGAGCACCGGGGAGAAGTTGATGGTGAACACGGCTGCTCTGTCCGGGGCGGCCGCTTCCTCCCCAGAGACGGATGTCTGCAGGAGAAGCGTCAGCCCCTGGTCAGCCAGGCGTGCGCAGACACACCACCGGGCCCAGGGCGGGCGTCATCCGGGAGCCAGGGTGTATGAGGAATTGGGGTCGCTCGCTAATATTCAGAAATTGGGTGATTTCATGCAAAAACCCAAAAACTCTGGCTTCCTTCGAAAGCACGAGAGAACTGGCTACATCCAGCCAGAAGAGGCAGGCGCTGAAGGCTGCTGTCCCCCTCCTTACACAGGACCTGAGTCCCCTCCTGGTCCCCTGGCCCTCCCTCCCGCCTTCACTCTGGCTGCCGCCCCAGGCCAGCCGGGTTACGAGGCCTAGCTAGGCCCCAAGGGGGCGACCGCTTCCTGCCAGCTGCCGGCTCTGTGGAGGTGCTTCAAGCACCTCCCGCGCTGCCTATGACTGGGCCGGCTCGCTCTGTGAAAGGGGAAACTGAGGCTCTGCATCCCGCTGCTTCCTTCCCCTGCTGGGGCCAGCCCATTTCTTCTGCGTTCTCCTTCCTACCAACTCCCAAGGGCGGTCAGATCATGCCTGGAGAAAATGACTCAGCAGCCACTGGCTCTGCAGGGCCACATCCGGCAGGGGCGGGAAGCTGTACCTTGGTGAGCAGGCTCTTCTTCATGAGCGTGGGCAGGATCTGCTCCGTGGCCTCGCGCCACTGTTCGTACTTCCGATCTTCGTAATCCCTCATTGTCCTACCCACCTCCAAGTATTTTTGTTTTACCTATCAAAGAATTTGAGCAACTGCTGTCTGTGTGTTTGTAACAGGGTCTTGAGCTCACTGTGTGGCCCAGGCCGGCCTGGAACTCCAAGCGATCCTCCTGCCTCAGCCTCCAGAGTGCTGGGATGACAGGCACACGCCACCACACCCAGCTCACAGCTACCAATTGACCTTTCTCACCACTCCTCCCACTCTCAGCATGGATGCCAGTGATCAGGAGTTATAACACGGTTTGGAAGGGCAGGGAGGCGGGTTTTCACGGGCAGCAGAGGCACCAAGGGAGATGCCGCAGGCTAATCCCAGCCTGCACTGAGCAGAGGTTCGCAGAAGCCACCGCGAGGGCTGTGCTTAGAAGGCGTTAGGGACAGAGCTGACACTTGCACATGGTTCAAAGGCTGCCCAAAGGAACAGCAGTGCCCAGCTGCGGGTGAAGAGGGCCGGCTGGGCTGCACCCGCCGATGAAGTGTCATTGGAACCAGGTGTGTCCACCCACTGACCACCAAGTCTGCTTTCTTAGGACAGTGGCCATGGCCGTAACTGTAATCCCCGTGAGCCTAGGACACATCCTCGGTGTTTAAATGAGAAGTCTGGCTGGATGTGGTGGCACTCGGCTGCAGTCCAAGCACTCAGGAGGCTGAGGCAGGAGGATCACCTGAGATCGAGGTTAAGCTGGGCTACACAGTGAGACCCTGTCTCAAAAAAGAAAAAATTGACCAGATTGAGGACCCCTGGAAAGACCCCCTAAAGTGCAGGCGGGACTTGAGCCCTCCTGCTTCTTCCACCAGGAGCCTCCGGCGGTGGGTGCAGCCAGCTGCAGGACTCGGCCGGCACGCGGCTCACCTCCTGGCCCCGCTCGCTGTCCAGGATCTCCTGGACCTCCTGGAAGCGCAGGATGGTGTGCTTGATGCGGTAGAACAGGGAGCGCTCCCAGTAGATGGCGCCCGCCACGGGCGGGTGGTTCTTACACAGCGGGGGATTCTCCAGGTTCTGCACAAAGATCCTGTTGATGACGTCGATCTGCAGGGAGACCCGAGAAGCCACTGGGTCAGCGATGTGGCAGCCACACACACCCGCGGGGGGGGGGGGATTAAATGTGTGACTCTTCAAAGACACAAACTGAGGGTCAAGAAATATTGCAAGGTAGAAACTTCCTGACTGAGGATCGTTTGCTACTTTTCCTTAGGCTGTCTGGTCATTTTCTTTTGGTTCAACATTTGCAAAGCTAACCAGGCATGGTGGCGCACACCTGTCATCTCAGCACTCGGGAGGCTGAGGGAGGA
>NW_004524652.1:5700656-5724134 GCF_000260255.1 Octodon degus
AAAAAAAAAAAAAAAAACAATACAGGCGCCGTAGGCCTGTCATTATCCTGCGAAAACAGTGGCAAGAAATGGAGGGGAGGGTCCAGAAATCAGGGGGCTCCGCTCGATTTCTGCTGCTCTTTAATAGGAGCCGGTATGGAATTAAGAGTGGGAGATCGCTGCTTTTTCTTCCACTGACCAGTTCAAGATGAAGCGGAAAGGAAGCCTTAGGTGTATTAAGTCACACTTTTAACAAACAAAATTGGATGTGATACAGCAGCCGGAAGGAGAGACTTGGCTTAGAAGTCTCGGACTTTTACAGCTATACCCTAAGGCTGGCAGCAGGGGGCGAAGGTGAGCAGCGGCTGCGCCTCCCCAAACCCGCAGGAGATGAGGGGCAAACCCAGAAGATCCCTTTCTCCACCCGGCCGGCCCAGACCGCTAAGCACCCCGTCTTTCGCGCCCTCACGCGTCCCATGAAAGGCAGGAGCCTGAGCTCTAGAGAAACTAAGCCAGACGGACGCTGATAACCCTGGAAGCTCGGCATCCGGGGAGAATGTCTTCCGGTTGCCTTCTATTCCTGTTAGCTCGGAAATCACACCACAAGATGCGAGACAGATGGCCTGTGTTGCTCGGAACTCCAGGATGCACTGTGTTTTCTCGTGATTTCAAAACAAAACCAAGAGCTCTAAGCACCATGACACAACCCGTCGGATTTAACAGGGGGAGCGAAGCGGCACCCCGGGGCCGAGTGGGCGGACGCGTTACTTGCCAGAACTTCAATCTTGAAGTCATCGATCACGTATTTCCAGTACTGCGAGGACCTGATGTTGAAGGGGTCAAAGGTCAGGCTTTCCATGGGGGTGACCAGGCTGTCCACCCGGCACAGGACATCGTCGATGCGCTTGGGGTCCCCCGTCACTGCCTTCAGCTCCGGACCGAATATGTTGTAAAATTCCTCTATAACCTGCCCGATCAAAGGGGACGAGGGGGTTACGCTTTGGCCCTCTCCTGGCCTCTGTGACACCCATGGGCACCACGCAGGCAGCCTGCGCCCCAGCTGAGCCCCTCGCTGCAGTGGCCACACACGTGGGACAAGGCCCAGACATCCAGCGATTACTGCAGCGGCCCTGCCCCTCCCTTCCCCTTGGTGGAAGGCCCTGGGGTACCCCGCTTCCTAGGCACCCGGCGCAGGCAGGGGTGCCAGGCGCATGGTCGGAGGGGCCCTTTGGGCTGAAGGCTCTGCGGTCGCTGTCGTCAATTATTAATATTGGTCTGCAGACTCATCTGACAGCACCGAGGCTTGCACGAGGGAGAGGAAGAGAGGGCCCTGCGGGTCTGCTGCCTCGCAAGCCGACTCAGTCACACAGGCAGAGCCTTCATCTGAAACGAGGACGGTGGGCACTGACCACGGGGAGGCCATGGCGCCCACTCAAACCAGAGCTTGCTTAGAGCACAAGGGAGACTACAAACGCACCAAATACACACCGGCCACGAGCCCCGGCCCCTCCCTTCTTACTCCTGTCACCCGCTGCATTAACCAATCACGGATGCCAAAAATGACAGCAGACCAGGATAGCAAAGGTAGAACGGGTCCAGGGGCGCAGGTGCGAGCCTCTCATTGCGCCCACTGGGAGGCAGAAGCAGGAGAATCCCCCGCTGGAGCCCAGCTGCACAACCTGGGGAGACCCCATCTCTAAAGGAGAACTGAAATTTTCCTTTCCTGTACATTTTATTTTATTTTTTTATCTTGACACACTGTTGCCAAGTGGCCCAGGCCGGGCTCAAACATGGGATCCACCTGCCTCAGCCTCCCAGAGCACGGGCATCAGGGTGTTTGCAACTGCGCTTACTTTTGTTGCCCTTCAACTGATCTTGTGTATCATCTAAAGATGAACAGTGAAGATCACGCTAATAACTTACAAGTTTAATGCGTCTTCATTTCCTTTTGCTATTATTGTAGTAAACCAAAGAGGCCAGGAGGAGGAGAGAGATGGGAAGAAGGTGGTTTCGATTTTAGATTCTTTTTCTCTCATCTTTTAATCATTCATTCATTCATTTGGTACAGGGTCTCACTGTACAGCTCTAGCTCGCACTGATCCTCCTGTCTCAGCCTCACCGGTGCTGGGGTTACAGACATGTGCCACCACGCCTGGTGTCAGTGGCCGGCATGGTGAACCTGGCCAGCATGGCCTGTGGTACCTGGGATCCAACCCTGTCCTTGCGCTTGCCAGGCAGGTGCTTAGACTGCTGAGCTATCTCCCCAGCCCCTATTTTAGATTTTTTTTACAGCATTCTTTCCTGCTGTTTGAACAAAGGGCTTTACATTTCCTTTTTGCGTGGCCTGTGGGATGACCCAGCACTCTGCTTTGCTCACTGTTGTCTTGTGGCAGCAAAAGATCAAGTGCACACTGAGAGTTCTCTGTAAATATTCTGTATGATGGGTAGATGGATGGATAAGCAAACAGAAGGATGGACAGAAGGATGGATGGGTGGACAGCTGGATGTGTGGATGAGTAGATGGATAAACAGAAAAACAGTCAAAGGATGGATGGGTGGATGGACACATGGAAGGGTGGGGGGTGTGTGGAAGGAAGGAAGAATGGGTAGATGGAAAACTGAATGGGTAGATGGGTGGATGAGTGGATGGATGGATGGGTGGACAAACAGGCAGTTGGATGGTTGAATGAATGGATGGATGGGAAGTTGGATAGGTGAATAAGTGGATGAGTAGATGGATAAACAGATGGAAAGATGGATGGATGGATGGATGGATGGATGGATGGATGGATGGATGGATGGACAGATGGACAGATGGACAGATGGATGGATGGATGGGTGGATGGATGGATGGATGGATGGATGGACAGATGGACAGATGGATGGATGGATGGGTGGACAGATGGATGGATGGGTGGATGGATGGATGGATGGATGGATGGATGGATGGATGGACAGATGGATGGATGGATGGATGGATGGATGGATGGATGGATGGATGGGTGGATGGATGGATGGATGGATGGATGGATGGATGGATGGATGGACAGATGGACAGATGGATGGATGGATGGATGGATGGATGGATGGACAGATGGATGGATGGATGGGTGGATGGATGGATGGATGGATGGATGGATGGATGGATGGATGGACAGATGGACAGATGGATGGATGGATGGGTGGATGGGTAGTAGTGTGTGGGTAACTGGGTGGATGGATGGATATACAGATGGACAGTTGGATGGGTGAGTGGATGGATGGACAAATGGACACATGGATATTTGATATGGGATGGATAGATGGATGAACAGTTAGGTGGGTAGATGAGTGGATAGACAAATGAATGGATAGTTGGATGGGTAGGTGGATGGATGAATGGATGGATGGACAGTCACATGGGTGGATAGGAAGATGGATAGAAGACAGATGGATTGACAGTTGGATCAGTAGACAGATCAATGGATGGATGGTTGGATGGATGGATGAATAGTTGGGTGGATGAATAGCTATGGATGGATGGATGGATGGATGGATGGATGGATGGATGGATGGATCTCCTAAGTCAGACACTCAGCACTTTGCATATCCACTCAAAAGCAAGTATCTACAGTGTCAATGGCAGGTGGGACAGAGTTGAGGATGGGACAGCTTAAAGAAAGAGTTAAGAGAGAAGGTCTTGGAGGAATTCCAACACTTAATAGAGAAGAGCTATGCAAAAGACACGAAGGAAGAACCAAAAAAGAGTAAAACCAAGAAGCAGGCAAAAGCGTAGTAGGTCTGGTATGCAATGAAGCATTCCAAAATATTCTAGAATATTCCATATGTGCTCCTCCTTGTCAGGCCCTTTCAGACTGAGTTTCAGACTCTGGTTTCTGCACACAGAGAGGCCCACCATCAAAGGGCCAAACTCCCTCCTTTCCACCAGAGAAGTTCCACCGCCAATCAGTATGGCATGCCTTAGAGAAACAGCAGCCCCACCTGCAGAATGTCGTAGAGGTCCTGGCAGATGGAGGCCATGTAGTCCGTCCTCTCAAACAGCCGCTTCCGGTCAAACTCCCAGCGGGCCTCCCGGCCGGAGGCCTCAATCTTGGCCCGTGTGTCGAAGTAGGCCTTCTTCCACAGCTTCAGCGTGTTCTTGGCCTCCAGGGTCTTGTGCTGAGCGCTTGCACGGTTCTCCCTGGGAGACAGAGGGGCAGGCTGCCACGTGGACCTCAGCCCTCCCAGGATGCTGGTGTCCCTGGAGGATGCTCGCCTGTGCCCGTAAGCCTAGTGCTCCCTGCCAGCTTCCCCCTCGTGGCCAGATGGTGTAATGGCAGGACACCACACAACCTCAGCCCTCTCCCCAGCTCCCAGGGCCAGCTGTGGCCTGGGAGCTCTCTGCCAGCCAAGGAAGAGGCAGTGGCCTTGGCTCCCATGACAGGGGCCATCAGGGACACTGCTGCGATTCTGTACCTACGTCACCTAGGCAGAGTTTTCTTTAACAAATAACAAAGGAGTTGGGGTAGAGTTAGATGTTAGCACACCCGAGGTCTGGGGTTCTGTCCCCAGAGTGCGAACAGAAACAAAACAGAAAAGGGGGGCGGGGTGGTAGGGACATAGCTCAGTGGCATAAGTGCCTGCCTGGCAAGCGCAAGGTCCCGAGTTTGATCCCTGACCAGAGGGGGGAAAAAAGACAGAAAAAAGCTTTACATTTTCCTTACATCCAAAAGGGTAGCCCACCTGAGAGGGATTGGGATCCATGATTGGGGAAGCCACTTGTGCTCTGCCTCAGTTTCCCCAATTGTACCCAGGAAGAAAGACCCTATATATATCTATATATTCTTCAGTGCTTGAAAATATATTGCCTTTCTGTGGCACTGGGCGTTGGACTCAGGGCTTCCACTCTGAGCTACTACTACATCCCCAACCGTTGCGCCAGTTTGACTCCAACTCGCAAGCCTCCTGCCTCAGCCTCCCAGAGTGCTCCTCACATGGATGAAGCTCTGCAACACCTACACTAAGGATGACCCTTGCACACTTGATGCCAAGCGAGGCACACCGCACACACTGGCCCCCGAGTGCAGGGACCAGTAAAGGTAGAGGCTTTCCCGCGGGGATGAAGACAGCGCTCTTCAGTTATGCGGGCACAGCGAGGCCTCGTGTCTCGCATGCTGGGAGGGCGCACTGCGTGGCGTGTGCATCACGAAGCTGCTCCAATCCGGCCCGGCCCGGGCGGCCCTCGCGCTCACCTGAATAGCGTGCGCAGGTTGACCACGCGGCAGACGCGCTCGGCGATCTCCCAGGCCACGCGCTCCATGAGCGGGATCATGCGCTCGTCCTTGTTGTAGTGCCGGGAGATGATCCACACCATGCGCAGGGCGCACATCATGGACGGGATGGTGTCCAGGACCACGTGGAAGCTGGAGCCGTGCGTGATGTTCTGTGTGGGGCGGAGGGCGACAGGGCAGCTCAGCCCGGAACCGGGCAGCCTGGCAGGAGGTCTGGGTGCAAGGCCTCTCACGCTCAGCCCACCAGGGGGCGGGCGGGCTGGCATGTGGTGCTGGGGATTAAACCGCGGTAGGTCCCTGTGCTTTGCTTAGCTTGTTCTAAGTAGGCGCTTTAGACCACTGAGCCATCTCACCAGCCCCTCTCACTCTGATTTTAAATATATGTACTTGTTATGGAGGAAAGCAGGTAACAAACAAGAAGGGCTGGCGAGATAGCTCAGTGGACTAAGCACCTGCTTAAGCAAGCTCAGGGACCGGGGTTCAATCCCCAGCACCACATAAGGCACTGGCCCCACCCCAGGCACGCTGAGCCAGCCACTGAGACCAGGCATGGTCACACAAGCCTCTAATCCCAGTACTGGGGAGGCTGAGGCAGGAGGAACACCATGAGCTCAAGGCCAACCTAAACTACGTAACAAGACCATGTCTCAAAAAAAAAAAAAAAAAAATGAAAAGAAGAAACTTGAAATAGGTCCATACAGATTGACACGGAAGGCCAGATAAGGTACACAATTTAAGTAAGTAAATCAATGTGCCACAAAAGTGTAATGAAGTAACACACGTACATGTGGCACATACGTGGCACCTTAGCCCAGTCATCTCTGGGTGTCCCCGGGGGTGGGTTCCAGGATCCCCTCAGATACCAGACTCTGTGCCACTCTAGTCCCCTCAGTGAAATGGTGTAGTGTTTTCGTGTAACCTACCCACATCCTCCTGGGGACTATCTCTAGATTCTGATCTCTATGCTACATGGACAGCTGTCGCACTGGGTCAGAGAATAATGACAACAGAAAAGTCTGTACATGCAGCTTCTTCTCAAATATTTTCTTTCTGTGCCTGCAGACGTGGAACATGCAGACACGGGCAGCCGATCGCCTACACCGAGTGCACTCACATGCACACTATGTATAAAGTGCAAGTGCCACATGGGGCAGATTGTACTTTGCAAAGACGGCATGATGCCACCTTTGTCCTGTCCCACCTCCCCTGGCCCCCTTGGTGGAAAGGTGCAGTCCCCTTCTCCACCCCGGCTCCCAAGTCTGCACAGCTCACTCCTGCTTTGCCAGAAGAATACAGGGACACTGACATCATGCCACTGGCAGGAATGGCCCTTGGCTGGCTCTCTGCCATCTTGTAGAAGCCAATCCCTGAGTCCTCCATGCTGTGAGCCGTCTCAGCCACATGTAGAAGCAAGCCCTGGGCCACTGGACTCTACCAGGACAAAGAGAAACCCAGAAGCACTCGGGCCAGTGAGAGTGGCGGAGGGGCCACTGGCAAGGGCATCCTCCAGCCCAGCCACCCTTGGCTGCCTCTGGGTCAAGAAGAACTGTCCGGCTGAGCTGTCCAACTCCCTGCCCAGGAAATGGGGTCAAGGACAACGTCATTAAGAAAGTGACAAGGCAACCACACACTGGTACACAGCAAATCACACAACTAACAAACAACTGACATTCAATTTTTAAAAAATTTTGTATGAGGTATAACCAAAATACACAGTAAATGTTTAAATGTTTAAAATGTTCATTACAGTAAAAGCCACTGCTACGCATCACCTTCAAAATGTGTTCCCTAGCTTTGAACACACTCTGTGAAGAATTCCTGCCACTTTATGAAGCATTTCTAGAAGTCTTCTTCCCTAAATGTCTTTAAGAAGTGTGATCAAAAGCACAGAGAGATCTGCCGCCATGTGCCATCCAGTGGGAGGGCAGGCTCATAAACGCAGGATGGTGTGTCCTCCTCCACCCTGTTCACCAGATCTGGCACTGTGCCGCTTCTAGATCTTTCCAAAATCAAAATGATCAGAAAAGGTAAATTTTTCTAATTGATTCAGGCTATCAAGACAGCCACAACCGCATAACTAAAGACCCTCAGGAAGGGGGGCTTCCAGAACTGCTTCACGGAGGGCTGCCGGTAGCTCAGTTGTTTAAGCACCTGCTTATGCAAACAAGCAGTCAGGAGCAGGATACCCCGATCCCCAGCTCCACATGCTTTACCAGACCCGCCCTTAAGGCAGCCTGGGCCAGCCAGAAAAAAAAAAAAAAAAAAAATCCTTCCAGAACTGCCTCAGAAAGGGTTAACAGCAATGTGTCTTATTGTAATAATTACTTTTTTTTTTGGAGACAGTTTTCTCTATACAGTTCAGACTGGCCTTGAACTTGTGGCCATCTCCCCCTTCAGCCTCTCAAGTGCTGGGATTACAAGTGGGTACCGCTACACTTGGCTCTGTACTAAATTTTATGTTGTTTGTTTGTTCGGTAGAACCAGGGATTGAACTCAGGCCCTCGTGCTTGCCAGGCAAGCGCTTATTCTACTGAGCCATCTCCCTGGCCCCTAGGTATTTATTTTAATTTGGGAGGCTCATTTGTTTGTTTGAGAAAGGGCCTTGCTATATGATTCAGACTGGCTTTGCATTCACTATGTAGCCCAGGCTGACCCTGGACATACAGGGATCCTCCTGCTTCGGCCTCCCAAGTGCCGACAGCACAGGTGTGCAACACCACACTCAGCACTGTAATACCCTTGTACACATAGTGCTTTTTAGCACGCCTCATAAGTGAACAGTAAGATAACAATAATAAAAATAATAAAATGCGGGGGAAATTGAAATGGATGCTTCACCCTAAATATGCAAATTCAAAAAAAAAAAAAACAACTTCCTACCATTGGGGGCCTGCCCATTAGCTCAGGTGTTTAAGCGCCTGCTGAAACAAAGCAGTCAGGCTCAGGATGCTGTGGTTCGATCCCCTCATCCTCAAGCCAGCCAAACCAGACCTGCCCTGAAGGCATCCTGGGTGGCCAAAAAAAAAAAAACCTCCTTCTGCCAAAATACGCAAATTGATGACAAGTACATGGCGTGTGTTGGTGGTTTCAACCTCATCAGTTATTAGGGGAACACAAGGAAAGAACCACAGCCACAAGCATGGCTAGCATCAAAAATGTAGACGGCAGAGAGAGCTACCGAGCATCTGACGAGCGTGGCGCCCTCATATGCCACTGGCAAGACGCGAGATGGTGCAGCCCAGCAGGAGACCTGTGGCTGGGCTGCCCCAGCGCCCTGCGAGGACCAGTAAACACGCGCATCTATGCGGGACACTCCGGCAGCCGAGCCGGAAATGACTACAAGGTGACAGTGACCCAGACGCCTATCAGCTGATGGACGCCAAAGTAGAACAGGGGTGACCAGGGACCTGGGGGAGGCAGGAGTGGGGTTGGCGGTGGAGGTGGGCAGAGTTTCAATTCAGGAAGAGAATGTCCTGGATACAGCCCTCGTGATGGCCCACGGCTCTGGGCAACGCCAGCGGACTGTGTGCTGAGACACGGCGAAAGATTAATATTAGCCAGGCACAGCGGTGCGTGCCCATAATCCCAGCGCTCTGGGAGGCTGAGGCAGGAGGCGGCAGGTTAGAGCCCAGGTTGGGCATCTTAAGAAATAAAAAATAAAAAAGGAGTTTAGAGGTATAGCTCAGTGCCAAGGGCCCTGGGTTCAGTCCCCAGTATGAAGGAAAGAGAGAGAGAGAGAGAGAGAGAGAGAGAGAGAGAACCTTGAAGTGTCGCTCCACGGTGGACAGGAAGCGCACGTTGTCGGAGGCCTCCATGTGCAGCTTGAAGAGCTCGGTCAGGACGGGCTGCACGTTGGCCACCAGCATGGAGTCCGCTGCCCTGATCACGTCCAGGGCCTTCCTGACCACCGGCAGCTTCGTTTGTTCGTGCAGCGCACTTAAGGTGGCGTTTCTCTCCCGCCAGAACTCAATCTCGGCCAGGGGCCCATTGCCCTGAGAAAGGACACAGACGCAGAAACGCCTCGCGGCCCCTGGGGGTGGACACCTGCTTCTCTGGTTCTCAAGCCACCACGAGCCACCTTGCAGCCCGAGGACGAAGCCTCAGCCCTGAGAGGAGGCTGGAACCGGGCACTTCCCAGTCAACATCCTGATCAAACCGTGCCTGAGGCCAGCGCCGCCTCTGGGCTTGCCCGTTCCTTAAGCCAAGGAATTCTCTGACGTAAGCCACCTGAGCTGGGTTCCCAGCCCTGGGGGACAGACGCACAGCCAGCTTTGCGCGGAACCAGAAGCTGCTGCAGCAGGGGAGGAAGAGCTGCAAGCCCCTCCCGGACTCGGCTGGGGGCTCCCGCCCCGCTCACCTGGGGGGTCTTCTTGAGCTGCCCCTCCAAGGCCGCCGAGATCTGACTGAGCCAGTTTATCACGCACTGCTCCAGGGCCTCGAGCGTGTCCGGGTCGCCCGCCAGGGCCGCCACGTCCCCCTCCACGCTGATGGCTGGCATCTCCAGCTTGATCTCCCCTGGCGGGATGAAAGCGGCCGCAGCCGGGTGCAAATGCTGTGGGCAGTCGCTGCTCCTCACCCCGCGCACAGCAGGATGAGGCTGGCGACTCGGCCCTGCCAGCTCTGTCTGTGCGCCTTCTACTCCAATGTCACGGAAGAACTTCCGATGATTATCCCAGCAGAAAGATCCCCAGAAACGATGCTGTTCCTTAAAATATCACTGATTTTTAAAAATGCATTTGTTTTTTCTATTTTTGAGACAAGGTCTAGCTATGTAGTTCAGGCTGGCCTCCAACTCGCAGCGATCCTCCTGCCTCAGCCTTCTGAGGGCTGGGATCACAGGCAGGCACCACCACACCTGGCTAACATCCTTGATCTTACACTTTAGTGAGCTCAATTTTCAAAAATTAGACATGCTCAGTAGTGGCACAAGCCTGTCATCCCAGCACTCGGGAGGCTGAGACAGGAGGATCACCATAAATTCAGTCCAGCCTGGGTTACACAGTGAGTTTAAGGCCAGCCTGGACTGCCATAATGAGACCCTGTCTCAAAAAAAAAAAAAACTTTTTACAATACAAGGCAGGGAAAATAAGACAGGGTTGAGTTTTTTCAACTCAAGTTTTTCAAACCACATTATGGAGGCTGAGGAGATAGCTCAGCAGACTAATGCACCTGCTTAGGCAAGCTCAGGCAAGTGCAGGGACCACAGTTCGATCCCTGGCACCACATGTGGCTGCCAGCCCTTGCTCCCAGGATGGGCTGAGCCAGCCACAGAGTCTGGGCGTGTTGGTATACACCTGTAATCCCAGCACCAGAGAGGCTGAAAACAGGAGGATCACTACCAGTCCAAGCTGCATAGTTAGATCCTGTAACAACCAAATACAATAAAGTAAATAAATAAAAACACATTATAGGGGCCAGGGAGATAGCTCAGCAGTCTAAGAGCCTGCCTGGCAAGCACAAGGACCTGGGTTCAATCCCTAGTACTGCATGCCATGCCAGCCCTAGAACCTATGCTGTGCTGGCCACTGAAACTGGGCATGGTGGCACATGCCTTTATATAATCTCAACACTGGGAAGGCTGAGACAGGAGGATTGCTACAAGTCTGAGCTGTGTAGTGAGACCCTGTACCAAATAAATAAAAGAATTTTAAAAACCATATGTTATGTATATATCACTGTAGGAAAATGTAATGTAAGCTGGGTGTGGGGGTATATGACTGTAATCCCAGCATTTGGGAGGCTGAGGCAGGAGGATCACATCAAGTTCAATATAGTGTCTGCCTGGTAAACACAAGGTCCTGAATTCGATTCCCAGTACAAAAAAAAAAAAAAAAAATCCAGCCAGTAACTGACATTCTTTATTATTTTAAATTTCTATATTTCTCTTTCGGGGGTGGGATGGTTGGGGACCAGGCTTTGCTGCACTGCCCAGATGATCCTCCTGCCTCAGCCTCCAGAGCAGCTGGGATTCGCAGGCGCTGCCAGGCCTGGTACACCAATAACCTACAGAGCTATTGGAAGCCTTCCTGAAATAGTACCCCATTTTTGCCTCGCCATGACATTACAGAATGGGGGTCACTAAACATGCCTTAGGGGGCCAAAGAGTAAATGTCCATGGCTGGGCCTGTAGCTCCAGCACCAGGGAGGCTGAGGCAGGAGGACTGCAAATTTGACCCTGGCCCGGTTGACTTCACAACTTGCTGAGACCGTGTTTCAAAGTCTAAAAAGGAGGCCAGGAAGGGTAGATAGCTCAGTGGAAAGGCCCTGGCTTCAGCCCCCAGCGCCCAAAGCTAACGCAGCTGAACCCCGGCCCGGCCGCCGCGCACCACCAACCTTCGAGCTGCTGCATGATCCTCTGGATGTTGCTGGAGAACTTCTGGATGCTCATGAGGAACTCGTCGCGGAGCATCTGCACGCTGTGGTACTCCAAGGCCTCCCCCGGCACCCTGGGCAGGTCCACCTCGTACTCGGAAAACTCAGGCAGCTCCGAGCCAGGGCCTGAGTCCACCTTGTGCTGATTGAAGGACAGTGCTGGCAGGAACACCTGAACGCAGAGGACAGGCCACCTCCAGGGCTGTCTCTGTCACACCCGGGGCGTCCAACCTGCTGCACCTTCCTGCCTGTCCCTTCTCGGCGTCCAGCGGCCTGTGGTGCACCTGGCCGTGCCCCCTGCATCGGCATCTTCTGCAGGCTTTTGGGCCCCCCACCCGGCTGGCCCCCGCGCCCCCACATTCAGCCTCTCACAGGTTGCCCCACTGAGCCCCTTGGCGCTGTGGCTCCTCCATGCCAACCACACCCATGACCCCTGAAGGGGGCCCGTGGACAATACAGCGCAGGAGGCAAGAGCAGAAGCTGCGCCCTTAGGAGGCTACTGCACGCGTCCTAGCCCAGCGGCAGTGCCACGAGGGGCTGGGAGACAACCTGCTCCCTGTGGCAGAGCCGGCCTGGGTTGTTTGCTCCCGCTGTGCCGCCCAGCAGGTGACAGAGTGTTTCCTCCCAGGCTGCCGACTGGAGCCCACCCCGAGGCTCCACACCAGCGCTAGGAGCCGCGAGAGCACGACTCGCACTGGACAGGCGCTGCCTCCCGTGGCCCTGCCTCCGCGAGCGGCTCAGGGCCCAATCTCAGGAGTCCTTCCTGTTTGTTTTTGAGACAGGTCCTAAGGTGCCCAAGCTCGGCTCAACCTTGTGATCCTTCTGCGTCAGCCCCCTAGAGTGCTGCGCTGCCGGGCCTGTGGCCCTGTAGCCCAGATTTTCTGATTATTAACAAAAGCCCGGACATGGCCCTTTACCCATGCCAACTTTGACACCACCCCTGTGCCACTTGCCATGGTCCTACCATGTCACCAGGGCTCAGTGTCGGCACCACTATCACCACCCAACAGTCTCATGTTCCCTCGTGTACGCCCGGGTCCTTCCCAGTGTCCCCTGCACACCTGAGCCACCAGCCCCGTGACGCGGCAGTGCACGCTGCTCATCTGCTGAACAAACTAAGCAGACAGCTGGCCCCGCGGTGCCATGCAGCCAAGTCCCCGTACCTGGCACACGACATCCTTCAGGTAGCGTAGCAAGTGGGCGCTGAGGACCCCGTACTCCAGAATCTCGGGCATGATCTCCATGGCCTCCACCATGTCGCTCGGCTCCGAGACGGTCTCTGAGAGGGACAGATGGGCGGTCAGGTTGGTGTTGGGGTGGCAGCTGTGGCTTCACTCACGCTGCTGCATGGTTGTGGGATGCCACGGACCCCCATTCGCAGCCATGCTGCTTCAGATTTCTCAAGTCTCCAAGCTTCAGAAACTTAAATGCTACTGGCCACTCCGAGGTCCACGGGTTTGCAACCCAGTCACATCCAAGCCAATGAAGATAGGAAGAATTGGGAGGTCCTGGTCCCCAGAACACAAGGGCTAAAGCTTAAATTGAGGGTGAACGGGGCCTGGAGCTGGGACCAGGGCTGATCGCAAACTTGCAGTCCTCCTGCCTCAGCCTCCCAAGTGTGGGGATTACGATGTGAGCCACCACGCCCAGCCCAAAGTGCCCGTTAAGCCCTTTTGGTGACTGGCTACCCTCTGACGAGGTTTAGTTTGCTCTGTATTTATTTCACCTGACCAAAGACCCGGGACCACTCTAAAAATTGCAAAGATTGTGCAGATTCCTCCCTGAGTTGACAGAAGTAGCAGGAAGGTGCCGCAGAAGCCCCCAGGGCTGGCCCAGGCCCCCGAGACCGCGCCAGTACCCATCCCCTGCATTTCCTCATGCTTCCTTACTTACAGTCCTTTTAAAGGAAAGCCACCAGGACTCCAGCATGGAAATGGGAGGAAGCTGGCTAGGAACAAAGCAAGCACAGGAAGCCCTGTTTCTACACTACGGAGTGAAGCTAGAGGAAGCCGGCGTGGCGGTGCACACCTATAATCCCAGCTACTTGGGAGGCTGAGGCAGGAGGATTTCAAGTTTGAACCCAGCCTTGGTAACTTAGCAACATATAGGAAGACCCTGTCCCAAAATAAAAACTAAAAAAGCCTGGGATGTGGCCCAGTGTGAAGATCCTGGGTTCGACCCCTGGTCCTCCTATTCCCCCCAAATAAAGAAAGCAGTACTTGTCGAGACCCTGTGAGTGCCCCTCTGGGGTGACGGATGCATTCTGGCGAGCAGGTAGAGCCACAGAACAGACCCCTGCGTGGTGGGTTTGCCATACCACAACATGTCACTCCCAAAACAGTGCAGAAAAGGGACCCTGGTACACTTGGGTGTGCACAACGGTCACCACAAGCGCAAGCCCAGGAACGTACCTGCCGTGTTCCTGAGAAAGAACACCACATTCCGGCCCAGAAACTCCTCAGGAACTGGGGTGCAGAGCACCTGGAGGTACAGCTTGTCCACAACACGCTTCACCAGCCTCTGAGGTGGGGCAGACATGGCCAGGATGAGTTCACCTGCTCATGTAAAGAATCACATGCCCTGGGAGGCTGAGGCAGGAGGACCTCAAGTTCTAGCCCAGCCTGGACAACTTACTTAGCAAGATCTTGTCTCAAAATGAAAAACTAAAAAAGGATGGGGATGTAGCTCAGTGAAAAGGCTCTAAGCTCAACCCCCAGTACTGCAAAAATAAATAAATAAGATAAGGTAAGAGGAGAGGGGAGGAGAGGAGAGGAGAGAAGGTGAATAAGAGCCAGGTATGCTGGCGTACGCCTATAATCTCAAAACTTGGGAGGCAGAGGCAGAAGGATTGCTGTGAGCTCAAGGCCAACCTAGGCCACAAAGTGACTTCAAGGTTAGCCTGAACTCCATAGTGAAACCCTGTCTCAAAAAGGCAGTAAATAAATAAAATAATATAAAAGCTGCAGCAACCGGCTGCAGTGGCCCAAGTGCGGAGAGCCCTGCCAGGCTCTCCTGGTGCACCTGGGGCCGTGGGCCACACCTGTTCTCACCAGTGACATGACACAGTGTCCCTGGGGCCCTGAGCCACCCATGGACCCTGTGCAGACGGCTGCCTCCTCAGGACGCTGCGGCAGGACGCTGCGTGGGCTGTCACACCCAGGGGCTGTGAGAACAAGCACTGTCATAGTCCCCAGCAACACAGGACGCTGGCCAGGGTCCTGCGAGCCCTTGACTCTAAGGCTGTCACCCCAGAAGGCTGCGGTCCCACACGTGTGACAGTTCCTCAAGACAGACCCCCAAGAGGCAGCTGGGCCCAGACAGCCCCCCAGGAGCACAGAGCGCATACGCGGGTGGCTGGGATGTCTGAGGCCTCTCCATTCGGGTTCTCGTCCTCCGTGCCGAGAACCGAAGGTGCCGTGGAGTCACTTCTCAGCTGCAAACTCCTAGCTGCAAAACATAATCCAGCACATAAAGCGGTATCGTCCGACATCAGGTCCCCTACCGGGAGGCTGGCCATAACACAGGGTGCATTTCACTCGGGAGACATGTCAGATTTCCACCTAGAGTGGCCCCCAAATTCCCACATGCGTGGGAGGTGATTCTTCCAGCGGGGCGCTGGGCTCACTGCGGACTCATCCAGGAGGCGCGGCCTGGCGGGGCCTGGGCGGGGCCTGGGCGGGGCCTGGGCGGGGCCTGGGCGGGGCCTGGGAGGGGCCTGGGAGGGGCCTGGGAGGGGCCTGGGAGGGGCCATCTCCTCCAGGCTCCGCCCCTCTCGCTTCGCGTTCCCCACGCCGGGAGCCGCCTCCTCTGCCAGGACCCAGCGTGCTGCTCTTGGTGCCTGGGAGCGTGCAGATCGTGGGGTGCAACGTGAGCCTAAATGACCCTCTCCTCCTTTATTCTGTGGGTGTCAGCTAAGGGAAAGTGAACCAGACAGGCGTGCTCCCTAACGCTTCCCATCTGTTTCACAAAAGAGTCCTGCTGTAGTCTTGACTTACACTGTAGTTGAGGGAGTTGAGGTACACTTATATGATCCTCAAAACTGTGCACACGTGCACGTGTGTCTCCCAGGTGTAGTGTGTAATGCCTGATTTCTCTGGGGTCTTTCCTAAAACAGAGGTTTGTCACTAAGGCAGAGCTCCAACCCCCGTGCCACCATGTACCCTTTACCATAATGGCACCTGAAACGTGTGGGGGATACAAAGCACCCGGTGTCACTGACTCGGGGACCTGCCGGGACACTGCCCCTGGGCCAAGACTTCCCCAGGGAGCACACGACCTCAACATGGCTTTGCCATCAGCTCAACGTGGAGAGCCCAAATCCTCCAAGCAGTCGGTTTCCTCACCCGTACAGCGCAACAACGACAGCGGTGGTCTGCAGTGGCCGGCTTGCAAAGGACATGAGGGAGCACGGCGAGGCCCAGGCATGCGGGCAGGCAGAGGGAACAACCGCTAGGTGGCAGTGTTAGGACTCTGCTGATGCCTACAGCACAAATGGCCTCGGAGCCGGACATGGAAGGGCCCCGCTGTAATCTCTGCACTCTGGGAGGCTGGGGCAGGAGGACTGCAAGTTTGAGCCCAGTTTGGGAAATTTAGCAAGATTCTGTCTCCAAGTAAAAGACAAAAGTGTTGGAGAAGTAGCTCAGTGCGAAGGCCCTGGGTTCAACCCTCAACAGTAAGAAAGAAAGAAAGAAAGAAAGAAAGAAAGAAAGAAAGAAAGAAGGTCTTTTATTTCTAAACTTGCATTCCTTTCGCTCCATTCTTTGCGACTTGAAGGGATCACATTCTGTGGGTTCCTCTCTGCCTCTGATTTCCCAAGAGCTGTAGGTGGGGGCAGTCCTGCTTCCTGGGGGAAGGCGGATTATGACAGAAAAGTGGAGCAAGGACACTGTTTGGCTATGGCCTCGGCATGAGTGACATTTGGGGCCAGTGGCCATAGTGTGAGCCAGTCCTCCACACTATGGGGTGGCTGACAGAGGCCAGGAACACCCGCTCCCGGAATGGTGCACGGCTCAGTGCAGAGCCCCCAGTGGCAAAATCGCCCAGCAAGAGCCACTCGGAGGACTGAAGGGAACTGGGCCCCACACACCCCACAGCCACCAAGGGCCGAGGATGACCCAGGGCACCAGCATGGCTCTCCTGCTCCTGCCAAGGGGGGCATGCCTCTGCACCCTCCCTTGTGTGCCCCTTGGCTTGAACGGCCAGTGTCCCAGAGCCCCTGAAGGAGATGGCAGCTGCCATTTACACAGAGAGACACCTCACCCCGCCTCGGAAGCACAGTAGCTTTATGTCAGGTGCCACCCTAGCATGAACAGCGTCCCCTGTCCCCTGTGTGGCCTAACTGGAGAGAGACTCTTGCAGACAGGATGAGTGACAAGTGATGTAAGATGAGCTCCCAGCAGACACCAGGGACCTGACCAGTACTGGGGCCAGGGAGGCAGAGACAGAACAGCAGGGCCCCAAGCTGAGCAATGTCGGAGGACTGTCTTCGGCCACTGGAAGCCAGAGGGACAAGGAAGGGCGCCCCTGCCTCTGGACTCCTTGGTTTGGACTTGAGGCTCCGGAAAGGCAAGAGGATAAATTGTGTTGCTAGCAGGGCCCGGGTTGTGGCATCAGCGGCCCAGGGACACCAACGTGGTGTGGATGCACAGCCCTGCAGTCTCCAATGCAAACAGATTTGGGGTCCCTGACACCCCCCAAACCCGCCCTGCACCTTGGAGCTTACCCGGGACCTCGGTTTTCTGGTAGGCAGGGTCTTCCTTGTCATTCTCCTCTTGGGACTGGACAGACAGTTCGCTGTCTTTACAGCCACATAATGGAGAGAAAACACATCACTCCAAGTTGGCCAGCGTTCAGGTACCTCGTGCCTGCTGTCCCAGGAGCCAGGCTTGAGATGGGGTCCTGGGGGCTCATGCATGCCCTGTCACCGGGACCAACTTGGTGACACGGTGAAGGTTTACACCAAGTCTGACAAGAGACAAATTGCACGTGCAGCCTGGGAGTTACCACTGGCCCAGAAGAGAAATGACCGACAGGCCTGAAGGAGTCCCAGGGGCACACAGCACTGGGGCGGATTCAGCCGTCCTGAGACGCACCCTTCCTATGGTGACGCCACAGACTGTTCGTCATGGAGAAGTTGCCACCGTGCTGACAGCTGAAGGATGCTGGTGGCGCATGCCTGTAAGCCCAGCATGCTGGGAGGCTGAGGCAGGGGTCGAAAAGTTCAAGCCTAGCCTGGACAATTTAGCAATTTTGTGAGAGCCTGTCTC
This sequence comes from Octodon degus, assembly GCF_000260255.1. Taxonomy (NCBI): domain Eukaryota; kingdom Metazoa; phylum Chordata; class Mammalia; order Rodentia; family Octodontidae; genus Octodon; species Octodon degus. The sequence continues at coordinate 5,718,544 of NW_004524652.1, forward strand.
AAAAACAATATTTTTGTTTGAACCTCCAAGATAGTGGTTTTTGACTTGAACACATGTAGCTGTTAATAAAGAATATATATATATATATATATATATATATATGAAAATATTCAAAAGCACTCTTCTTACTTCTATTGAAAAAATAGGGCTGGGGAGATAGCTCAGCAGAATAAGCGCTTGCCTGGCAAGCGCAGAGTCCGGAGTTCAATCCCCAGTACCACAAAAAAAGAAAAAAGAAAGCAAAATTTCATACAAATCATTAGGGGATAGCAAGAGTTAGCACACAGTGAACCATACTCCTAAAAGAATGGTCAGAATATTACTCAGAGTACAAGTTCTATACAAAAAAAAAAAAAAAATTTTTCTTTTACAAAAAAGGAATATAACAGCATAAAACTTTCTTTTCAGTGAGTGGAGAGAAACTAGTGGTATAAGTGAAACAAATTAACATATAAGTTGAAATATTCTTGGAACAATGGAACAGGGAATTTGGGGCATTATTTAAACATCTCCCTCCTGCCTGTTTCTCATCTTCAGTTTTGCTCTTAATTTACATATGTACATATTGTGGCTTTCATCCCATAGAAACCGTACAGTATGTCATCTTGGGCGTCTGGCTAATTTCACCTGACATCATGCCATCGAGTTGTATCCATGTGCCTACAGACACCTCAAGTTTATCTCTCTTTATGGCAGTATAGTAGTCCATTATGTTCAACAAATTTTAAAGGGCTGGGATGTGGCCAGTGTAAAGGCCCTGGACTCTATCCCTGGTACGGCAGGGGTTGGGGCAGATGTGCCTGGCATCGCAGCTCCACCCCATGGCACTCAAGGTGACACAAGCGGGATCATACAAGCCCATGGCAATTGCAACCCAGGATCCCTCGTCTGGCTCTGGCCCGGCCCTGCCCTCTTAGGCTCCCTGGCTGATCAGAGACCAGCAGGACCAGGTGCTGGGCATCCCACTCTTGCCATATTTTATACTTAAGTTTTATTTTATTTTGTGTTTTATTTTTGCCGTGCCTGGGATTGAACTCAGGACCTTGCCAGGCAGGTGCTTATGCAGCTGAGCTATCTCCCCAGTCCCTATATTTAAATTTTATATTTAAGATTTAAATACATTCAACATAAATCCCTCTCAGCTTGGAAGCCTTCGTGGGGATCTGGTTTCCTTCTCAACGCCTCGGGCATTGCAGGGACAAGGACAGAGGGGAGTCTGCATCCCTCCCAGGAGGCCTCTGCACTGCTGTTGGGCAGCAGCTTGGATTCCAAGGCCTCTGTGGCCTAAGAGTCGCCCCGTCCTCTCTCAAGCCGTAGCCGGCAGGACAGCCACGCACGCGGTGAGAACAGGCTGATAACCGTTTGAACGTAACGGGTACACAGCAGGCGCTAAGCAAGTGCTCGCTGGGGTTCTCCACGCCAGGGAAGCCGGCTGTGCACCCAGGAGTGTAGCAGTGGCTGGGGCTGTCAGGACACCAGCGACTGAATGTGGCGGGTGACAAAAGGTTTGATTTTGGTTTCTTTTGTTTTCCTGAGGACTGAACCCAGAGCCATCACACTGAGCTACAGCCTCAGCCCTTTCTAAATTCTTTTGAGACAGGATCTAAGTTGCGCAGGCCTGACTCGAAATTGTGATCTTCCTGCCTTGTCCTCCTGAGGGCTAGGATCTCAGCTGACAACGGTGTTGTGGACTTGACACCCTGCCGCGCGCCGGTGGGTCTGTCGTGGAGGGCGGGCAGGGGAGGGTGGCGACGGCTCACCGATCTCCATCTCCACCTCCTCAGGCACAGCGGTGCGGTAGAAGAAGAGCGCGGAGGCGCCCTCTTCGTCGCTCCTGCAGTTGAGGAAGTGCAGGATGAGGTCCTCCACCTCGCCCTCATCGCGGCTCAGCAGTTCCTCGAAAAGCTGGGGGTCGGAGAGGCCAAAGGCAGCGTACACGCGATCGCGCATCCACAGCACTCGAAAGTCGTCCATAGTGCTGCGCAGCAGAGAGCAGGGCCAGCCGCGCAAGGTCCGCAGGCGTCCTTGGCAACGGCGGCCCTAGCAACAGGCATCTGGACAACGGTCCGCTGGCTCGCAGCACCGGGAGGAGAGGGCTCGCGGCCGCGCTGCGCCGCTGGGCTCACCCTTGACACGGGCGTTGCGACCCTCACGAGCCATCTGCGGCTGACATCCACGTCACGGGTGCCAAGTCGCGGATGAGCAGCGACCGGCAAAGTGAGAGGACAGAGGCCTGAGCCCAGAGCTCGCAGGCAGGGAGTAGCAGGGAAACTGCGAGGGAACCTTGGTATTAGCGAGGAAGGGCGAGGTTCAGATTTCTACCTGGACCAGGACCCAAAGCAAAGCACACGAGTCTTAAAAATATACATTTATTTGTCGTTAGCAAAAGGAATCCAAAACTGATAGGAAGATGCAGATTTGTCTTCCATGCATTGTGGAGCAAAGGCCAGCTGCCTGGCAGGGAGGGGCCCAGCCCTCTCCTAATACAGCCCCATGTTGAGTATTTCCTGAAATCCGGAGCGAAAGCTCAGCATCATGGCCCCCCTAGAAAAGCTCTCGCCAGCCCCTTATTGTACACTCTTGGATTGACTTAAAATACCTGATCTGAAGATACACAGGTGCCACGCAAGCAAGCCTGGATTGAACTTTAATAGAGAAGGGCATGGTGTCGCTGCCAACGCAGAGCTCAAGGCCTGAGTATTTCCTTCAGCTCTAGTCGGGAATGGCGGCGTGCACCTGTTAACCCAGCACCCTGAGGCCAGTCCGGGCGATGGAGATCCCGCCTCGGAAGGAAAGCCATTCAGGAGTGAGCGCGAGCTCATGCGCGGTGTGGCGAGTGGCGACGACGCACGGCAGCCCCAAGGCCCCTGCGCTGCTCTAGACAGCTGCTGTCCTGTGCAGGATGCAGTCAGGCTTGGTTCCACTGAGGGACAAGCTCTGGCTTTTCTTTTAGGGCTCCACACCATGTGGCACTAACGTATCTGACAAATGTAGCCACCTGGCCCCGATCTCCGGCCCCACCCAGACCTCGGCCCATCTCTCCTCTAACGTGGCTATCAAGGCAGCCCTGTAAACGCTGCACATAACAGATCCTAACAGTAGTTTAAGAAACAAAACCGAGCAGCCCCTCTGGGAATCTGATTCCAATCACTTTGTAAAGAAGTGAAACTTCCCCTGGTGTCTAGAAGATGCCCTGACTATTCCCAGAATCCTTTCACAAGTTTGAGTTATTTGCTTGTTTCTATATAATTACATTCTATATAATTGCTATATACTGAAATTGAAAAGTGAAGCCTGGCGTGGTGGTGCATACCTGTAATTAATCCCAGCACTGACAGGCTGAGGCAGGACAATCACCGTGAGTTCAAGGCCAGCATGGGCAAATAGTGAGACCTTGTCTCAAAAAAAGAAAAAGTCTTCATTCTCCCTTCTATGCCCTGAGTATAGGTTTTAATTAGAATTCAAAAGTGACCTCCCTGATGGTGACCTGAGGGAACAGATACTTGTAATAGTGCCACCAAGTCTAGGGACACATTAGTGGCCACTGTCATTTCCACAAACTCCTGCATTGCAATAATGAGAGTGACATGCATGACAGGGCTGCAGGAGAGCAGCCGGGCAGGACGCCAGCTTCTCTGCGAAATGGACGAAACGGAGCTCCTGGGGTGGGGCGGTTCAGGGGTTTCCCAGCACCACCCCCCGCCAGGCCAGGTGGCTGAGCACGAGGGACAGCAGTGCTCGTAGGCGGGAGCAGCAGCCTTCGCCCTGCCCAGAGGGCCTGAACGAAGTCACCTGAGATCTGCTCGGATGCGGTGCAGCCCGGTTTCGGCTCGTGGTGGGGTGACAACCAGGCCCTTCATGTGTCACGCACAAGTTTACCAGTGCAGGAACACAGAGCATTTCATTCTGCAAACAATGACCTAACTCTGATTAAGATGTGAAACACGTGGGGCCTGGGAGATGGCTCAGTGGAATAAGCACTTGCCTGGCAAGTGCAAGAGCCTGAGTTCAACCCCTGGTTCCGCAAAAAAAAAAAAAAAGATGTGAAACACAGACATAACTGAGAAGACAGACTGGATTGAAATGCCCAACAGGACTGACTCAAATTCAGGCAACACCACTTGTCAAGCAAAATGGCAAACTTTAAGTTCAACTTTATAAATATTAATGGCTTCATATGAATTCATTTTCAACTGATCTAAACAGTACTTAAAGGTTTAAATGAACCCTAACTACCTTTATCAGATCTTTATTTAGAATTAGTGTAAAAGTAAAAAATTATACTGTTCTCCAGGAAAAGTGCAATCTCTTCATGGTAAAATATCTTAATTCACATTTTGTTATAAAAATATACAAACGTTGCTTTTTGTCTTTTCTCAACATACGCCATTCTGCACCAGTAACACCGCCAAGGTGGTGCCCACGTTCAAATCGTAGCCGCTCTGTCTTCCGAAGTCACCCCGGTTTTAAGGCTCAGAATACAGCTCACCTTCCCAATGTACAGTTTTCATGATTGGTTTCATGTAAAGATCATAGTCTTTTTAAAATATACAAGTGGGAGAAGCATTTACTGAGCAGCATTTTATCCCACTCTCTCCGATTACTAAAACAAGACACAACTGTGGAGACAATTCCGTCCTGCATTCTAGACGGCATGTACTAGAAAGTTTGCATATTTTAGTCAAGCAGAATAAATGAATCTCTTGAGTATCCACCACTCAATAAAAAAAAAAAAAAAAAGCAAAAAAACCTATGCTTTAACTTCAGCTGTTGGGAAATATCTGATAACTTCAGGTGACAGAATAATTCTTTGTATTTTTTAATGAGGTTCAAGAGGAATCAAGTATCTACGACCATTTTCAATTAGCCATTCAAAATTGGCTTCTCCAGTCCTGTATTTTTAAAAATAATTTTAACATGACATTTGGCATGAACCTGTCCTGTGTTTATAATAAAAAGAAGTTTGTGTGTCTGAACCTGGCCAGTTTACATGGTCTGTGACGCGAGGAGAAGGAGGAGGAGGTATATCTTAGAGCATCACTTGGCTACACTGTAAGGCAATCAATGGAGGCAGAGATTTCTCATCATAATCTTGACAGGCGGACTCTTCACGCGGTAAGTCTCCACTAATCTCAAAGCTCGCTGGTGATGGCAGGCAGACGATCACACCACACCGTCGTCGCAACTGAACTTTGATGAGAGCAGACTGAACGAGAAAGGAACAAACTTGGTGCCTGCACCAACGTAGAATTTGTTCTGAAATTCTACCCTACAAAACAAAGTACAAAAAGAGCACCACATATCAGTGAAAACTGAAATCACGTCCCTAGGTTGCTGCAAACAACATTTACGAATTTTGAAAAACCAGTTCTGCCGACACTGCTCCCCACATGCCCTCTCTTGGCATGACAGCTACTTAGGTCAGCGTCCCCTCCCCAACAAGTGATTTCCTGCGGGGGACAGACAGGCCAGTGGAGACTGCCTGCACACTACCAAACCCCGCAGGGCTCGGCAGAGGGGCCAGAAGCCCCCTGTGAGGGCGCAGCCCCATCCCCGCGCGCTCTGCTCCCTGGCCCCTGTGAGGGCGCAGC
>NW_004524652.1:5725683-5765416 GCF_000260255.1 Octodon degus
CCTCCTGCTGCTGCTTGGGTCGGAGCTAGCAGACCAAGGCCCCAACCCTCTGACTCGTGAGCCAGAGAAAGCCTCTTTCCCTCTAAGCTGTGGGTGTCAGGGACTTTGTCCTGGCAATAAGAAAATGACTAAGACATAGGACACAAAGAACTAGTGTGCGTCAAGCAGTGCTGGGGGCACTGTGTATGTCTGGAAAAAGTTCTATTTTCTCCAGGTCCGAGGCTGTCCCACACACTCACCAGTGCAGGCGGATGGCGTGCAGAAAAGCAGAAAGCCCTTCCATGACCAACAGGATGAAGATGGTGAGAACTGCAAAGACAGCGACGACCAGGAAGAGCAGCAGGACCCCGAAGGTGGTGTCCACGCGGAGCCCCACGTGCATCACCATGGCCCACAGCACATCAGACAGCTCTGAAAGGGAACGGCCAGAGGGGTCACTTTCTCTTGAAACAGGAACGCCCTCTTCCTGTCAGCCACAGACAAGAAAGAAAATAAAAACTCAATAAATCTATTCTTAAATGTTAGGAGCATGGAGTGTTAAAGTGTTTTCTTTCTCTATCTTTTAAAAAAAGAAAAGACCGGCATCCCTTTCTATTCTTGGGTGGCGATGGCCCGCAGGACTGCCCAGGCCTGCCAACTGTGGCGGGCTCACCCAGCCCTGAGCATGAGCTGCACTGTCAGCGTGGGGTGCCGGGTCACCAAGGGCTGGAAGCCGAGGGACTGGCCTGAGCCTGTGTGCAGCGAGTTATTTCTGTGCTGCGCAGATTGAAGAGCTCCCACGGAACCTGCACTTCCCACGCTGCATCCAGCCAGTGCGCTCTGGCAGCTGGAGCGGAGCCTCGCAGCCAGGGTGGGTCACTCAGTTCGAGCTTGCACGCTCGGAGCCGCATGGCTCCCAGCAGGCGACTTACGCGCATGGGCCAGGCTGAGCGCCCAGAGCCGCAGGTAGGACGCGGTGTTGGAGATGCAGCCCAGGCAGTACTCGATGGAGTGGATGGCCTGCGTCATCAGGATCTCTCCAAAATTGAACTAGAAGAGAAATCAGACCCGCGTTAGACACGTAGCATCTGCGCTGCTCCCACCTGGAAGCCTATCCCCTGGGGTCCTCAGGAAAGGATGGCCTCTGGGATATGGGGGCAAGGACAGTGAGGCTGACCAGCTCCACAGCCACAGTTTCCGTGACATGAACTGAGGGCACCCGACTAGAGGACATGACAGCCACAACAGCTACCCCGAGGGAGCTCGATGAGACCCCACGCCAGGCTGAGAAGGTGCCAACGCATCTGAGATGACAGTGGCTTCACTGCTTCATGGGGCAGAGCTAGGGAAACAGAGGCCAGGAAGGAAAGTGGAAGGGTCCCTTAAGCTTTGACCACAATGTGCCCCAGTGTCGCCACGTTGCTGGGACCAGGGGCACTGGACTCTGCAGCAGCTTCACTTGTGGGTGAGCTCGTGGCTGAGTGTGCTGCTAGGAATTGGGGCATGCTGCAATGGCCCCTGGGGTGTGACCTGCAGCGTGGCTTCCAGCCCCAGCTCCTCCCACTGCTTCCTGGCTGCGAGGCGAGCAGCTGGGCCTCCACCATGGGCTGAACACCCCCAAACTGAGCCAAGTAACTCTACTCTTGGGAGTCGTGGGCACGTGCCCTGGATTCCTGTGATGGCAAAATGACCAAAACAGGGTGCCTGAGACAGCAAAAGCCTGGGTGAGATGCCTCTAAGCTTTATGCCAGCTCCGCTTTTCACTGTTCCATCATCCTGAGATTAATTCTTAACCATCCCAAATCAAAACACTAAATTCCATAATAGAAACATGATGAGAAATTTTGTTTTGTCTTTATTAAGCAGCTGAATAGTTTCTAAGAAAGGAAGGAAGGTCGGGGCGTGCACACGCTGTCTCCCATCTGCCCAGGACTACGCTGGCCGACCTGGGCACACTATTTCTTTTCCTGACCACCCAGAGTTCTGAGGGCGGACCTGTCTTGCCCCAAAACACCCATGCCAAACTCCTACTTCTAAAGTGACTGTAGGTGGACACAGGTCCTTTAAAAATGGGGGCTCAGGGCTCAGACCCCGATCCCACAGCACTGGTGACCTTAGGGAGACGCACCCACCCCAGGACTGCACATGCTGAGAGGCCTCCGCGGAAGCCAACCCCCCCGGGCCCTGAGCTGGCCTCCAGAACTCAGAACCACCCCCGGACCGCGTGAGCATCAGCGTGCGGTGCCCCATCATAGCAGCCTCACCACCTAAGATGCCGGCCACTGCCGGGCTGAGCAAGCAACGCACCTGGCCCAGCAGGCCTCTCCTCTGGGTCCCTTAAAAGTGGGGTGCAGGGAGACGCTTTCTCCTCTGGCTGAAGACCAAAAAAAGGAAGCCCAGGGCTGCCTGAGACCCCACATCATGGGGCTAATCAGCTGGGGAACAGAAAGCAAACCCAAGCGCAGCCTCTTGGGACTGGAGATTCGGTCCACTCAGTGGCAAGCCATGCCTGAAACCAGCCTTGCTCTGTCCCAGGTGAGCTGGGACTCCCTTGGAAGCCAGTGTGGCCTGGGGGCTCATTCCTGCACCTAGCTGCTGCAGGGATCTTCTGAAAGCAAAGCCCTTCACGCCAAAGTCACTTCCACCATGACTTGCCGTGATGACACCCTAAATCCCAGTGAAAAGGGGAACGGCAGAACAGCGCACTGCCAGACCTGTGTGTCGCACCAGCTGTGTGACCCAGAGAGAGCGGGAAGGTCCACACAAGCCCCGCTGCTCTCTGCGATTAGCAGCAGCTGCTGTCACCCGCACGACGATCTCATCTCTACAAAAGCCTTGCCACTTACTCAAGCTCATCAAGAGCAAATGAAAGGATTACCTCTTCACACGTCACTTCCCGGCATCCGGCCTCGGCCTGGCTATTGCCCTCCTCTATGTCCTGGTTTCCCAGCAAAGACACTTCTTCCTCACTGTCTCTCCTCACAAGTGTGTAGCCACTCTAAGGAGAGAGAGCACAGGCTCAGGGCCCTTCACAGGTGACAAAACACGTGGGCTACGTAATGATTCGGCTCCTTGAGAAGAAAAGGTCTTTAAAGATGAAAGCACTTCCTGCCCTTGAGTCAACTCCTGTGGGGAGGGGAGGGGAGGGGAGAGGACAGAGACACCTGTGGGCAAGGGGTGGAGGAACGGAAGCCGGGCACGGTGCCAGCGGAAGGGGAGGACAGTGCAGCCCCGCAGAGAGTGGCCGCACCTGGAAACGACACGTGGCAGGCCGTGCGACCCAGCACCTGCACTCGCAGTGCAGCTCCCTAAACAGTGAAAGCAGATGCTCCGAAAGCTATTCATGCAGCCAACTCACAGCAGCATCACTCTCCAGGGCCAAAAGCCAGGGAGCATGGGGCTCGGGGAGCCGCTGGACCACAGGAGCACGACACCGCATCACGGTGCATGACACCGGACAATGGCCGTGACACCGGGTTAATCCACTAACTGGCTTAGCACAGTTCTGAGTGTGACTGAATGACTTGCTGGGCAGGGAAGGCCCACGCTGGGTGTGAGCAGCACCAAGCAGGAGGCCTGAGCCTGGATGGGGCAAAGGGCAAAGGGAGGCTCCGTGCGCGGCTGCCCTCTGCCTGTCCTGCCATGACTTCCTCCCGCAGCTGCCCCCGCCCTAGAGCCAGCCGACTCTGGACTGAAACCTCTGCAGACTGTGAGCTACTAGCCCTTCCCTCCCTTCACCTGTGGGTGCTGGGGACTTTGTCTCAGTGATGAGAAACTAAGCAGTATACGCACTTAGTGGAATACCGAATGCTCTTTAAATGGAAACTTAAACATATGCTAGAACGTGCGAGTCTGGCTCGTTTACACTAAGTAAGTGTGTACAGTTCGGGCAGGTGCAGCGCCACACTCAATAACGGCAGTCACTGAGCCTGAGACAGGAGGATTCCAAGTCTGAGGCCAGCCTGCACAACTCAGCAAGACCCTGTCTCAAAGTAAAGTAAATAAAAAAGGTTGGGGTGCAGTTGTAGAGGGCTCCTGGGCTCAGTCTCAAGTACTAAAAACAAAGGTGGGCATGAAGGTGCACATCTGTAATCTCAGCACTTGGGAGGCTGAGGCAGAAGATAACTGTGAGTTTGAGGTCAGCCTTACTACACAGCAAGTTCAAGGCCAGCCTGAACTATATAGTGAGATCCTGTCTTTGGTTTTTTTTTTCTGGGACCAGGGATTAAACTCAGGCCCTTGCGCTTGCCAGGGAAGCGCCTATTCCACTGAGACATTTCTCCGGCCCCTGATCCCGTCTTAAAAAGTAAAAAAAAAAGAAGAATCTGAAAGGAAATTCAACAAAGGAGACCTGCTTATAAATAGAAGGTAGAGTTTAGAGACTTTGTCTAGATTTTCCACATTTTCTATTTTTCATCATATTATTTAAAAAACAAGAAACAACAACAACAAAAAAAGAAAAGAAAAAAGAAACATTATACCAAGGAAATTAAGAAGTGACAATCTGGGGAAAGCTGTGCTGAAAGCCACAGTCCTCACAGCCTCTGCCCTGGAGTGGGATGGGGCACACGCCTGGGACCCAAAGGCCCCTTCCCCAAGCCATCCCAGAGCGGAGACATCAGTGGCCCCACCAAGGCAGCTTTGGCTCTGCACCAGCACCCTGGGGCCAGTGCTTTCCATACCAGCCCTTGCTTAACTAAAATCAGGCCTGTAGCTGGACACTGGTATATGCCTGTGATTCCAGCATTGGGAGGCTGAGGCAGGAGGATCACCCTATCCTCAAGGCCAGCTTGGGCCAAGTAGTAAGTTCAAGGCCAGGCTGGACTACATAGGGAGGCCCTGTCTCAAAAAACCAAAACCATGGGGCCGGGGAGATGGCTCAGTAGAATAAGCGCTTCACTGGCAAGTGCAAGGGCCTGAGTTCAATCCCCAGTTCTGGAAAAAAACAAAAACAAAACCTAAAAGCAGATCTGCCTCACAACACGCAGCCAGGCCACACTTACCCGGCTCACGCCGAAGCACCCACGCCCATGATGCAGCCACAGCAGGAAGAGCGGCTTTCCCAAGAAGAGGACGGGCACAGACAATGTGGTGATGGCCAGTAGCACTCTCTGGACGTATTCCTGTCAGGCACAGGAGACCGGTTAGGACACTTGGGCACATCGGCGGACGCCAGACAGGGCGGGGTGTGCCCGGTCACACTGGCTGGTGGAGAGCAAGGCCCAACACCGGCACAGTCAAGTAACACGAGTGACTCAGTGGCCAGCCACTACTTTGTTTAGGCCAGTAAGAGAACTCAGGAAATCTCTAAGCTCCACGTGGAGTTGAATTCCTGCTAATGATTCTGTGAAAGTCCTGCAAGTGGGAAATAGAGACCTACAACCGGACAGCACGTGTGAGCCCACCAGCCCGGGGAGCTCAGGGACTAGGTGGGATGCTGTCTCAGGGGCTGGGCTAGAGCTCAGTGCAGGCCTCGGTTCAATCCCCAGTCACAAAACACACAAGCAGCGGCCAAGGGCACAGGCCGGGGCACAGCACTACTGAGAATGTGCGCACGCACACGCACCCATGCACAAGCACACAGAGGGCTGTGCAGTATGTGCAGCTTCAGGGTCAAAATGAACAGTGTGCTGTCCAGTGCTTGTCACCATAGGGTCACTGCTTGTTAGAAATAGGCTCCCAGGGTCACCTGTGCTGCCCTGGTACCACCAACATGCCCTGAAAGGCCAGGAGAGGCAGAAGCCACAGGCAGAACTTCAGTAGCCCTGGGCTGCTTCATCAGGAGGACCTGGGTTCAAATCCTGGCCCTGCCAGCTCCTGTGTCACTGGTTTCCCTGGGCTGCAGGCCATCAGCAGCAGGGCAGAGGCCACCACCTACCTCATGGGGCTGTTGTAAGAAGCAAGAAGGAACTATCAGAACATGCACCTGTGCGCTTGCAGGGACGCAGCAGTGTGTGACAAAGGCCGCCCTGCACTGATCTTTAGAACCACAGTACCTACGCCCCACTGTACCCATCTGCACCTGCAGCCTCCTGAATTTTGAATGAAAAAAATGACGATTTTGCAAAATCATCAACAAGAGAAATAAAAACAGAAACTCAAAAAGTTCAAAAAGATTTGTGAAAACTGGGTGTGGTGATGTAACCCCAGCCTCTCGGAGGTTGAAACAGGAGGATCACAAGTTCAAGCCAGCCTGGGCAAATTAGTGAAACCCTATCTCAAAATCAAACGAAAAGGTCTGGGGTGTAGCAGCCTACTGGTTCAATCTGCAGTACCAAGAGGAAAAGAAAGAAGGAACGAAGCAAAGAATTATGAATCTGGGCTGGGGATATAGCTCAGTGGCTTAAGCGCCTGCTTGGCAAGTACAAGGTCCTGAGTTCAATCCCTAGTACTGCAAAAAAAAAAAAAAAAGAGAGAGAGAAAAAAAAGAATTATAAATTTGCCGTAAACAAAACCTAAAGTCTGCCAGCTGAGCTGCGAGCAAGGCGGGCAGCGCGGGGCCACAAGGACCCATGTGCTCATTCACAGGCCCGCAAGACTGAGAGCAGACAGGCTGGGAAAAGCCCAGGAGCGAGCCACACGGCACCACACGAGTCATGGTGTGGCCAGGAACATGCCCGAGCCTGCAAGACCCCTCAGCTTGCTACACTGAGCAGGGTCCTCTTTTCCCTTTGCAAATGAGGAAACAGGCACAAAAAGTGCAAAGTCACAGCTCAAGGAAGCAGCAAAGCTGGCTGCGTCCAGCAGGGCAGTGAACCCTGAGCGCCACCCCAACGTCACGGCCACGTGGTTCCCAGAGGCTGTGCAGAGCACCCTGGCCCAGCCTGTCGACTGAAGCAGGGCAGCTTACCTGGCCGGGATACAGGCCGCTGGCCTGGCTGGTAGGGAAGAGGAACATGTTGATGAAGTCGATGAGGATGCTGGGCGCCTCCCTGGAGGTGGTGGCTGAGTACGCCAGCCACTTATAGACAATCATAAAGAGGAGGTACCCGAAGATGCACAGCAGGAAAAGAAGCTCGGGTACAGACACCAGGTAGATGTTGAACTTCTTCCGGAAGTGCCTGGGGTGAGGACACACGTGGCCTTGGTGAGCACACGGTCCCCTAAAGCCTGGAGCCTAAACCACACAGGCTACCTCGGGGTCCCAGCGCGTGTCTGTGAAGCTCAGGGCCTGTGCTCCAGTTCAGCCCACAGGGGATAGAGACAAGGGCAGCAGAAATGACTGAGGTTTGTGCGGCCAAAGCCTCCTCAATGCTGCTCCTTGGGTGCTTTTTGTTTGAGACTGGGTCTGTGCAGTCCAGGTTGGCCTCAAACTCACTATGGAGCCCAACTGGCCTTGAACTCACAGGGATCCTCCTGCCTCAGCCTCCCTGGTACTGAGATTATAGGTGTGCACTACCACACCTGGCCAACTCCTTGGAGACTTCACTGGGTACCACAAGATATTGGTGACACTGGGTTCAAGAAGTTCTATCTTAAGTTGCATAAATGTTTTTCAGGATTCCAGTATGTTAAAATTTAAAGCTACATTAATCATAAAGAGTATGGTTCAAAGAATGGACTGCTGGGTTGGGGAGATAGCTCAGTGGCATAAGCACTGCCTGGCAAGTGCAAGGTCGAGTCTGATCCTCAATACTGTAAAAAAAAAAAAAAAAAAAAAAAAAAAAAAAGACTGTTCTGGTTAGAAAAAAGGGTATAAGCTCTAAATTCTAATATGCTAGCACTCATCAACAAAATAAAAACAAAAGCTCTCTATTTTTTCTTGTTGTTTCTTCCTTTTTCTGAGACAGGGTCTTGCTGTGCAGTTCAGGTTCACCTGATCTCACCTTGGAGCTCCCCCAGCCTTGCAAGGATCTCCTGCCTCAGCTTCCCGAGTGCTGGGGTCACAGGTGTGCACCACCATGTCTGGCTCAGCTAATTTATAAAATTAAAAAGCAGTATGATAGTCATGCCAGCCCCGCCCCCAGGGCACGCTGAGACAGCGATTGAGACTGGGGCACCTGTAATCCCAGCTCTTGGGAGGTTGTAAATAGGCGGATCACTACGAGTCTGATCTAGTAGTGAGACCCTTCCCTAAAATACAGAAAGAAAATAAAATAATAATAATAATAATAATAATAAAAGTATATTGGGGCCGGGGAGATGGCTCAGTAGAATAAGCACTTCCCTGTCAAGTGCAAGGGTCTGAGTTCAATCCCCAGTTCCACCAAAAACAAACAAACAAAAATAATAATAATAATAATAAAAGTACAAGAAAATCCACTTCTGGAAATAACCATGGGTTTGCATGATGTGGGCCTGTGCGCTCGTACAGGAGCTCCATGAAGCTGAAAAGAGCTACGCAGTAAATCTGAGGGGAATGAATGAATCCCACACAGGGGCCCGCAGCGCACCTCCATGAGTACACTCTGTGACAGCCCAGCTGTACATAGAACACAGCCCTAAAAAAATGTGTACTTACAAGTGGTTAAATATTCCCAAAATGACACCAAAAGTCATGTGAATGATTCCTAGGATCACAGACATTTTCATTTTAAAAGAATTCAGGAAGGTGAGGCGATTTGTGGCCAAGTTCCAAATCTAAGAACACACAAAAGAAAAAGGAAGTATTTTAACATCAACAAGTGACACTCAAACAGCCCAGCCAGGCCCTGCGTGCAGGCCACGCACCAGGCAGAGGCTTATGTCATCCTATGCCTCCCCTCAGCGAGCCGTGCCCCCAGAAGCCCTGGGGAGAGACCGCCCCGTGTGCATGTGACCATGCAGCCTCGAAACCCTGGAGACCTAGGGGTCCACTCCATCCACTTGGCACCATGCCCTCCTCTGGAAATGTCCTACCCCAGGCTGGACATGAGGGGAGCAGGCCCTTGAGCTACAGTGACGTGCTCCTGAGGGACTGGGATCCTCACAGCAGCCCCCAGCTCCACACACAGGCATGCCGGGAGGCCTGCAGCTCTTCTGGGTTTCTTTGCAGTGTTGAACCCCAAGCATTTGCACTGAGCTGTATCCCCTACCCTTTGTAGTTTTGGACAGGATCTTACTAATTTGTTGAATTCTCTGGGGTGGGCTTTAACTTGAGATTTCCTGTCTCAGTCTCCCAGAATGCTGGGGTCCCAAGTGTATACCACTAGCTTCCTCCTTTTTTTTTTAATTTTTTATTTTTTTTTTAAATTTTATTTATTTATATGTGTGTGTGTGTGTGTGTGTGTGTGTGTGTGTGTGTGTGGCCAGCTCAGCCCACCAGGGGGCGGGGCGGGCTGGCATGTGGTGCTGGGGGATTGAACCGCGGTCCCTGTGCTTTGCTAAGCTTGTTCTAAGTAGGTGCTTTAGACCACTGAGCCATCTCACCAGCCCCTTCCTTTTTCAAATATTAGGATTCTTTCTAAGTAAAAGTAAGATTTTAGGAGAACTACTTATGACTGGGGACTAGAGGAAAGAAGTGGGGAGCCATTAGCCTGGCTGATTTAGAACAGTGAGCCACGTCAGAGTGGCTGGGAGGAGGGGAGAAGGCCAGCCAGGTGGCCCCACACTGCTAGCTGCAGCCTCTGACAGGCACCAACAGTCACCTTTCGAATGCGAAGGCTGAGGCAGAACCATCTCCAGGTGGGAATGGAGAATGCACTAGGTATTTAAGCTGCTCTGCGAATCCAGAGCAGCGCACACAGGACTGGGGGGCCAGACTTCCACAGGGGCGCTGCTCCCTTCAGAACCATGGCCAGTCCTTGTGTTAGTGCTGAACCAAATGCCACTAGACCCCGACCCAGCCTCCCCTGCTGCCTCGTACACCGCACTCGCGCTCTCGCCTCCGTCCTGGCACCAGAGACCCTGCCTTCCTCAGAGATTAGTGGTGCGTCTGGCTGCCAAGTGGCCTCTCTTTAGGACACTGCTGTAAACATCTTTCAAGTTTCTAGAAAAAAGACTGAATTACACAGATGCCGTTTCGAAGTGAGGCTGAATACACCCCTGGCTACACGGAGGGCTCAGGAGAGAATGCCAGGCCACTCTTCATTCCGCATCTCCGTTTGTTCCTTACTATATTTACATGATGACATCCACATTGTTCCAACTCTGACTGCTCTAAGACATGCTCTAACTCCAGCTGGGCACGGTGGGCCATGCCTATAGACCAGCTACTTAAGAGGCCGAGGCAGGAGGATTGAGAGTTGGAGGCCAGTGTGGGCAACTTGTCTTGAAATGAAAAATAAATGATAAAAAGGGCTGATGCTTACTGCTAGAGCATCTGCCTAGTCTAAGTCCTGGGTCAAACTCCCAACACAAAAGCAGCACAAAGCCCGCAGAAGGCTCTGCGGTGGAGCGCTGGCCCAGCACACAAATCCCAGGGTAGCCTGGGGGGCCAGAGTGGCCCCACCTTGCGATCCCACCTTGTCCAAGCAGTTTGTCAGGCCCCTGTGGGTGGGGAATGGGGACCGTGACACCTGGGGCTACTTCATCCTCCTGCATGCACCCTGCAAGCGCCTTTCTAGATCACTCAGAGACTCTGGGAACCTGGAGAGTCACAGTCCCTCAGGACGGGGGTGGGAGATAGAGCACAGGAGCCCCAGCATCCCTGTGGTCAGCCCCGCACACCCCAGACACGGACCTGACTGGGGGACACACACAGGTGGGACATACTGGCAGGGTGTGTGCACGCACACAGAGGTAAGGACCTGGACCGGCTGGGGCCTGGGGTCCACCGCACCTCCCTCTTGTCCCTCCCAACGCTGAACTGGGCCACACAGCCAGGAAAGTGCTGTGACCCACAGTCCCGCCTCAGGAACAGGGAGGAGGGCCCAGGACAGTGCACTCACAGGGTCGATCCCAAATGGGTAAGGGCCTTGGAACACGCCAGGGACGCTCGGGTCCAGCTGCAGCACCCGGCTGTGCCTCACGATGCTGTCACTGGAGCAGGGGGCAGAGGTAGGGTCACCAGGCAGGCAGCAGAAGGGGGGTGCCCGAGCCCCCCCGCACCCGGCCCTGCCCCGCCCAGGCGCTCACTTCCACAGGGCCATCCTCCCGCGCTCCTCCACAGTGTGGCCAGGGCTATACATGGCAGACACGTTCCAGCCAGAGCCGAAGAGGTTCACCGACTTGGAGAAGCAATCGTTGTAGATGAGGCCCGTGTACACGGAGAACAGGCCCATGAGCAGGAGGATGTAACGGCCATTAAAGAACATCCTCATGATCTGGGGAGAGCAGGAGCGTGCCCCCATCAGTGTGCACTCGGCTAGGCCCACCCCCCACCTCTCAGAGATCCCCAGGTTTAGCCCGGCCTCCAGCAAGGCCAGGGCAAGAGAGTCATGGAGAGCTCAAGCTGGGGCTACAGAGCAAGGCACTGTCTCAAAAAGAAAAAGAAGGAAAACTCCCTGGTGTGACAGATCTCCCTGGCACTGAGGTGGCACGTGCATGCCGAGACAGCCCTCTTCAACCACCACCAGCCCTGTGGGATGTGTCACCTCCTGTGACTGAGTCAGCCTGGGATGATCCTCATTTAACACCAACAGGAGGGCAAACAGGAACATCACGAAGCCGTGGCCAAAGTCGCCAAACATCACCGCAAACAGAAACGGGAAGGTGATGATGGTGAAGAGGGCTGTGGAGACAGGGTAGGACACTCCTCACTCGGCAGTCGCTCCCATGCGCCCACATTCCCTGGGCTCCTCGGGAGCCAGGCGGCCCGTGAGGATGCCACATGGCCGCACCTGGGTTCACCTCACGGTAGCTGCCCACACCATAGGCGTCCACGATGCTCTGGAAGCCCTCGGTGAACCTGTTGGTGCGGATGAGCGTGGGCGGTGTCTCCTTCGTGGGGACGATGTTCAGGAAGGAGGGCATCGGAGCGCCGCTCTCCCTCTTCACACAAAAAACAAAACCACTATTGGCTGCGAACAAGGAAAGCAGGTGCCCAACAAATCCTAGACACAGCTTCCTCAGGCTGGGTGTGGCAACAGTGGGTGATGCAGCACCATTCAGAGGACAACAGGAATGCGGAGAACAAGTCCCTGGGTAGGTAGTGGGGGGGCATGGTCTCCCACAGGAACTGGGGGCCAGGGGAGGGGCAGGCTGGGACAGCTGTGATGCGGAGGTAGTCAGGGGCCCACAGTCAACACAAAATTGGAGCTGAGGCCTCTCTCTCTCTCTCTCTCTCTCTCTCTCTCTCTCTCTCTATCAGTGATGGTCAGGAGAGAGAGCTGGAGACGCAAGCAGAGGCGAGGAAGAACCAAAATGCAATGCTGCCTAGACCAGTGTACTCAAGCCTCTCTACTGCTAGACTTAGAAAGGGGTCACAGAAATTGCCAAGAAAACCTGCTGGTCAGCAAGAAATGGGGAAGGGCTAGGATGGTGCACAAAACTGCAATCACCGGGCACCCCAAGGAGGACACCAGGTGGCACTGTCACCCAACGGGCCAGCAGGTCCTGAGAAGCCCTAGCTGGCATGCAGCTGGGCATGTGGGTGACATGACCAGGCCAGGAGTTGTCACAGTCTGGCATCTGCGCACTGGAAACTAACTGTCCTGGGAGCGGGCTACATGCACGCAGCCTCTGCACAGAGCAGGGACCTCTAGGAGAGGAGGGTTGTTGGATGTGGAAAGAGCAGGAGGAAGGACACGCAGCCTTAGCCGTGCTAAAGGCAGGAGAGAGGCCATCTATCCACAGTTGTCTGTCATTACAGAACTCCAAGATAAAACCAAACTACAACAATGCTACCTTTCAGTGGAAGAACTGCAGAAGTCACCTCCTGGCCTCTAAAACAGAATTTAAAATGCACGGTGCCAGCCACGGTGGTGTGCTCCCCAACCACTGCACTCTGGGAGGCTGAGGCAGGAGGATTGCAAATTCAAGCATAGCTTCAATAACTTAACAACTTAGCAAGACCCTATCCCAAAGCAAACAAAAGAAGTTCTAGTACAAAGGCCCTGGGTTCCTCTCTAGTGTCACTTTAAAAAAAAAAAAAAAAACACAAAAAAACCCCACACCCAGGCTGGGGAGATAGCTCAGGAGAATAAGTGCTTGCCTGGCAAGCACAAGGGACTGAGTTCAATCCCCAGTTCTGCCCCTGCCCCCCCAAAAAAACAACAAAAACTAACACACACGGCAGAGAGCAACTGGCTCTCTGAAGGTGCCCAGCACCTTCGCTGCAGCACAAGTAGCTCCTGTTTCTTGGTCCTCCAGCGCACGGCCCCCCATCTCACCGAGCCTTCCTCCAGTGCCCAGCGCAGCTCATGCAGGTCGGCCTCAGGACACCAGACCTCAGCGATGAGGCACTTGTTGGTGACGTCAAAGCTGCACATGTTCAGCGTGTGGTAAATGGCTTTCATCTTCCGCACCTGCACGGCACGGCTGCTCACAGACTCCGCGGCCTTGCACAGCACCTGCCTCAGGTAGTCCTCGGTCTTGTGCAGCACCTTGTAGGAGGGAGGCCCTGTCTGTCACCCCGCCAGCCACCATGGCCCACCGCAGCCCTTCTGAGACTGCCCCTTAGCTGAAATGAGTCTGAACCCCCACTTGCCACCTGCCACCAACAGGGACAAGGCTTCCACGGTGCAGCTGAAATGATGGCTACCACGCTTGCTCCGGAGGCTCACCTGTCCTCTGTGGTCAGGAGTGACAGTTAACACACTGGAGGGACCAAGGACTCTGAAGCCCCACCTCTTCCTCGGGGTGCCTACGTGACTAAAAGCAGCCCACGGGCAGCTCCTTTAGGTATGAAGGCCCAGCACTCACGGTGTAGAGGTCCTGGATCCGCGTGCTGAGCCCCTCCTGAATCTCCTTGCGCTCCTCAGCCGTGCTGGGGTAGGGGTACACGTGGCAGTGGTAACTGGAGGGAGGGTCAGGCATGGTGAGCTAGGAGGGCAGCTCCAACACCAGCAGCACCGACTCTGCAGGCTCATCTCCTCCCGTGCAGACCGAGCTTGCCCCACAGTCACAGGGCTCACAGCCACTCCTGGGAGCCCAGCCAGCTCCTCCCTCTGGGATTCCCAGGAGGGGTTCCTTCCCAGAGGCAGTTTTCCCCAGGCACCCACAGTCCCCTCCACTGTGCTTCTCAGAGGGAGGAGGGACAGCGGGCCAGGCAGTATCAGGGTGAGGCTGAGCCAGTGGCCACACGCCCCCTGGGGCAGGGCAGATCCAACCACAGGCAACCTGAGCCTACCCTCAGGTGACACCAAACCTTGAGTCCAGGGAAAAAGTCGAATCTGGAAATAATATTAACATGTTGCCAATTTTCTTTTTATTTAATTTTGAGACAAGGTCCTACAAATCACTCCATCACCCAGGCTGGGCTCAAACTCGTGGTCCTCTTGCCTCAGCCTCCCAGAGTGCTGGGATGACAGGTGCACCACCACACCCTACTGCTTCTTTTATATATTTTAAGTAATGCCCTGGTAAGAGAGGTCAAATTGAGTAATTAAGAGCTTGGCCTTTGAGGCTGGGTGTGGTGTGCACACCTGGAACCCCGGCACTCAGGAGGCTGAGGCAAGAGGATGGCTGAGTTTGAGGCCAGCCTGGGCTACTTCCTGAGTTTAAGGGCTCCCTCGACTACAGTGAGAATCTGCCTTAAAAAAAAAAGAAAAGAAAGAAGGAGAGAATATAGATAATGGAAAGCAGCAGGAAAAGAAAGAAGGAGAGAATATAGATAATGGAAAGCAGCAGGCCGTGGGGGTCAGGGGCTCTCCGCAGGTGCAGAGGGAGGCTCGGGGCAGCAGAGCTCTACACAGAGATCAGACGAAGCGCGGCTTCTTACCAGTCGCAGATCTTCTTCACCTTCTGGCCAATCTGCTCTCCCCAAAAGGAAATCAGGAACACGTACCACTTTATAATCTCCCCCTGCGGGACAAGGAGTCAGCAGTTCATGTGTGTACCTTTTCTTCTTCTTCTTCCTCTTCCTCTTCCTCTTCTTCTTCTTCTTCTTTGTGTGCTTGTTTTCTGTATTTTGAGCCAGGCCCTCACTATGCAGCCCAGGCTGGCCCTGAATTTCCTCTCTGCCTGCCTCAGCCTCCCGAGTGCTGGGATTACAGACGAGCACCACCACACCCAGCTCATGGCAACTTCAAAGGAACATAATCACTCTGAGTAAGGAGAACCAAATGCATTTACAAATACGTACCAAAGCAGAACTCTGTGAAACCTGAGGACATGGGAGCCGCATATAGCTCGCTTATCGTGCCCCAAGCCCAGTGCCCAGCACTATAGACAAGAACAAAGTAAGTTCTTCACCTCACCAGCACTGGCCGAGGGACATAGCAGCACAGGACAAAACCTCTGCCCTTGAGGGGAGGGGGCTTCAGGTCACACTAACAGGGAGGGGTACAGTAAAGGCAGGGCAACTTAGTGACTTAAAGACCCTGTTTCAAAATAAAATTTAAAAAGACTGGAGATGTACCCCAGTACCAAGGCCCTGGGTTCAATCCCCAGGACCAAAAACTGAATCAGTAAAAGAAGATGTGGAGCTTGGTTCATATGCTAAGGCTAGCATGCTGCATCCGGGGACTTGGGACTGACGCCTAAAGCCCGGAAGCCACGTGGAGGCTATGAGACGCCAGCTCTGCGGTGCCTCTGACCCTGCTGAGCTGCAAGTCTGTTGTGGCTCAAGGGCGTGGGAGAGGCACTCACAGTTTCAGGGTCCTCCAGGGACTCGTCCAGCTCTGCGTAGGTCACGATGGTGTACCCTTTGCACACTCGCCACAGCATCTTCTCAAACGCGTCCGCCTTGCCTTGCTGAATGAGGCCAGACACAAACCTGAGAGGCATGAGGACAGCTGCTGTCAGCGGAAACTGCAACTGAGCTGGCCTGCACAGCCTAGCAAGAACTTGTCTCGAAGAACACAACACAAGATGGAGCTGACGATGTGACTCAGTGAGAGAACCTGGGTTCAAGCCCCAGGCCTGAAAAATAAAATAAGAGGGGCAGCTGCAACTGAGCCAAGACTGTTGGGCCTCAAGTTCAATGTCAAGTTGAGGACCACAACAAGTGCTGGGCCAGACAAGAGACGGGACGGAAGTGAATCTCCTGAAAGCTGGGACCTGGACATCAGCACATGCGTGTGCTGGACAGAGTCCAGGCTGCAATGGAGCCTACAAGTGAAAGCATTTCCGTTTTCATTTGAGATGGAGGGAAAAGCCTTTCCTGAGAACTTAACAACCACAGAGCAGAACCAATCGGGTCTGTGGCTTACACTCACATTACTTCCTGTATCAACCCCAAACCAAGCCCTAAGGAACCCACGCTGAGGAAGTAACATGAGCCTGGACACGCGTGCACCCAGCTGTCTGGCAGTGCAAACACACCTCTCTGCAGGGTGAACCCCCCAAGTGAGCTTCTCTGGATGCCTCCAGACAAGAGGTCACTGAGGAACATGAGTTGGTTTAAAAAAAAAAAAATCACAAATCACACAAGGGAACGAGTTAGCTCCTGTCCAAGACAGCTGAAAGAGTAAACAGAAAGAGCCCCATAAAGCACAATTTAGTAAATAGGATCTCAAGTCCACATCTTGTACAGCAATTAACCACTAAGAAGAATATATGCAGTGTGTTATTTGTTGAATCTGTACTTCCGATTTGATTTGAAACTGTCTCATTGTTATGTTTATCAATAAAATTCTGAAAAAAAAATTATAAAATTACATACTTATTTAAAAATATCTTTAAAAAAAAAAAGAAAGAAAAAAAAAGCACAATTTAGGAAGGCTGCCCCGTTCAGCTTCACCCCTGTGCATCTATGAGCTGGTGCCACCTGGCCTGGCTATACCAGGCACGTGGAGAGATGCTGGGGTACCCACTCAGCTGAGGTCCCTGGCAGGCACAGGGGCCAGCACCTGCTCCAACAAGCTTCACCTGTGCTCCCGAGCACCCTGCAGTGCAAGGACAGCCGTGACCCCACCTGCCACCTACCCCAACTTTGCTCCCAGCCTCTGCATACAGCTGTAGTCCAGCAAACACTCATTCTCCAAGGAAGGGAATTCTTCATAAGTGGGTTCAAACTGGAAAGAGACAGAAAACCACGCATGCGTCATTCCAAGTGACACTGTCTCACGTACTCTTTCCACATGAGTTCACACAAGCCGTGTCAGGAACCACTCAGATCCAGGTGCGAAGTACCAGGACAAGCGAGGTGTGCAACTCAGCTCTCATATACAAAACAACAACTTTTCACCCTTTATTGTCAGCCGCTTGGACATCTGCAAATTTGGTCATTGCTTAATACCAAAGCCAACAACCTGACCAGGGCTCTGGGTGAGATCAAGTGACAGCAGACACCTTCTTCCTGTACTGGACAGGCTCGGCCCCAAAACCCCCAACTTGGAAACTGCCCTCCCCTGACATGAGGAGTTCTTTTTTTTTTTTTTTTTTTCCAGAACCAGGGATTGAACTCAGGCCCTTGTGCTTGCCAAGAAAGTCCTTATTTCACTGAGCCATCTCCCCAGCCCCAGAATTCTTAATCTGTAAAGTCTACACAAATATTCCCCAATCCAAGAGACTCCAAAACCTGAAGCACCTCTGCTCCCACACATTTTCCAGAAAAATCTGTGGCCTGCAGACCACCACACAGCCTTTTCTTTTTATTTTATTTTTTACTTATTTTTTATGTGTTTAGGACAGGGTCTAAAGGGTGTACAGGGTCTTGCTACGAAGATCAGACGCCTAGTGATCCTCCTGCTTTCAGCCTCCCAAGTGCTGGGATTACAGGCGCGCACCACCATGCCCCATCTCAATCCCCATCTCAGCGTGCCCTGGGGTGGGGCCTACACGGCACACCAGGGATGGAACTCTGGCTGCTACATTCTGCCTAAGCAGGCGCTTTAGTCTGCTAACTTGAAAAGGATTTTTTTTTTTGACTGTCTCAGGCTGCCCTAAGAGCAGCTCCGGTGTGGCATGAACCCTGGTCCCTGGCACCTGAGTTTGCCCAAGCAGGCACTTTAAACAACTGAGCTAACCCGTAAGCCCACCCCCCAACAGCCTTTTTTTAAATCCCCATAAATCAGAGATTTTTTTTTCTTAACCTTAGTAATTCAGGAAAACTTCACTTCAGGGTTCAACTTCCCCTATTCCATCTCCTCTCATGATCCTAACAAGACTTTTTCAACTGCAAGCTAGAGCATCTTAGAAATCACAAGTATTGTTACGGTTCAACCCAGCCAACACAGGCGTCACCTAGAACTCTCTCCATGTGCCATAACCCCGTGGAAAAGCACAGCATGCGTGCAGCGTCTCCCTTTGAGGAAGCATCCATCTCTTCTCATGAGTTGGTAAGGAGGCGCAAATTCACAGCCGATGTTTAGAAAGCTGTGGTGGGCCCCCCACCCCCAGAGTCGCCACAGACCTCGACGTTCCGCTTCACGAAGCTTCTCGTCACCCTCAGCATGTGGGTATACTCGATCAACTCCAGCAGGTTCTTCCTCAGTTTCTCCTTGTTCTTGGTGACTTCACGAAGCTCCACCTCCAGCTTCTGCAGCTGCTCCTACAGTTAAGACAGCAGTTACTGAACCGCACAGAGTAGGCCGACACGGCTAGCGAATGCCCAGCACCTGCACTCTGGGAGGCTGAGGCAGGACAACCAGAAAGTCAAGTCCAGCTTGCGAGACTTGGTGAGAACCTGTCTCAAATTTAAAAAGAAATAAAACATGGAGAGGAGCAGGTTGAGGAGAAAGCTCAGTGCAAGGGCCTTGTGCTCAAGCCTAGTATTACAAATCAAAACGAAAACAAGAATGTTGCTTTTTTTTTTTTTTGGCAGAACCAGGGATTGAACTCAGGCCCTTGCGCTTGCCAGGCAAGCGCTTATTCTACTAAGTTATCTCCCTGGCCCCAAAAACAAGAAAGTAAATTACAGGGATTATAGTGTGTCACTGTGCCCCACAGCTAGCAACCCTTTTATGGGTTACCCAAGCCAGTGGCATTTTTTTAAAAAGCAGTGTTTAAGCCTGTGAAAACACAACGCGGTCTGAAGGCCCCCGTACCGATACCCACACCCCACACGGAGCTGTGGTCGCTGAGGGCTGGGCCCCTCTCTTCTCACTGCTTCTCCTTTCCTGCACGTGCCTGCCTCCCCCGGCTGCCAGGGACAGCGAACCTTTCAGAGCCTCCAGGGCTACATCAGGAGGTTCACCACCACTGCCCTATGCTAAATCCTTTGATCTGCATCACAGAAAAAATTTACATCATCTTTTCCAAAGATACATTTTTCCTAGTCTCCAGCTGAAGAGTTTCTGGGCATGCGCAGTTGACACAAGTATGTGAATATAAAAACTCTTAACAAATCTTACCAGACCTTCAGCATTAAAATAAGACACAGAGCACGCAGAAAGCACATCACTGAATGGCTGAGCTGTACTCAAACAAGCCACTTAACACACTTCTCTCATCCCTGACGCCCTACTGTATACAACAAGAAACAGCAGTCGCTGTGTGCAGCACTCTCGTAAGCAACCCATGGACGGGCCAGACCCGCAGGCCACATGGGAAGTGACCTCCTCCCACACAGGCAAACAGAGCAGCTGGCAGGAAGTGCCCCAGCTGCACCACACTCACTGTTCACGATGAGCAGTAAGTGCTAGGCAGGGCAGTGAACACCTGTGATCCGGGCAGCCAGGAGGCTGAGGCAGGAGGACCACCATGAGTTCAAGGCCAGCCTAAACTATGTAGAGACCCTGTCTCAAAATACCAAAACATTAAAAACTAAAGAGCAATGGACACTTGGGCATTTCCCAGAGAAATCAGCTACAAAGTCAGGCAGGATCCTCACTAGCTGGTTCTCAGGGAGACACTAGTGCATGCCTCAGCCGGGGCCTGGGGAAGGTGTTCCATTTGCCGCCCTCACAGGCCTCCTGAAAGTCACAGGGCAGCATCAGGTGACTCTTGTGAGGATGTGAGTGCCCCACCGGGGGCCTCAGTCACTAGTACTAGGAGAGGCTCGGAGACAGAAGGACCCCAGGATGCATGCTGTCGATGTCATGCGACAGATTTGTGTCCTACTTCTCATGGGCTTCTGGACACTGCCACCTGGAAGGGAGCCCACAGCTTACACCTGAAGAAAATGGGCCAGCCTGATGGGACAGGCCTGAGAGGCCAGGAGGCTGGGACAAGAAGATCACAAGTTCCAGCACAGTCTAGCAAGAAAGAAAAATTTTTAAGAGCTAGAGATACAGCTCAGCTCAGAGACCCTGGGTTCAACCCCAAGTACCACCCAAAACAACAGCAAAGCCCCAGATCCCTTAGGTCAGGTTACCTGCATTTCCAGAACCTGCTTCAGGGGCGGTGCGGGAGGACTGACTTCTCCCTGCGGCAGGGGAATATCCGCTTTAGTGATCTCCTGCACCAGGTACACTGGGAAAGCAAAAGGGAAACAGACTAAGTACCAAAGCTACCGCAGCTGTGGTGGCACTGGCCGGGCATCCCAGCACCGTGGAGGCCGAGGCAGGAGGAGCTCTGCATCTCCGAGGACAGCCTGGGCATCACAGTGCGCTCAAGACCACCCTGAACTACACAGTCAGACCCGGCCTCACAAAACTAAACAAAACACAAAAGAAAACCCTACCAGAGTACATTTCAATCATAACATTCTAGGTCCCCATGTTTGAATACACAAAACTCTTGCTTGTCCCAACTGACTATGGGTCACTCTTTACAACTTTGCCCTAAAGAGCACGAAGCTGCCTAGTGGGAGCCTGGGGAGACTGGGCAGCAGTGGCAAAAGGAATGATAATCTGGGTGGGTGTCTGCACTCATTCCTCCAATTATTTTCAAGGCTAAACTGGCTTCCAGGGACTTTAAAGCCTCTGCCCTGTAGAGTGGAGCACTTGCAGGTGTGGAAATAGTCCAAGGGACGCCCTGTCACTATGTCCCAGAGCCAGCCATATGGCTTCTCTGCAGTACTCAGAGGAGCTGGTGTCCAGTAAGACTCGCCTCCTCCAGCAGCAGAACCACGGCGTGCAGTGTGGGGGTCGCTCACACAGCTGCACTATTTAAACTGGAAACAGGACCCTGGACCTGTCAATCTATGTTTACAATACCATCAAGAGTCTTGTGGCAGCGCGTACCTGTCACCCCAGCACTATGGCAGCCCGAAGCAGAAGGATCGCAAGTTCTGGCCCAGCCTGGACCACTTAGTGATTCAGTGAGTCCCTGTCTCAAAATAGAAACAGTAATAAACTAAGGCTGCCATGTAAGCAGACGCGCGCCAGCTGCACGGTGACGGCAGCCACAATGGGAAGGATGAGGAGACTCCCTCTGGGGTCTCACCAAAATGCTAAGTTGCCTCACCCGGGCTCAACCTTGCGCTCCTCCTGTCTCAGCCGCCCAGAGTGCTGGGATCGCAGACGTGCGCCACCACACCCGGCTCATGTTTTGCTTCTGATGAGAGCGGAATCACACGCTTTGGGCAGAAAGCCCAGAGACGACACTGAGGTCTGGAGAGAACAGTTCTACAGGCCAAGGACGTAGAGGGGCTGCGCTTGGAGCTCGCACCCAGGCTGTGCAGAGATGCCCTCGACCTCTCCAACCCCCAGTCATCGGACATATCCCCAGCAGCAGAACTGAGTGTTCTGGATCCAACAGAGGGCCTGCAGCCCAGCAACTACCAAGTAAATGACAGCTGCACAAGTGAGAGACTGCATAAAGGAAAAACAGTCATGACAACAAAAATAAGTACAAACTTTAAAAAGGGGCAGAGATGTAGCTCAGTGCAAAGGCCCGGGTTCAATCCACAGTATTTCCCCCATTCCCCCAAAAGAGACTTTCTCTTGCACCTAGAAGTCACAATATTTTGGGAATGAAGAAATGAAAGCTGGAGGGAACCAGGCATGGTGGCGCATGCCTATGATCTCAGCATTTGGGAGGCTGAGGCAGGAGGGCTGCCACAGCTTGAGGCCAACCTTGGCTACACAGTGAGTTTAAGGCCAGCCTAAATTACAGAGACCCTGTCTCAAAGAAGGAAAAAAGCTGAAAGGAGAGAGGGATGAAAAAAGCAACTCCCTATCCCCAGCTCAATGGCAAAACACGGCCAGTGTGCTGGGCGCGGCAGTGCCCGCCTGTAATCCTAATGCGTGGGCGGCTGAGGCGGGAGAGTCACCATGAGCTGGAGGCCAGCCTGGGCTAGCCGGTCAGCTAACGGCCAGCTTGGACTGCATAGCAAGTCCTGTCTCAGCTGTACCCCCCCCCCCAAAAAAAAAAGAAGCACTGGGTTTAAGGGGTTTCTAGAAAGCCATGCAAATCGTTTAACACAATCTGCTCCTAAATTGCCATGAGTTCCCTTTCTAAGTCTACAACAGTTCACAATACAGGAAACCTCAGATGAGTTCAGCACCCCAGCTCTGCCCTGCACCCTGCCAGCACCTCCCACCTACTGCAGGGCAGGAACATGGCACCACCTGGCCACACCATCCACACAGATTATCCAGGTTCCGGTGACGCGAACAGGAACACAGTGCAGATGCTGAGCTTTTTGTTCATGTTCAAATCCCCTATTAAAAAATAAAATCTACAGCCAGGGATGTAGCTCAGCGGCACAGTGCCTGCCTGGGAAGTACAAGGTCGCTGCCTGGTATTCCTGGTACCAAAAAAAATAGGAACAAAAGTTTACAGTAGTGCCTAGCTCCTAGAAATCACTCCGCAGGCACATCCTCGGCCCCTGGCAGGCTCTCCGTTCATCCACGCTCCAAAAGCAGATTCCCCTGTGCCTGGCTCTTTTCCCTGCCTGTGGTCACCCTGGATTCCAGCAGATCCTGGAAAACTGAGAGCACTCCAAGCAGAAGCAGCCATCCCACAGGGACCACATCGTCCCCTCGGGGAGCACAGACCCCAAAGCCCCTGGCAACGCCAGCACCAAGTGAGACCAAGCAGGCCCAGCCCACCCCAGCCTCCCCCCTGCTCGGCCAGGCAGTGCCTCGCCCCGTGCTGGGCCTTCCCACATATGAGCCCAAGACCTGCTCTGCCTGCTGACAAAATGCAGAGCAAGCTTCAGAGGACCCTGTGGGACCTGCTCTGGTGACAGTAATGGCTTCCAGATCCAGCAGCATAGCAAGGGATTTCTTTCTCTTGGAGGTAAGCAGCTTCTCCAAACTGCCTCCCACTGAGCACGAGGCCAACACCTCTCCTCTCCCCACCCTGACGGAGTGAAAGAGTACCCAGATGCCACAGCAAGGTCCCTGTCCACTAGAGAGGGGGTGTGCTGAAGCTGGCCCGAGATGCTAAGCGGGTGTGGCAGCATCAAGGGCCCCCCCCCCCCGCCTCCCAGAGCTGGCTTTGACTGAATCCCTCTTCCTCTTCACCAGATAAATGGCCTTTGATTTGGGGGCACATGAACCCCAGTAGCCGGCAGCACCCCTAAACAAAGGAAAGGGCTGCTGGCAAGACAAGCTGTCCTTGTGTGTGTGAACGCTTACCTCTCTAGAAGAATAATAAAAAGGGTGGAAACAATGCACACAAACGCCAGGTGTGCTAATGCACACCTGTAACCCAGCGTGCGCCACGAAGCCCAGCACTCGGGAGGCTGGGGCAGGAGGATCCCGTGAGTTCCAGTTTAGCCTGGGCTACCTAGCCAGACCCTGCCTCAAAAAACCCAAAAACCAATGCATACAAATACCTGCATAAAGAGTACTTCTGAGGGGCCCGGGAGGTGGCTCAGTAGAGTAAGCGCTTGCCTGGCAAGTGCAAGGGCCTGAGTTCAATCCCCAGTTCTGCGCCCTCCGCCCCCCCACCCAAAAAAAGAGTATTTCTGAATGGGAAGAATAAGAACACTTGCTTTTTTTCCCCCACTTACTGGATTCTCTGACTTTTCTAAAATAAACAAGATTTGCTTATATAACAATAATTGAGCACATTATTAAAATGGAAAATAAACTTACCCAATATCCGTTCGAGTTCTTCACACCTTTTTACTTCACCAACAAATTTTCTTTGGAATGAGCTTACATTCTGATTGAGCTGAGGAAAGGATGAAAAAAACGCTTGAAGTTTTTAAAATTTAAAAACATACTAACTTTTTTGTCATCTGTATACTTGCCTGTACTTCGGGTGCTGAGGGTCAAGTCTGAGGCCTTGCGCATTTACCACAAGCCCTACCCTGGGCACCCTCCTAGCCCTTAATTTATTTCTTGTTTTCTTTCTTTGGTTTTTTGAGATAAGGTCTCTCTATGCAGCTCACGCTGGCCTCAAACTTACAGTGATCCTCTTGCCTCAGCCTCCTGAGTACTGGGATCACAGCCATGTGCCACCATACCCAGCAAAATTTATTTATAAAATATAGTTATCTCTGGCAAGGATTTGGGGGAAAGTACACTTTCATATGCTTCTGGGCAGCGACCCAGTAACTTAGTGTAAAAGAAAAAAGCCTGAGAAACATCCCTTGGCCCAGAAAAATCCTATCAATAAATTTAACTTAAGGAAAAATAACACAAATATGGATTTTTTTTTAAATTAAAGAAAAAACCATCCAGTAGAAAAGTATAAAAACAAAATATAAGAAGTAAAGCCATGCTGTCATGTTGAGCTGTAGGGGACTCAGGTCAACAATTTCTGACATTGCCAGTCAAGCGGAAGACTCTTTTAGAATATTTTGCTGAGTTTACACACCTATAATATTCAAATAACGCAACTTAACAAAAAAAGGGGATACAGATGAATGTCTATTTTGTATCTATGCATTCAAAGTGGTTAGGGTAGATATACAGTTACATTCTCTTAATGAATAGAGGGATTTGTTCTAATGGTGTTTGTAAATAGGATATCATGTCTGCATCTTGTACAGCAATTAACCACTAGGAAGAATGTATGCAGTGTGTTAATTATTGAAACTGTCCTACCAATTTGATTTGAAACTGTCTTATTGCTATTTGTTTCTCAATAAACTTATGGAATAAATAAATAAATAAAATTAAAGCATATTGTCTGGGATACAGAAAATTTATTAACCTCAAATCCAACAATAGGAAAAGGTTAAAGAAAGTATAGACTATTCCATAAAATACTACTTAGCAATGAAAAGAACCAGGCACACTGTATACAGGAAGTGTCCAAAGCAGGCAAAGCCAGAGAGCTGACCGGCATAGGGCTGGGAGGGCATGAGGGTGACTCAGCTACAGGAACAGGCACCTTACTAGGGTGGTGGAATATTCTAGAACTGGACTGTCATGATGGTTGCCTCACTAAACATACTTCTTGCTGTTGTTGTTACCAGGAATCGAACTCAGGCCCTTGTGCTTGCCAGGCAGGTGCTTAAGCCACGGAGCTGAATCCCCAGCCCCCATTCTTTCTAATAGTGACTGAAGCTGCACACTTACATGTGGGAATTAGTTGATACACCTTAATAACATTGTTTAAAAAGTACAGTTTGGGAGGAAAGAGACAGAAGAAGGAATTAAGCTACCAACTCTATGCAAGGAAGGTAAACACAATGTACTACAAACTTGGATTAAAAAGAAAAGAAAGCATAGGTGTGCCGGTGCACAGCTGTAATCCCAGCACTCGGGAGGCTGAGGCAGGGGGCTGGAAAGCCTGAGCCTGGTCTAGCCAATTCAGCAGAACACTGTTTCGAAATGTTCTAAAAGGGCTGGGAGACAGCTCAGAGGTACAGTGCTGGCCAGGCACACGTGAGGCCCTGTGTTTCCGCCTCAGTCCACAAATAAAGGGGAAAACAGCAGGGTTCGGCCACACAACCAACTGCTATTCACTCAGGAAAACTGATGTTCTAAATGATCAGATATTTGATTAGATTAAGAAACTTAATATTAAGATGTTCAATATGATGACAGTATCATGGCAATGAATTTTCAAGATAGAGATACTTAATTAAATAGGAAATTATACAACTTGGATTTGCTTAAAATGACCAAGACTGGGGAGGGGACTAAAGCAAGCAATTGTGAGCTCACCTGAGTTCCTAGGACAGGGGTGACAGGGATCTGCTATACTCACACCTCTGCTTAATTCCTTATACTACAAAGCTTAAAACCATGAAAGATTCTGCAGGCCAGCGTGGGGACACACACTTGTAATCCTGACTCAGGAGGCTGAGGCAGGAGGATTATAAACTCAGGCCAGCCTGACCTACACAGGAGGTTCAAGGCCAACCTGGACTAAAAGCGAAACAGCGAAACCTTGTCTCAAAACCAAAACAAAACACAAAATAAAACAAAAGGTTAGGCTTATGATATACACCCGTAATACCACTATTCTGGAAGGCTGAAGCGGGAGGACTGCAATTTCAAATTCCGCCTAGGCAGTTCATGTGTTCAGCAAGATCTGGTCTCAAAGTAAAACATAAAGGACTGGGGATGTAGCTCTGTGCAAAGGCCGAGTTCAAACCTCAGCAAAGAAAAAAGAAAGCAAAGGAATGTTTAATAAAATTAGGAAATGAGTCATGACATATATGAAAAGCAGGTTAAATACTAGCCAAAAAGCTGAGTTAAGCTGTAGATTCAGATCATGCAAAATTGTGTGCTCTTCTCATGCTTGCCAGATGTCCCATAATTGATATATACTACTTTCATTTATTTAACTATTATATTACTCTTATAATAAAAGCATTAGTCATTCATATTGAAAGACACTTAGGACACACACTTTATCTACTCTGTCCAGAGTTACTGCTAGTACCAGACACTCAAAAAATAAATTAAACAACTTGATAAAAACTGCTCAGCCCTTGAGGCCATGGAAGATAGCTCAGTAGAATAAGTGCTTGCCTGACAAGCGCAAGGACCTGAGTTCAATCCCTGGTTCCACCAAAAAAAAAAAAAAAAACTGCTCAGCCCGCCTGAGAAATGTCTACTTCAAGAGTCTCAGGTCTTACTCAGTTTTTTGAATTTTTTAAAGAATTAACTAGAAGAAAGATGATTTCAATTTCACTTTCCCTTGGCACACTCATTTGTGGAGGCCACACAGTCTCACCACTTCCAAGTCCCCACACAACCGCTTTGCCCAGAAGGAAGAAGTGCAGAGCAAGCTCGCATCAGAAGCTATCCCTGCGAGACACCACAGCTCAGGTTCGGCTCCTTTCTTCAATGGCAGGCACTCTGTAAGCCCAACGGTGCATCATGGTTCTACAAGCAGCAAGGTCTCTGGAAAGAGCTCCATTTCTGTGGCAGTGGTTGGATTTGAGCTACATATCCACCCCAACCTATACACATCCGTTCTTCTGCTGCGTGGGTGCTATCTATTACAAAGCTGTTTTTTCAGGCAGGGTCTGGCTATGCAGTTCAGGCTGGCCTTGAATCACTATGTAGCCCAGGCTAGCCTCCAACTCATGGTGATCATCCTGCCTCAGCCTCCTGGGTGCTGGGATTACAGGCGTGTGCCACTGAGCCCAGCAATCTTACCCTTTAGGGTGGGAGTCCCCCAATTCAGTCAAGCACCTATTACCAAAGCTTCCTGTTATGTCCAGAAGAGAAGACCTGTTCTGAGAGGTACGGGTGAGACACTATGGATTGTCCCCTGCCTGCTGCCAGAGGACCCAAGAGGAAACTTCTTGGCCTGAGAACTGTCATAAAAGAGAGGCGACCGTTTCCTTCCCGAGTTCCTCCAGTAGCTTTACAACCTTTTTTCATGTCTTCCCATGGGTTGTCACTACAGAAACCCTTGACAAGCCCCCTTCCTTTCACTCAAGGAAAAGCCTCAGTGAGCCAGAAAGGACTGGAGACATCCGCAACTCCCCCCTGCAAATGTGAAGCCACTAAGCAACACCAGACAGGAATGAGGGATGCCACGCCTTCGGCTGAGAAGTCCTTTAGCCTGACGGCCACATGCCTGAATTCCCCACCAGGCATGCCCTTAGCATGTTAGTTTTCTCTGCTTTCAGGAAAAAATCAAGAAAGGGAATAGGGTGTTACAGCCCATCCCCAAGTGACAAAAAAAAAAAAAAAAAAGCACCACTTTCTCTTCCTCTGATGCTCCCTTATAAAGGACTCACGCACACTTTCCCACACAATATTCAGGCACCTGCGGAAACCCAGGCACCAGGGCAGCTCTCCACTCTGTGGCTGCCGGTGCTGTCACCCAGAATTTCTCCATGACGTGGCAGCTGCCCTACAGGGCCCACGCAAGCACTATCAGTATCAGATCTCAAGTGTTTCCTCTTAAAATTAAGGGCCCCCAACCCAAGATGAAGTGAAAGTCGGGAGAGAGAAGCGTCAAAGGCCATAAAGCGATTGTCAAGTGACTTGGAGCCACGACTGCAGGTCCCGCCCCCCTGCACACCCCCTGCACACTCGGTTCACTTATCAAGCTCACAATCAGCCAGTGTGGACTTGGCTCCTCCCAGACTGCGCACCAAGGGCACCAAGAGTGGCCTTGTCCATGCTGAGTCCCCAGCACCTAAAACAGTGCCTGGGCATAGCAGACACCCAATAAAAGCTTGTACATTCATTCCACAAACGCCTACTAATGCCAGTGCTGGCCGGGGACTGTGAGAGGTCCTGACCTCAGGAGGTGTGAACAAGTTCTGCTGGCCCTGACCCCGGAGACCGGCAACAATGAACAAGCGAACAGACACAAGTGTCTGCGGCGACTTGTTGGGGAGACGGCTTCCAGCCCGCATTCCTCGCTCTGTGCACCTCACTCCAGGGAACGAAATAAACACAAGCACCCCCCGGAGCGCATCCCGTTCCGCCCAGCTCTGGCTCCTCCGGCCTCTTCCTGTCCCCTGCACCTGTGGACCCTCAGCTCCCCGCGCGTCCCCAGGTCGGACCCGCCCCCGTTCCCATTCGGGGCTCAGCGCCATGGCCGCCTCCTCCGAGATGCCTGCCATGATCATCCTTCCAACCCCGCTAACTTATCCTCCTGCTCAGGCACCGACAGCCTGAGCCCCTCCGGAAGTCCCGACAGGACCCCAGAAGGCCTTCCCCTGTTGTGTCCCCTCCCCTGGCTCGGGGCCCAGAGTCTGGAGGAGCCGCACCCCCCGGGATGGAGCCACCCAGGGCGAGCCAGGAAGAGCCCCGGGAGATCAGGCGCCCGAGAGCCGGGACACCCCGGAGACAGGCTGCGCCCCGGCAGGGCCTCAGTTTCCTCTCCTGGGCAATGGGGGCAGGGAGGCCGGAGTGGCAGGTACGCCGCATCGCCGACACTCACGTCTCGAAACTGGACCAGGCCGCGCTCGCCCAGCGCGCTGAGGCACTCGTAGGCCGTGCCCGCCTGCAGGAAGAGCTGCGCCAGGCACATGGGCTCGCTCCGGAACAGAGACCCCATGGCGGCGCGCGGACCGGCCCGGGCCTCGAGCTCCTCCTGCGGCCTGGCGAACGCCCCGCACCATGGAGCGCCGGGCGGCCGCCGCAGCAGCCGCTCCTGCCACCGCAGCCTAGCTCCAACTGCCGCCACAGCAGCCGCGAGGCCCCGCCCCGACACTTCCGGTTCCGGCCGGTCCCGCCCCTGCCGCGCCAGGCCCCGCCCCCCGCTAGCCGACCAATCAGAGCCCAAGGCGTAGACCCGGGCGGAGTTCTGAACTGTTTCTGAGTGCGCCCGGCAAGGAGGTCTACGTCGCGGGTAGGCAAAATTTAGTGGCGTTTGGTGGGGTGCTGAGTGCGCACATCGCCACTGTCTACTCTGCGGGCGTCTCCATTACCTTAGCGGACTCCCCCCGCCAGCTGGCCCAGCCTGGCCTCCTGCGAACCGCCTCATCCCAGAGCCATGCGAGCCAAAACCTGGAAGGAGCCGGATGAAGCGCTCTGGTTTACAGCCGGGGACGTTGGCGGTGCACACCTGTAATCTCATTATTCGGGGAAGATGAGGTGGGAGACCCGAAGATCAAGCCCAGCCTGAGCAATCCGAACAGAAACCAACCGCCGCGGGACACCCGGACCCCGACCTTCACAACCTCCCCGCCCCGGACGCCGTCCTTCAGCTCAAGCCACGCCCACCGTCTTGCTCTCGCTCACGCGGCCACTGAGCAGGAAAACTTGCTCTGAGGGTGGGCGAGACAGCTCAGCGGACTAAGCGCCTGCTTTGGCAAGCGCAGGGATCGATCCCCGGTACCACATGCCGTGCCGGCCCCACCCCGGGAGCGCGCAGAGCCAGCGATCCGGCATGATGGCGCAAGCGTGTAATCCCAGCGCTGGGGAGGCTGAAAACAAGAGGATCACTATGAGCCCCAGCTGCATAGTGAGACCCTGTACCAACTTTTAAAAAAATTAAAACTTGCTCCGGACCCCTCAGCCCTCCAGCCTGTCACAGGGGCTTCATCAAGTTCCATTTCAAGAGTTCCCTCGTTTGAGAGCCCACTCACCACACTGCTTCGCACCTGGCCTCATCCTGCCATGGGAGTCACCTTATCTCAGCAGTCACTGACCTAGGATGGCACAGGACACCTTCGTGATGTCACTGTGGAGTCCTGAGGACCCAGCAAATAGGGTCTTACCGCTGAGCTACCCCCTGCCACTAATACTAGGGCAGGAACCCAAGGCCTCCTGCACGCTAGGCCTATGCTGTAGGCTGTTACAGGATTACATGCATTTTTAAGGCCTCACGCATTCTTTCTCTGGAATACAGGAAATGTAACCAACACAAATATGTAACATTTAAAGCCTCACTCTGTATGAAAAAATAGCCCCTAGGACTGGTAACCTGTGATAAATTGAAATTTCTAACATTTACATAGTTGATCTCAAGGAGGGTAGGTTCTAGTGCTTGTGAATTTGGCAAAAGGCTCTGAACATCAGATTGTTTGTTACATGAATGAATTAAACTCACACAACATTAGTAAGAATTTTTTATAAAAATAACACATTTCATTTATTAAACTATGACAGAGGAACACAGGACAACAGACTGCGGGAGGAAATGTGTAAGGCCTCGAAGAAGGCCTAATGGTAGACAGCAGCTGGCCGCCGGGCTCTGCACACCCTCGCCCAGGGATTGCTGAGGAGCGCAGCCAGCAGGAGGAACGCCGTCAGCAGCAAAGCCTTGGCCACACACTGTGAGTCTGGCTCCCCTGAAAGCATGAGAAACCCGAGGAGGAGGATTTCTCAACTTATTCTTTTTTTTTTTTTTTTTGGTGACACAGTCTCAGACTGTGTGGTTCAGACTGCCCTGGAACTCTCAGAGATCTTTCTGCCTCATTCCCAAGTGCTGGGATTACAGGTATGTGCTGCCATGCCTGGCATTTTTCTAATAATTTAGGTAGGAATAAGCCAAACCATTAAGAGTGAAAATTTCCAAGTATATTTGTATATTTTTTTTCTTTTTAAATCTTTCTACAAGTTTCAAATTTTCTGTGATATTTACATGTTTTCAAAAGAAATTTAGCTGAGAATGTCTGGGGTAGTGGCACACTGCTGTAACCAGAGCACTTGGGAGGAAGAGACAGGAGGGTCACTCACTATAATACAGAGTGAGTTCAAGGCCAGTCTGAACTACATAGCAAGACCATGCCTTAGAAAAAATAAAATAGATTTAGCTGGCACAGCCTAACTGATGATCGCCACAGAAATCAGCTTACCAGGCGGAGCATGGTGGCACAGGCCAGCGACCCCAGTATGTAGGAGGCTGAGGCAGAAGTGTCAGGAGGTCCAGCACAGTCTGGGCTACACAGTGAGCCCCTGTCTCAAAATGCAAAAGAACTTGGCCTCACCTACCTTGATAATATCGGGTCAATGGATATAGGAGTTGTGGCCAACACACATCGTTTCTGTTGCAGTCGTACTCTGTGAAATTGATCTGGAATCTCCAAAATATTTTAGAAGGTTAGGACAGCCACAGAGTGAAGGCCAATGAGCTTGACCAAAGGGGTAAGCTTCCTATTTTAAGTCTGAATTTTTTTCGGCTTCCTCACAATGTCTACTAGGTCAGCAGGTGGATTACCTTGTCAGAGGGCGGGGTGGCTGCGCAGGTATTTTGATAAATCGGACGGATGCAGCGACAGGGAAGAGGTCAGCCGTATCCTCGCAGGTCAGCCCACACTGGTACTGCCAGTCCACGGTGGAGACCCTGGGAGGGGGTAGGATGCAGGGGGAGGCCACCACTCAGGTCCGCTCCTCAGGTCAGCAGACCAAACTTACATCACAAAACTCTTCAAATATGGACACTAGGGAAAAGGGATGGGATGACCAGCCTGGCCTGGCCTATCTCCCAATGACAGTCACTAACTACAGCCTCTAAGTCTCCTTCGCTCCAGCCTTCTCATTCTAGAGGTGGCATTTGTTTTGTTTTTCTATTATTTATGAGACAGGGTCCCACTATGTGGCCCCGGCTGGCCTGGGACTCACAGTGATCCTCCTGCCTCAGCCTCCTAAGTGCTAGGATCACAGGTGTACACCACTAGGCCTGGAACTGGAGTTTTAAAAGTTAACTTGTCGGGCTGGTGAGATGGCTCTGCGGTCTAAAGCACCGACTTAGAACAAGCTAAGCTAAGCAAAAGCACAGCGACCGCGGTTCAATCCCCAGCACCACATGCCAGCCAGCCCCACCCCCTGGTGGGCTGAGCTGGCCACACACACACACACACACACTCAATAAATAAAATAAATTAAAAAAAAAAAAGTTAACTTGTCAAGATAACAGTGACAAGAGATAGCCACGTACTGAATGCATTCTTTGCTGTGAGCGGGGCTATGGTACTTCGTATAGAATGTCTCATGGAATCCTCAAAACAGTACTGGGGAAGAGGGGTTCAGCCCTACCCAGAATCCCATCGGCTTTCTTCAGCTACCTGCACCCTAACTTTCCCAGCTACCACTCTCATGCAGCTCAAACTTCAGCGGAGCAGAAGGTATGGACCTCAGTCACCTGCCTCTAGCCAATCAGAGCTGTCCAATGCCTCAGTCATTGTGATTGGTTCCAAAAGGAGTCCATGACCCAAAGTGAACCAATGAAAGTCTGCCCAGATCTTTTCTCTTCCACAGGATTGGAAGAGAATGTAGGGAAACCTACATTAGGAATAAAGCCAACCCACAGGGAAGAGGCACTGAGAGATGAAGGGGAAAGATTCCTGCCCAGGACCCCAGAATGAGCTGTGGCGACTTTTCCACTCTTTGCCTAATAGGACTGTGACACCTTACAGAGAAGCCTTCGACATAAGGGTGTTGTCACCACGTCAGAGCTCACGAGATGCCCAGGCCTCACACCAGGAATGGGCCAGCTGGGTGGCTGGTGCCCCTAGTCAGCACGCCAGCTGCAGCCCTGCAGCCCACGAAGGCCCTGCTTCTCCTATGGAGGCCTCGCTGAGCTGCAGAGCCGGACACAGCTGCCTCGGTACCCAGAGGGAACGGGCGTCCCAACAAGACAGCCTGGCACATGGGTCGTCTGCACATGCACACCGCCACCATGCTGGCCACTCTAACTGGGACAAACGACTGGACTCCAGCCCAGCCCTCCCGCCCTCTGTAGCACCCTCGGCCACCCCGACGCCCTCCACTTTGCAGGGACCTTGAGGGGCCACACCTGGCCTCCACACCGAGTATCTCCTGCTGCACGACGCCCTCCACTGCGCCAGCATCTGCGAAGAGGATGCGGATGTGCAGCTGGGCGGGAACAGCAGGACAGGCGCCCAGGGCGCCGCTGGCAGCGGGGTCCACATCGGCGTTGGGGGGATCTCCACCTAGGGGAGCAGGTGCGCATTAGGGGATGCTTTCTGTTTCCGAGCCGTGGTCCTGCTGTGCAGTTCAGGCTGGGCTTGAACTCACTACACAGCCCAGGCTAGCCTCAAACTGAAGCCAATCCTCCTGCCTCACCCTTGCAGGGGCTGGGATGACAGGCATGCACCACCACCCCCAGAAGAAGTGACACATTTTTAAAGGAATAATAAGTTTTCCTATCATGTCATAGTAACAAAAAAAGGAGGAACTAATGATAGACAGGAAGCACACTGTGAGGCCTTCATCTCTAGCAGGCTCTTGATGTCACTCTGTGACTGTGTTTCAAATGTTTCCTTGTATGGAAAAGTAGTTGCCGAAATTTTAAGAGTCCTGAACCACATAATAAAACCATCAATCAGGATTCTGTCTCCAAGCCTCCTATTGAAATCCAGCCAGCCTTTTAGCAGAGGCATTTTAAGTTATTTTAGGCAATAACTAGTAAAAGCTGTGCAAAGCACTGAAAATCCACTGACAGGAGTTCATGTGGGCTGATGAAGGGTGATTTCCTTAGGGGACCAAAAGGTGGGCAGAGGGCGACGGGAGGGCAGGAACAGGATGAAGACCTGCTGTGCTCGCGTGCCGGCTCCCCACGAGGAATGGGCTTGGTGTGCACAC
This sequence comes from Octodon degus, assembly GCF_000260255.1. NCBI lineage: Eukaryota > Metazoa > Chordata > Mammalia > Rodentia > Octodontidae > Octodon > Octodon degus. The sequence continues at coordinate 5,759,826 of NW_004524652.1, forward strand.
AAATATGGACTAAGAAAAAATTTAAGAAGCGATTTTTAGGGCTGGGGAGATGGCTCAGTAGAATAAGCGCTTGACTGGCAAACACAAGGGCCTGAGTTCAATCCCCGGTTCTGCAAAAAAAAAATAAAAAAAGCGATTTCCTAGGGCCGGCCAAATAGCTCAGCAGATTAAAGTGCCTGCAAGCAGGGGCAGGGACCGGGGGTTTGATCCCCCGGCCTGCTGTGCCAGCCCCGCCCCTGGGGTACACTGAGACAGTGATTGAGACTGGGCGTGGTGGCGCGCCTGTGATCCCAGATCTCAGGAGGCTGTAAACAGGCGGATCACTATGAGTCTGATCTAGTAGTGAGACCCTGAACACCCTGTAGACCCTTCCCTAAAATACAGAAAAGAATAAAAAATAAAACTAAAAAAGCAATCTCCTAGGGTTGCCATGGGCTTCTATGTCCCTTCAGAGACTGTGGGGGTGGCTGACGTTGTTCCCCTGGGACACCCAATGGCCTGCCAGATCCGTGTGTACGGCCATCACTTCTGGTTACTAGCCTGGGCTGGGGCTGCGTGTTTAGGCTCCAACGCGAAAGGGCTCGGCCCTTCCTCCCCAGGACAGAAATGCTGCCCTCTCTCTGGCTTCACAGTCACCACGCTGGGCTTTCTGGAAACTCCCGTAGTTTACTTCTCAGGTTCTTCATTTTATTTTGCTTCGTTTTTCACAGGGGCTCACCATGTAGCCCAGGCTGGCTTCAGCGAGCCTCTTGCCCCGGGCACCCTCAGCCGTCTCTGTGCAGATTCCTCTGTAAAGTCACAAAGGACTACGAGATGTGATAGCACACGCTTGGCATCCCCGCACTTGGGAGGATGACGAAGGAGGGCTGGCAGGAGTCTGGCCAGCCTGGGCCTCACGTCTGAGGCCGGCAAGACCCTAGCTCGAAAAAATAAAAAAGAATTTGGGTGTGGTGGTGCACGCCTGAAATCCTAGCACCGGGGATGCTGAGGCAGGAGGAGCTAGGTGAGTGTGAGGCCAACCTGGACTACATAGGGAGACCCTGTCACCAAAAGAAAGAGAGCACAGCAAAGGATATAATAGAGGCCAGATGGGGCAGCGCGTACCAGTAACCCCATTATGTGGGATGACGAGGCAAGAAGATCAAACATCCGAGGCCAGCCTGGCAGTTCAAGGCCAGCACAGACCACATAGTAAAGCCATGTCTTAAATAAATAAACAAACAAATATAGCATGAATAAGAGGTGAGAGATGCAAAGGGGCTCCTGCCTGGGGAGGTGACCCCCGGATAAGTAAATGTCCAGTTAAGCCAGCAAAGAAAAGTGACTGTGTGCATCAGGCACACGCTGTGCGGGCCACCGCTGTCACCAGCAGCAACCCACATGCCTTCCGAGACGCAGCTGTGACTTACGCAGGATTTCCAGCCAGCCGTCGGCCAGGTTGCTGGAATCGGAGTTGCCTCTTGCTGCGACATGTGTTGCTGGCACTAACGACCCCAGTCTTTCGGCCGCACGCTCCCTGCAGAAGAACGAAGCGCAGCCCGGCCCTGCTCAGCAGCTCTGTCCTGCCGCCCTGGTCCCTGCGTGCCCCCCCAGCCTGCTGCACACCCCATGCCGGCCACCCCAGCACTGACCCTGGGCTCTGACCCTGCTTCTGTCCCGTGGCCTCCCACGGGAGCCGCGCCCACACCACAGCTAGAGAAAGACAGGCAGCGGCAGCCTTCTTCACTCGGGGTTTAAAATGCCGCTAACTTACACCTGGCGAGGGGGATGCATGCCGGCAAGGCCAGCACTCAGGAGGCTGAGGCAGGAGGATCACTCTGAATTCAGGCAGTGAGACCCCGTCTCACATAAAACAACAGAAGAACAAATTACTTGCTGCCAGAGGCTGAGGGGGCAGGGATGGGAAACCAGGAAATAAGTATTTAACCAGAACAAATTTCCCTTTTTTGGTAATGAAACTATCTAGAACTAGATAAAGGTATAATGAAAGTACTAAATGACAATGAACTGTTCGTTTTTGTTTTTTTGTCTTTTTGAGACAGGGTCTCACTGTATAGTTTAGGCTGGCCTTGAGCTCACATTGTAGCCCAGACTAGTCTCGAACTCACAATAATTCCCTTGTCTCAGCCTCCCTAGGGTAACGGTTCACTTTGGGGTTTTTTTTGTTATTGTTGTTTTTGTTTTGCTTGCAGTACCGGGGACTGAACTCGGGATTGAACTTATTCTACTGAGCTATCTCCCCAGCTCCTAATTGTTCACTTTGAAGTGACTAATTATAATTAATTTTATTTTTTAAAAAAGTATATGCGTATATGTAATTATACCTTCCAAATGCTACCTAAAAATGAACCAGCATATTCTCTTTCTGTTTGCTTTTTTTTTTTTTGGCGGAACCAGGGATTGAACTCAGATCCTTGTGTTTGCCAGTCAAGCACTTATCCTACTGAGCCATCTCCCCGGCCCTCTGTTTGCTTTTTTGAGACAAGGTGTGGCTATGGCATTCAGGCTGGCCTTGAACTCACTGTCCAGCCCAGGCTGGCCTGGCACTCATGGCGATCCTCCTGCCTCAGCCTCCCCAAGTGCTAGGGTGACAGGCATGTGCCACCACGCCCAGCAGCAAACCAGATTTAAGCAACGCAATCACAAAGCAAGTCAGGTCCTCAGCAGCCCCACCTGAGCCGGGAGCAGTTTTCGCGGATCCCAACCTCTAGAAGGCAGCCAGACTCCACGTTTTCACCAAACAAAACAGGCCTGAGGGTTGCGGAGGTACACAAACTCCTTCCAGCTGGAAAAGGAAAAGATTCGCTCTTCAGTGTTCCTACTAGTAAGAGCAAGGATGCAGCTGGGCGAGGTGGCGCAGGCCTGCAATGCCAGCAACTCCGAGGGTGAGGCAGGAAGGTCGCCAGTCTGAGCCTGGATAACTCAGCCACTTCATGACCCTGTCTCAAAAAAATCAAACAAAGGGCTGGGGAGGGTAGCCTAGAGCAGAGAGCCTGGGCCCAATCCCCAGGATCACAAAAATTAAGTAATTAATTAAAATTTAAAGCAATGTACATCAAAGTTGTCAAAAACAGGATACAAACAGCAAATAGTACCAGGGCCAGGGAGGGGGCTCAGCGACACAAGAGCCTACTTGGCAAGCGCACGGTCCTGGAGTTAGATCCCAGCACTGACAAAATAAAATAAAATAAAAATAAAGTTTAGCCAGGCATTTAGCACAACTGTCATCCCAGCACTCAGGAAGCTGAAGCAGGAAGACCATTGAAGGCTCAAGACCAGCCTGGGCTACAGAGTGAGCTCAAGGCCAGCCTGAGCTGCATAGGGAGGCCCTGTCTCAAAGAGACAAAAAAAAAAAAAAGGAAGAAAGAAAGAAAGTTAGTTAGCTTAGCCGGGGATGGTGGTGGATGTCTGTCATTGCAGCACTTGGGAGACTGAGGCAGGAGGGTCGCCATGAGTGCCAGGCCAGGCTGGGCTACACAGTGAGTTCAAGACACCTGTCTGAACTTCATGAGATCCCTGCTTTAAAAAAAAAAAAAGCTGGGATGTAGCTCAGCGGCATAAGCGCCTGCGCGGCAGACAGAAGGTCCTGAGTTCAAACCCTGGTATTAAAAAGCAAAAGCAAAGAGAGAGAGAGAGAGAGAGAGAGAGAGAGAGAGAGAGAGAGAGAGAGAGAGAGAGAGAAACAGCCTCTACTTCCTCCCCACTAAATGAACCAATGGGGTAGGAAAATATTTGTAACTCTGACCCACTCCACTAGGGGGCTAATCATGACAGACGGCCAAAGCAGATTACCTGACTGCCAAACATGGAGCGTCCCAGCATTACTCGTGGCGTTGGCATTCAGGGCCCGGACCGGCCTGCCGTGCTGGTAACCTGGACACACAAGGAACAGGCGCTAGCATCCCGCAGATTGCTCTGACACCATTTCAGGGTAATGACGAGAAGTAGCATAACAGGAAGGCACAGCCAAAGAAGGCACAGGCCGGCCTTCTCCAAAACACCCTTGGGAGCCAGGTGTGGTGTGCATGCCTGTCATGCCAGCACTCGGGAGGCTGAGGCAGGAGGATCCTTGAGAGTTCAAGACCAGCCTGGGCTACACAATGAGCTCAAGGCCAGCCTGAACTGCACAGCAAGACTCTGTCTCAAAAAGGCAGCAACAACAGAGCCACCCTTGGACCAGTCTTAGATACATTCTACACATGGACCCGTTCTCAACACTAAATGTAATCATGTATTGCAAACGTGCAAATAAAAGTCAATCATTAAAGAAAGAGGGAAACAACACCCTTGAGAGAACACTAGAAACTTCACTTTTTGATTTTCTTTTTAATAGACAAGGATATTGCTGTTTTTTCTTTGTCTGAGTTTTGTTTTTTGAGGCTGAGTCTTGCTATGTAGTTCAGCCTGGCCTTGAGCTTACTATGGAGCCCAGGATGGCCTTGAGCTCACAGTGATCTTCCTGCCTCAGCTTCCTGAGTCCAATGTCAGTATTTAGCCATAAATATGGTGCAAATATCAGAAGTTTGAGACCAGCCTGGCCCCAGAGTGAGTCATCTCAAATGCTAAATCTTACTTAACAGTGTGGTTTACAATCTGCCTGAAGCCTTGTCATTCCCACGTACACTGCCACCCTGCAGGTTTGCAGGGGTCACTGGGTGGCCAGCATAGCCCCCCTGTGGTAGGCACCCAGGAGCCACCGAGAGGACAACAAGCAGACAACACAGGATGAATCAGGGGGGCAACAGGTTTACCCACACGACCCAAACAAGACACAAGGTGCCAGGGAGTTCCTGGTCCCCTTGCCCAGAGTCCCTAGAGAGAATCCACAGCTCATTTCTCCTGAGAATCTAATTCTACCAGCATTGCTGAGTGTGGTGGTGCACATCTGTCATCCCAGCACTCCAGAGGCTGAGGCAGGAGGATCACTGTGAGTTCAAGACCAGCCTGGGTTACAAAGTGAGCTCAAGGCCAGCCTGAGCTGCAGAGCAAGACCCTGTCTTAAAAACAAACAAACAAACAAACAAAAAAGCAATAAAAATTCTACCAACATCCTAAATGCAAGGTCTCTTCACAAAAAGCAGGAGCAAAAGAGAAACAATCATCATGTCCAGAAACCTGTTACTATGGATGACAGGCTGCATAAAGAATTAAGTTGCTGGGCTGGCAAGACAGCTCAGTGGACTGAGCACCTGCTTAGGCAAGCACAGGGACTGGGATTCAGTCCCCAGCACCACGTCCCATGCCAGCCCCACCCCGGGGTGTCCTAAAGCTCAGCCAGCCACGGAGACTGAGTGTGGTGGTGCACACCTGCAATCCCACCACTGCGGACGCTGAAAACAGGAGAATCGGTGCAAGTCTGAGCTGGGTAGTGTGAGACCCTGTCCCAAATATATATAAAAAAAGACAGAATTAAGTTGCTACCTGAAAAGAATACAGAAGAAAGAAATGGTTAGAGCCTAAGTGTGGTGGTCCAGATCCGTGATCCCAGCACTCTAGGAGGCTGAGACAGGAAGATGGCAAATTCAAGGCAAACATAAGGTCCCAAGTTCAATTTCCAGTATTAAAAATTTAAAATTAAAAAAAAAAAAAAA
>NW_004524652.1:5766021-5774505 GCF_000260255.1 Octodon degus
GATTTACTCCCCTGTACTTTAAAGAGGCAAAACATAGAAAGAAAATGAAACCAATCAGTAAAACCAAAGAAACTTGGGGAGTTTCTAAGAGTACTAAATCAGAGTCTGCTTGCAGCACGAGTGACAGACACGCGCGGTCATCTTACCGGGGTTTCCAGATAATCCCTTTTCATTACCACTGTGATGGTTTAAAAACTTCACTGTGAATCTCTGCGTGAGTATTCCTAGAAATACGCCAAAGTGAAGACGGCATCATAAGCGCGCATGAAAAGCCAGTCGGGCGGGCACGCTCCACGGGCACCGGGGCAGGCGCGGCGGGAGGCAGCACCCCCCGCAGGGCGCCGCACCTGTCTGCTGGGCACTGATTTCCGCCTGGACGATTCTGACGCTGAGTCCCGTGACTGTGTTGTTGTCCCACCTGAACACGTAATGTTCTTCCACCGTCACCTTCCTGGGGGCCAGGGAACTGCTTAGAAGCGCTTCTGCAAATACAAGAGAACTCATCCCCAGGCCTGGGAGGTGCTCGCAGCTCTCCCCATCCCACCCCATCTGCTGCCTCTCTAGCAACGACTGAAGCAGCACATACCTGTGGCGGTAAGGAACCGGCCCGGGTCAGTCGCTGCCTCGTAGGTCACCGTAGGCGGAACTGGGGCTAGAGACGCACAAACGAGCATCCTCAGGACGACACAGCCCCCAGCAGTTGCTCACCCGCTCAGAGGAGTGCGCCCTGCGGCACCCTCGGACGCCAGGCCCTCCCGGGTCTGAGTTACGTGTTTTTGAGGCCGGAGCTCAAGGTCCTCCTACCTCAGCCTCCCAAGTGCGGGGACTGCAGCCTCCTGGTGCAGCACCATGCCCACATCATAAGAACCCGAGGTTTCTCCCCCCTGCCCCCCTGGCACTGGGGAAGGGACCAGGGCCTTGCACACGTGAGGCAAGGGCTCTGCCACCCAGCTCAGAGTCCTGTCGTCGTCTTAGCACTCGATTACAACAGAACAAGAGACTTGCCGAAGGCAGTGGAAACATCCAGCCCACTGCTCTCCCCTGGGAATGCCAGGCAGCTGAAACTACGTGTTCGCACAAGAACACCTGGACACCCGTGTTCACACCAGCACGTGGACCGAACCCAGACGTGAACAGAATCCACCTGTGTCCCTCAGCAAACAAATGGATAAGCAGGATGTGGTGTCTCGCTATGGTGGAATGCTATACACCCAAGAAAAAGCCATGGCTCAGGCTGCAACCTGGGAGACTTGAAAGCAGCCAAGCGCCAGGAGTCACACAATGCCCACACATATGGAAGTGCCCAGCACAGGGACACACGTGGACCAGAGGCGGCACAGGTGGGGCAAGAGGCAGGGGGAGGGGCTATCTAGTGCACATGCGCTTACTTTGGGGTGGAGAAGGTTGGGAACTACACAGAGGGTGAGCTACTAGATGCCACCAGATTATAAACTTTAATTTGCCTCTGTAAACATTTTAATTAAAAAAAAAAAAAAGCCAGGCATAGAACTACACACTTGTAATGCCAGCCCTTTGGAAGGCTGAGCCAGGAGAATACAAGTTAGAACCCAGCCTGAGAAACTTAGCAGTTCAGCAGGAGCCTGCTCCAAAATCTGGGAGACTAGCAAATTCTGTGGCCCAGTGCCAAGACCCTGGGTTCAGTCCCCTGCATGGAAGGAAAAAAGAAGAAATGATATACAGAATGTTTCTTCCAGAAAAAGCCCTCCCCTCCCCTGTAGCTGAAATACTGCTAAGCTGAGCCCGTGAAACCGTCTGCACTCTCCCAAGCTTGTGTCCTGTCCTGACCTGCAGGCTGGTGGCCCCAAGGATGGACACAGTACCTCCAGTGGCGCTGCCCTGGACCTTGGCGGGTCCCACGCCGTCACGCTCCCAGTAGGCGTCCAGGTGAGTGGCGCAGTCAGCACCAAAGCTCTGCAGGAAGCCCACAGGGGCATCACGCACACACTGCCCGGCCAGTGACACCTGGGGAGGCACAAAGCCAGCGGGTGACGGACTGGCTTCAGATCACCACAACCAATGGGCACCTCTTCCCATCCCGTCCGCTGCCCCCAGGTTGTGGGCTCAGCTCCTGCCCTGCCTGGCTGCCCAGCTGCAGGGAGGACGCTCAGGCATGACCAGCCCAGCTCTGGGGCCCTGGGGCAGTCACACGCATGTAACATAAACAAGGGTGTCCCTCGCCCACGAGGACACCTGGTTATGCCTAATTGCATTTTCTCTCTTCATCATAACCAGATTTTTTCCCCAGGTACTGGGATTCGAACCCAGAGCCCTAAGCCTGCCTTAGGTTGTAGTCCCAAAGCCCAGATATCTTTTTTTTTTGAGACAGGATCTCACTGTATAGTCCAGGCTGGCCTGGAACTCATAGCAATCCTCCTGCCTCAGCCACATCTATAAGCCCAGCACTCAGGAGGCTGAGGCAGGAAGGATGGGAGTTCAAGTACAACCTGGGCTGCACAGCAAGACCTTGTCTCAAAAAAGGTGACCTCTCACCTTAGAAACTGGTGATTAATGGGCTGGTGAGATGGCTCAGTGGTCTAAAGCACCCACTTAGAACAAGCTAAACTTAAGCAAAGCACAGGGACCACGGTTCAATCCCCCAGCACCACATGCCAGCCAGCCCCGCCCCATGGTGGGCTGAGCTGGCCACACACAAAATAAATAAATTAAAAAAAAAAAAGAAAGAAACTGGTGATTAAACAGAAGTGAAGCATAATCATAACTTCCATGAAAATTTAGACAATCTTTTGAGTTTTACATTTCAGGTTCATTTTGGGATTTAGCAAAGACAGTGATTAATTTTATGTATTTGGGGCTGGGGAGATGGTTCAGTGGAATAAGCACTTCCCTGGCAAGCGCAAGGGCCTAAGTTCAATCCCCAGTTCCATCCAAAAAAAAAAAAAAAAAATTATGTATTTGGTACAGGGTCTCACTATGCAGCTTGGACTTGTGGTGATCCTCCTGTCTCAGCCTCGCCAGTGCTGGGATTACAGGCATGTTCCACCACACCAGGACTCGGTGGCTGGCTCAGCCTCAGCGTACCTGGGAGTGGGGCCGGCTCAGCCATGTGGTGCCAGAGCTTGAACCCCGGTCCCTGCACTTGCTGAAGCAGGTGCTTAGTCCACTGAGCTGTCTCTCCAGCCTGACAGTGATTAATTTTAAAATGACTGTTTTCTTTTTTTAAGTCTAAAAGCCATTAGCAGCTAAGACCATGGAAGCTCCGTAAGTAACTTAAAGAGAAAGGTTTAAGAGCGAGACGAGTTACACTGCCCACAGGGTAGGGGGCAATCTAAATTCAGATGCGTACCTGCGGCACAGTAAAATACACGTCCTTCTCCGTGGTCCGGATCGGGTCTCCCTGTCTGTAACCAGAGTCTGGAGAGAGTCTGGGGACAGCGCCCAGTGAGGCTTCGAAGCCAGGGCAGTGTCTCGGGGAACTGCAACCCACAAGAAAGGCCATCACGCCCAGGGCTCCCCGCCACCCCGCACCCACTCTTCCTCTACTGGGGTCGGTTCGGTTTGGTTTCGTCTTATTAGGACAAGGTCTGACTCCTTTAGGGCCCAGGAAATACCCAACGTGGGCTACGGGCTCCATACAGGGGAGCCCCGGGCACTGACCCCTCCCAGGACTCACACAGCGCCATGATAGAAGTAGCCGAGGAAGGGTGAGTTGTCGAGCGAGGACTGCACACACAGGAGGGAGAACCAGTCAGGGACGCGGCCTTCGGTCCCCTCTGTGCACAGCTGGTCGAAGGGAGGGCTGACCTCACCCCCAAACACGCCTGGGAGACAGGCGCCTCCGAACAGCTGCTTAGCGGCCCAGGAACAGTCCTGAAGGGGGTGGGGGGACACGGCCACGAGCTCACCGAGTGGCTCAGGCTGGCCTCGAACGAGCATCGATCCTCCTGCCTCAGCCTCCCTCACTCGGGGACGGCAGGTGTGCACCACCACGCCCAAATGGAAGTAGTACTTTTGTACCCAATAATCAGAAAACACGAACCTGGTCACAGCAGCAACGGACATCACAGGCCTTGGCTGTTAGGTCGCAAGGACAAGGACCAAGAGGCTGATACACCTGATTAGGGATGAGGGTCACGTTCTCTGAAAAGTGCACACAAGGGGAGACTGAGCTTCGAACTAACTGACACAGCACAGCCAGCCTGAGCTGCGCAGCGAGACCCTGCACCAAATAAATACAGGAATTTTTTTTTTTTTTTTAAAAAAAGATAATCAACTATTTGAAAATTTTTGGTTAGGGCTGGGCTATGTAGTGAGAACTTGTCTCAAAAAACCAAAATAATAATATTAATAATAATAATAATAAACTGAACATAGTAGAGCCCTCCTGTGCCAAAGGTATTGGTCCACACTGCGCTGTGAAGATCCGGAGCAGGGTTACTACGGGTCGGAGTTGGAGGTTCGTACGCCCAGCTATGCTGCCTCCCTTGGCGCCCACCATTAAGAGCTCCTAGAGGATTTTTTTTTTTTAATTCATTTTGCCCAGGGTCTCACTGTGCAGCCTGGACTCCTAGTGAGCCTCCTGTTTTCAGCCTCTCCGGTGCTGGGATTGCAGGTGTGCGCCACTCCAGGTCTCTGTGGCTGGCTCAGCCCACCAGTGTGGCATGTGGCCCCAGGGATTGAAGCCCGTCCCTGCACTTGCCTAAACAGGAGCTTAGTCCACTGAGCTATCTTACTGGCCCGGCTCCTACTAAAATTTTTTAAGCATCTATTAATCCTATTTGTTTTTAATTTTAATCAGTAATGCCTTCTGAAAAATTTTTTTTGATATTTTATTCCATTCTTTTTGAGACAGGGTCTCACATCGTTCAAACTGGCCTTGGGCTCACTACGTAGGCCAGGCTGCCCCGAGATGCTCAGCGATCCTCCTGCCGCAGCCTCCCACGTGCTGGGATTACAGGTGAGCGGCACCACACCCGGGTTACTATTTTTATTTCTTCAAAAGGTTTTTGACTGGGGAGAGAAGGGGACGTAGACAGCCTGAGGATGTGGTACGCACAGGCCTCGACTCCGCACGGGAGTGTCATGTGCTGTGCTTAGGCACCAACCAAAATTTTCTAAGATAAAATTTTTTGAAGTGAGTAATAAATGGTTGGAAAGTTTAAAAAAAAAAGTCCTCACTTGGCCAAGCCTGGGCCCCACATCATCCTCAACCTGACAGAGATTCTTTTTTTCTTTCTGGTACTGGGGATCAAACTCAGGACCTTGTGTTTTCCAGGCAGGCGCTTATGCTGCTGCGCGATCTCCCCAACCCTGGTAGCAGATTTATTCCCTTATGCAAGCAGAAACACCCCTCTCCTCGCCTCCTCTCTGACAGAGGCCTGTGCGCCACGTGGATGTCTACCTGCATCTTGGACGCTTCCCAGGAAGGCACCCGGCAGGGCACCTGGCTGCCCCAAAACACAGGCGGAGGGCTTGAGGGGAGCAGAGGGAGGAGACTGTGCCTGCGCCTCCATGAGGGGCCTTCACTGCTAATGGGGAACCCTTGCCACCCCAACCTGGTAAGGACGCGGCGAGGGCAACTGGGAAGGGGGGCACGGGGCGGCACTGATCACAGGAGACTCTCAAGGTGCCTGCTCTAGAGTTCTTGCATCTCCGAACACCACTGATCCTGTGAAAAGAATAAGCCAAAGCCGAGTCGCCACGGCCGAAGGTGTACACGCATGCACGCAGGTACTGGCTCTAGCTCGAGTATGAAGCCGAGGCGGGACCGACAGGAGGCCGTCAGGGGGAGCCGGGGGAAAGAGGCACAGCACACCCTCCTGCGGGAGCGCTATGCAGCCACCAACAAGCAGGCGGCATCACGGCCGAGGGCGCTGCTCACGGGCAGAGCTCCTGTGAAGCCCCAACTCTGATCACCAGCACCAGAAAAGAAAAAATGAGGGGAGCCTACGGAATAGTCCTGAGGTTATATTATTTTTTAAAAGATATAAAATAGTGAATCATGAATTATTGTAGGTTTAAAAAAAAAAAGGAATACATGTTTCTACAAGCATAAATTAGCAGCCTGATTCTCACAAAGGTGGCTGAAGGCAAAAAGCTGCTCTTCAAGTCTGATGGTTTTGAAGACGCTTACTCATGAAGCCTTCCTTTCCTTAAGACGTAGCCACACAAGCCAGGCGTAGTGGCGCACCCCTGTAGCCCCGTGTCCTGGAAGGCTGAGGCAGGAGGACTGCAAGTGTGAGCCCAGCCTGGGTGACTTTTGAGGCCCTATTCCTATCTGAAAATGATAAATAAATAAAAGCGTGGGAATATAACCCTTAGGAATAAAGAGGGAGGGGAGGATCAACACACAGAAGCCATCTTTGCCTTTTCTCAAAAATGACTTGAAGTGATTCATAAAAGTCACACACAGTAGGGCAAGATAAATCTTAATTACACACAAAAGTACAGGCCGGGTGTGGTGGTGCACTCCTGTAATCCCAGCACTCAGGAGGCTGAGGCAGGAGGGTCATCGTGAGTTGGAGATCAGCTTGGGCTACAGAGTGAGCTTAAGGCCAAACCTGAGCTACACAGCAAGACCTTGTCTCAAAAACACACGCGAGCGCGCGCGCACACACACACACACAGACACACACACACAAAAGAGTACAACACAGAAACTCTGAAGCACTTTTTTTTTTTTGATACCAGGAATCAAACTCACGAGCTCACATTTGCCAGGCAGGCGCTGCGTCCCTGAGCCATGTCCCAGCTCCACAAACTCTTACAAAGAAAACTAAACACAAAGGGGGAAGCTTAGGATGGCAGGGAAGACTTGCAGGGAAAGGCAAGCGCAGGTCCCAGAGGGAGAGCCGCACTTCCCCACCCCGGGAGGATGGCTGGGCCCGACGGTTTCCAACGGGACCTTACTTGCCTGATGCACCGTGCGCCAGAGAGGAGTTGGCGTACATCTCCGCCTGAACGAGGAGGTGCGCCGAGCACGCAGCGCCGCGGCGCGCTGAAACCAGCAGCGTCTGGAGCAGGCACGGAGCCTCCGCGAAGGGCTCGGTGGTCCCGTTGGAGACGCACTGCTGCGGCCGCCTCTGCAGACTCACCGTCACCTCCAACGCCCCCTGACAGGAAAACACCTCTGTGCTTTCAGGGTCCTTCAAAAGAGCGCCTCTAATTACCACCGCACCACAAGTAATGGAGGACAAATGAAAGCACACGGTCACCTTGGTCTGTTTTACAAAGGAGAACTGTACGCAACGATGTGGGAACTGTCTTCCATGTTCTATCCCGAAACTATGGGAACAGCTAGCTCTGATTCCCAAAGCAAACTGGATGGATACTCTGAGAAATACAAACTTGGATCTAGGAAATTAACTGGACTTGTCTGTGTAATGCTTGATACACTGTGTCACCTTGAGAAGTTCTGAAGTTTAATTAAGTGACTCAGCAGAGAGCCAGGATTCTTAAGTTTATAAACATCCCCACCCTGTACAAGAGGAGGCAGGACGTTGTCTGAGTGCTATACTCCCAGCCCAGGGTAGACTGTTTCTAATACAAGGAGGGGAGAGAGGCTGGCTAGAGGCCGCAGCTGCTGCCCTCCCTTTGCTCCTCGCTGCTTTCGGCTGCCATGAACTGCTGCCCTCTGCCAAGAGCCGCTCTGCTGGGAGCCAGCCAAATATGACGAAAACCTGCACAAACTGTGGGCTAAATAAACCTTTCCTTTCTCCATTTTGGGTGTCAGATATTTTGTCCCAACGAGTACAAAGTAACTGAGACAGTCTGGAACCTTTTAATTATTTCGGTTTTATTTATTTAGGAGTGCTGAGGATCAAGCCCGGTCTGCCCATGCAAGATAAGCACACTGTCACTGAGCTACCCCACACTGTCCGTTTGAACCCTGTATGCTATGCTGCTCTCCCACTAGCCGAAGCTTTGGTTTTTGTTTTGTCTTTGCTACAGGGAGTCTCTCTGTAGCAGTGCTAGCTGCCCTTCAGCTCACAGTGTAGCCCAGTCTAACCTCAAACTCAGAGATCCTCTTGCCTCGGCCTCCAAGGTGCAGGGATGACAGGTCTAGCTACGTCACCATGCCCAGCTCCTAGCAGGAGTCAATGGAAACGATCCCCAATTTCCTTCAGAAGGCCTGATACATTCAGTTTCCCAGCAAAGGCTCTCTTTTCATCCGAGTATCTCGAGTCGATGCGGGGCACACACAACAAGCACTCGTCCGTAGAAAACATTTAGTCTCCCCAGGAGTTGCATGTCCCACACGCGAACTTGGAGTAGGGTTAGATCAGTAGCTTTTATTTTTTATTTATTTAAATGTATTTGGTACACAGTCTACAGGGTCTCACTAGGTAGATCAGACTCATAATGATTTTCCTGTTTTCAACCTCCCAAGTGCTGAGATTACAGGTGTGCACCACCATGTCCAATCTCAATCCCCGACCTCCTGGGGGGGGGGGCATGGCACACCGGGGCCTTTGTGTTCCACCTAAGCAGGCACTTTAGTCCACT
>NW_004524652.1:5774760-5783679 GCF_000260255.1 Octodon degus
TTTACACCACTGAGCCATCTCACCAGCCCAAGATCAGTAGCTTTTAGACGTAGACCTATTTGATAATTTGATAGAAGCCGGTAGCCCACTCATCAGAAAAGCACACATGGGCAGGGGATGATGGATCATTCCTGTACTCCCAGTATGCTGGGAGGCTGAAGCAGGAAGGTCACAAATCCAAGCAAAGCCTGACAATTTAGCATCTTAGCAAGACCCTAACTCAAAATAAATAACTTTTAGAAGGCTGAGGATGTAGCTCAGAAACAGAGCAGTTGTCTAGCATGTGGTAGGGCCTGGAATTGAACACAGAGAGGGAGATAGATGGAGAAAGACAAAATCTGAGGCCCAGTCTCATATGGTTCACAGATCCCTTAAAATGTGTTCAAGGACCCCTAATCCTAGAGGCAGAATCCTAGAGGACAGGGTTCAAACCCCGGTGTGCCCCGGGAGGGGGTCGGGGATTGAGATTGGACGTGGTGGGCTGAAGGAGGGTCTATAGTGACATCCCACAATTTCGGGGCAGCTCTAAACACTAAGAAAGCTGCCAGGGGTCAAACCACAGTAGGCAGAAAGCTCTAGAGACAGCAGATTTACTTCTGGCCTTACCAAACTGGGGGTCGCAGTCACACTCCAATCTCCTGTCTCATTGCTCGGCAGTCCACAAGCGGGAACCGGAAGTATGCCTAAAGAGAGAAGATGAGATGCAACACAGCCGTGTCTGGCTGGGCGTGGCGGCACACCCTCTAATCCCAGCAAGCAGAGGCAGAGGCAGGAGGATCGCGAGCAGTTGGAGGCAGCACAGGATACACAGTGAGTTCCAGGCCACACTCTGGTTTCTCCTCAGGTCGTATATATTTTTCACAGTGAGTTCCAGGCCAGCCTGGCTACACAGGAAGACCCTGTCTCAAAAAACTAAAAAAAAGAACGGTGTCCCGCAGTGAAGGAGTGCACCAGAGTCAGACTGGCTATGCAAGCTGCGTGACACTGGGCAAGGGACAACCACGCTGAACTTGAGTTCCTTCATCTGTCAAAGGGGAGGGAAGCATATAATTGTTAGAAAAATAAGATGGTACATGCGAAGCACATGGGGTAGCTCAACAAAAGCTCTCTCGCAAGTCCTCTTGGGAACACACACACATACACACACACACACACAGCTTCCTCCCCATCTCTGCTTTGCTGAGGTCCAGGAGGCCCCAGGTCGCCCCCACAAGAAGGGTGGAGTCTTACCTGCCTCGACCTGCAGCTGGGCCAGGGACACAGTCACATTCTCCGTGTCTCCGACTAGAAACGCCCTAATCTTAGGGCCGGACATTCGGATAAAGGGAGGGATGAAAACTAAGAGAGAAGAAAGAGCAGGGAGGAGTCAGCCCAAGGTGCGTGTGGCGGCCTCCGGCTGTCGAGGCTTCCGGGGACTGGGAGGTCCCTCCGAGCCAGGTCCCCGCCCTGTAGTACACACCCAGGTCTCCCCGCAGCAGCCCCAGGAAGCCCAGCAGAAGGAGGGCCGGCAGGAGAGGAATCGGCGGCAGAAAGCCCATGCCGCCGACCGCGCGCGCCCTAGAAGCCACGAAAGGCCCGGAAAGCAAAATCCAGCAGCAGCAGCCCCGCGGCGGCCATCTTGCCAAACGAACTCCCGCGGCTATGGCAACCACCAATCGGCCGACAGCCAAGCTAGACGCGCACCACGATTGGTCTATCCTCAAGAAAGTCCGCCCCCAGGCCGGATTGGAACATCCCGGCCCCACCCACCCGTCCTGTCTTGTTTCTTGTGATTCCTTTCTCGAAAGAATGTTGAACAAGCGGAGTCTGCGTTTGGCTCCAAAAGTGAAGCTTTCGCCCGCCCTGGAGTTAACGCGACACGGCGGAAGAGCCAGCCTGCAGGTTTCTAACAAGGTGAGAGGGTTTGCTGCTAAGTAAGCTCGACTTTTATGGGGGCTCACAGGGAATGGACATAAGAGGAGGTGAGGCTGCAGGGCTGTAACTGTGCAGCCGTGTTGGGGTCCTTACCATTCTCCCAGTTTTTTGTTTGTTTGTTTGTTTGTTTGTTTGTTTGTTTGTTTGTTTTTAGCGTACAGGGGCCTTGTGGGTCAGCTCAGTTGTTCAAGCTTCAGCTCCCCGTGCCTTACCAGTCCAGCCCTTAAGGCAGCCTGAGCCAGCCCTCCTGCCCCCCCCAAAAAAAAAATCCTTCTTAAAGAGTGTGTAACGCACAAGCTTTCACCACTCCGAAACAGATCCAATAAAAGGATTCGAGTAAGAGCTAGATTCAGGGTAGTGATCCCATCTACTCAGGAGGCTGAGGCAGGCAGATGGCAAATTTGAGGTCGCTCTGCACAATTTAACGAGACCCTATCCTTTTGGGTCTCAAAAAGGGCCAGGAGCATAGCTCAGCGACGGACCACTTGCCTCGAATGTGCAAGGCTTTGAGCTCCAGCACAAGGGTGGGGTGTACAGGGCTCGGCCAGCAATAGGACAGGTGCAGAAGGATCCGAAGGTGTTTTCTTGCCTCGGGGTCTGGCAGCACTTTATTATAGTTTGGGACCCAGACCTTGGGCTCTAGGGTTGGGCAGCTGGGTTTTGGATCCCACCCCCTGTACTTTCTTTGGTGATTTTGGGCAAAACGCTTCTGCAAAGGTCAGTTCCTTTCTCTGAAAAGGAAATAAGAACAGCCCTCCCATGTGGGACGGGGAGAGGAGCAGATACATTACTCCCAAAATGTTCAGCTAGTTAATCATTGATCATACCAGGCGTGGTGGCACACACCTGTAATCCTAGCGCTTGGAAGGCTGAGGCAGGATTGCCATGAGTTTGAGGCCAGTCCGGGCCACATAGTGAGTTCAAGACCAGCTGAAACTGCAGGTGGAGACCCTGTCTCACAAAAAATATATATTAATTGATTAGACAGCCTAATATTCTGAAAGATGAGGTTGTCCAAGGTCTTACACTAAACTCAGTCTTGTCTTTTTTTTTTTGGCAGAACCGGGGATTGAACTCATGCCTTTGTGCTTGCCAGAGAAGTGCTTAGTCCACTGAGCCATCTCCCCAGCCCCTCTTTTCTTATGTGTAAAACCATCATTTGTTGTGGTCATAACATTGGTGTGAGATTCCATCCTGTCCTTGCCCTCACTAAGAATCTGGGAAGGGTTGGCATCTCTTGGTATCCAGGAATACAGCCCAGCAGAACGTAAGTAAGAAGCAGGCTGTCACTGTGTTTCCCCAACTGTCTTCGGGAAAATAAAACTATAAATTAAAGCTTGGGAGGACCGGGGAGATGGCTCAGTAGAATAAGCACTTGCCTGGCAAGCGCAAGGTCCTGAGTTCAATCCCCTGTGCCGCAAAAAAAAAAAAGCTTGGGAGATAAATCCTTCTGAAGCAGAACTTTCTGTAGCTAACCGGGACCTGCTCGTGTAGCTCAGTGCAAAGGTTCTCAGTTCAGTTCCCAGTACCAGGAGGCAAAAAGCACACACAGCAAGGCTTCTGTACAGATCTGATGATAAAAACACGCAATATAACAACCATTGCTAATTTGCTGTTTAGAAATATGTACCATGTGTATTGTTGTATCTTCATGTTTGTTTTTACCTTTTTTATATCTTTAGTACAGGCTCTACAGGGTCTCACTGCGTAGATCAGACTCCTAGTGATTCTCCAGTGTTCAGCCGTCCGAGCACTGGGATTACAGGTGCCCTGCTACGCCCAGTCTCAGTCCGCGTCTCAGCGTACCCCGGGGCCAGGGCCGGCACGGCAGGCCGGGGACTGAACCCCGGCCCCTGCGTCTGCCTAAGCAAGTGCTTTCATCTGCTGAGCTTGAAATGAAATGAATAAAATAAAATGATGACAGGGAAAAAAAGGCTTCCGTGAGGAGCCGAGTTGGCCTTGGGGGGCTCTGGTTTTGAGGCTTATCTTGCTCTCTCCAAGATGAAGTCCACATTTACCTCCGTGAGAAATGTCCTCTAGGCCAGCAGAATGAGCTGGGACCTGGAGGGGCCGGCGTGGAGCAGTGGTCTGCTTTGGTCACCCCGGCCAAGGCTGTGTGGGACACGTGAACAACTTAGTTCCAAAGATCTGCCGGAAGGACAGCAGCACCAACGCTGAACGTGTAATATGGATGAAGGCACGCCCACTGCTACGCTGTGTGATTCCATGTACACCAAATGTCTAGAAAAAGCAAGGCCCTAAGATAAGAAGTGAATTCATGGTTGTCGGGAAAGAAGAAATGGGATTTCCTTTGGGGGTGATGGAAAGTTCTAGAACTAAAAATCGGTGATGGTTATTTATTTTTTAAATACAGGGTCTCACTACACCTAGTGATTCTGTTTTCAGCCTCCCCAGCACTGGGATTACAGGCATGCACCACTACGCCCAGACTTGGTCACCCACTCTGTGTGCCTGGGGTGGGGCCAGCATGGCACATGGTGCCAGGGATCAACACCTGGTCCCTGTGCTTGCCTAAGCAGGTGCTTAGTCTGCTGAGCTATCTCACCGGCCCTGTTGCACCTATCTGTGAATACAGTAAAAGACACTGAATGATGCTTTTCAAAAAATTGTTGAGCAGGGTCTTCTATATAGCCCAGACTGGCCTCTAAGTCATGGGCTCCTCGTGCCTCAGCCTCCCAGGCTAGAGTTACAGACATCTACCACCACACCTGGCTGGATTATACATGCTTACCTATACACTATCGAAAGGCTGAGGCAGGAGGACTGCTGTGAATCTGAGGTCAGCCGGGAAGGCCGGCCTGCACCTCATCCCGCCAGCCGTGAGGAGCCTGTGAAAGTGTAACTTCAGGCGGTGAAGGGTCAGCGGACGGCCCCGCGTCGGCTACCGCAGCACAGTAACATAGCCCACTTTTCTGGTGTTAAAACCAGCTGTCTTTCTCCAATGAAAACGCCAAGTAATACAGATGTTAACCAGTTTTGCTCCTGCCATAAAATACAGGCAAACATCAAATCTTCCTTTAATACTTTTACACTCAGAAACCTTGTTGTACTAAATCAGAATGAGTGGCACACAATTATAATTCAGGATTTAGGAGGCAGAGGCAGGAAGGTTCCAAAAGTTTCAGCCCTACCTAGAAAGACAAAGAGGGAGACAGGGTTGGGGATACAGCTTAATAGGAAGGCTCTGGGACTGATTCCAAATACTACAAAAAATAAGAAATAAATCACATCATGGGGCCGGGGAGATGGTTCAGTGGAATAAGCACTTCCCTGGCAAGCGCAAGGACCTGAGTTCAATCCCTGGTTCCACAAAAAAAAATAAATAAATAAATAAAATAAATTACATCAACCCCTTCATACCAGTATATTGTAATATGGCTTTTGTAATAGTATTTTTGTGTAAACTGTGGCAAGACTTGAATTTTTTTTTTTTTTTTGCGGAACCAGGGATTGAACTCAGTTCCAGTTCCTTGCGCTTGCCAGGGAAGCGCTTACTCCACTAAGCCATCTCCCCAGCCCCTAAGACTTGAAATTTAAAACTTGACAAGTAAACAAATCCATTTGAAGAGTTGAATGAACATAAACAATAAGAGGAAGTAATTCAACTATGAAAATGTAAATATTTTATTAAACAAACTTATATAAAATAAACATGACATTTAAGACAAGCAGAACTAAGCAAGTATACAAAATTTCAAGTGAGGAAATAACCAAGCCTTCTTCACTTATTTGAAATTATGCATCTTTTAGCTCTAGACTAAAATAATGATTATTTTAGTATAATGATTTCAATTATGTTTTTTTTAAACAACACTTTATTTTTTTTAAAGCAGTATGCATTTATTTATTTATTTATTAACATTTATTTAGTGTGTGTGTGTGTGTGGCCAGCTCAGCCCACCAGGGGGCGGGGCTGGCTGGCATGTGGTGCTGGGGGATTGAACCACGGTCCCTGATGTTTTGCCAATCTTGTTCCAAGTAGGTGCTTTAGACCACTGAGCCATCTCTCCAGCCCCTCAATTATGTTTAGTCTATGAAATATTAAATCTTATTTTTGAAAGACAAACTGATCTTGATCTTTTTTTTTTTTTTTCGGAACCGGGGATTGAACTCAGGCTCTTGCACTTGCCAGGGAAGCACTTATTCCACTGAGCCATCTCCCGGCCCCTGACAAACTGATCTTAAACCCAAGGACTAACAAATATTAGCAAAATGATTATCAAAATCTATTTATTTACAAA
Organism: Octodon degus; assembly: GCF_000260255.1. Classification (NCBI taxonomy): domain Eukaryota; kingdom Metazoa; phylum Chordata; class Mammalia; order Rodentia; family Octodontidae; genus Octodon; species Octodon degus. Next base: position 5,780,937 of record NW_004524652.1, read on the forward strand.
ACCTTAAAGCAAAATTTAAAACCTATCTGAAATTACCAATGCAAATACAAAATTACCAACTAAAGACTCAGCTTCAGATATCGTCTTAGTGGGCCATGAGGGTGCACACCTGCAACCTCAGCACTTGGGAGGCGGAAGATCTGTGCAGGTCAAGGCCAGGCTGGAGCTGGGGAGATGGCTCAGTGGAATAAGCGCTTCCCTGGCAAGTGCAAGAGCCTGAGTTCAATCCCCGGTTCCACAAAAAAAAAAAAAAAGGCCAGGCTGGACTACATAGCAAGACCCTGTCTCAAAAAACAAGAGATAGTCTAGAGTTTTCAAATCTATTTCCTCACAAATTTGTACATAAATGGTTTTTGTCAGTATACTTTCAAGAAACTCCAAATCTGCCATAATTCCTTAAACTTTTTCTCTAAGAACTTAAAGAGATGCTCGGTGATTTCTAGGAATGCCAGGCAAGGTGGTGCACACCTGGGATCCCAGCTCTCAAGAGGCTGAGGCAAGAGGATCACCAGGAGTTTGAAACCAGCATGAGCTCCAGTGAATTCAAAGCTAGCCTCAACTACATAGTGAGACCCTGTCTTAGAAAACAACCCCCTAAAGAAATCTAGGAAAATCAGTGAATCAAAATATTTAGGGAAATATCTCAAGTTATTACATAGAAAAATATTTTTTATTGTTGAACTTATAACATTTTTTTTAAAGATCCTCATGAAGTCTTTTTTTTTTTTTTTAAAGCGTATTTTATTTATTTATTTTACATTTATTTATTGTGTGTGTGTGGCCAGCTCAGCCCACCAGGGGGCAGGGCTGGCTGGCATGTGGTGCTGGGGGATTAGAACCACGGTCCCTGCTTTGCCAAGCTTGTTCCAAGTAGGTGCTTTAGACCACTGAGCCATCTCTCCAGTCCCATAAATAACATTTCTTTTGGACTTAGGTATGTTTCAGTATTGAGCTCATCAATGGGCATTATTGGGTCCTGGGGATTGCCTGAGGGCCTCTGCATGGAGGTACATTCCCAGCCTGATTCAGTTTTTATTTTTGACAGGTTCTAGTTAAGTTGCCAGGGCTGGGCTGGAACCTGTGATCCTCCTACCTCAGCCTCCCAGACTGTGGGGATGTCAGGCGGGTGATAGACACTATGCCCAGCTATTAATGTTTTTCCCCCTAATTTTTTTTTTTAAAAAAAACACAAGATTCCACGTGCAGACAACAGGTAACGCAGAGTTCACTTCCCCCGGTGAATTCTCCCCCAGAACCCACTGTTGCCTTTCACAAGTACGCCCTGCCCACAGCCAAGCACATCTGCAAGCAGCCTGCGGCCCCGGCGCACCTTACACACTGGAAGTCAGGCTGCAGTTATTCGGGGACAAAGTATTTCAGGAACAGACCTGACACTTGGCACTTTCAGACAGGAGAAGAAATACCTGCAGAGCTCACAACACCCCCACCCCCCACCCCCAGTAGGCTCAAGGATTATTTCCGACTGACCACTGAAAAGGCAACCTGCCTGGCACTCTGCCGCGGTTACAGCTGCAGCTCGGCCGGCCGCCCTGCCTCTAGCGCCTGCTCCAGCATCACGGTGAGCCACATGAGCCGCACGGTGGGGCAGAGGGCCCCGCCCAGGGCAGTCTCCACGCCGGCTTTGACCAATGAGCACACTGAAGAAGTCACAGACCTGCACTCTCCCTGGGCCAGAGCACACTTCAGGACGCGGAGCGCAGGCCCAGGGGGCTGCTGTGGACGATTTCCCATGGACGCTCGCAGTACTAGAACCAACCTGCCCAGAGCTGGGTTTTTCAGTCTTCCTACCAAGATTCTTCCACACGCTTTCTAGTCAGAACAGCCTTCAAGGGGCGGGGATGTAGCTCAGAGGCGCAAGCACCTGCCTGGCAAGCACAAGGTCCTGAGTTTGAGTCCCGGTACCAAAATAAGACAAAACAGCCTCAAAAGAAATCTGCTGTGTCACACAGATGACTTCAGTTTCTTCTTCTTGGCCTTCAGCACAGGAGGGAGAGAAATCTTAAAGGCAGTCCTGAAACAGAAGAGACAGTCAGCGGCCTCCGCCAGGAAGTGCCAGCCAGCCAGCCAGCCAGCCACACACACACACACACAGAGGGATACTTACTCACACGTGGTGCAGATGGGGCTGAAGTTACAGAAAACTGCAAATTTAAACAAGGACAGAGTGAGACACTTTTGTCCCTCCCCCACAGGAGAAAAGGAACAGCAGGGCACAGGGACTTACTGGATAGACACACAGAGCACACGTAGCCGATCTCGATGAGATTCCGATGACAGAAGCAAGCCGCCCGGTAGTCAACGTGAATTGGGGGCGGGAGGATTAGCTGTGCCCTCTGATCTTGATCAGGGAGAAAAACCCACTGTAAAAAACAAATCCATAAAGCCAGGGGCCTTTGATTTACAACATAAGGAAAAAAAAGTCAGAAGTCAGGACACATAAAAGTCAATCTGAAATCAAGATTCCCCTTGTGGGGTGTTGGTGCCAAGGGCCTGCATCCCCAGCATTTGGAAGGCTGACGTGGAAGGGCTGCTTAAGCCCAGTTTAAAATCAACCTCAGCAAGCCAGGCATAGTGGCACATGCCTGTAATCTCAGCAATCAGGAGGCTGAGGCAGGAGGATCACTGCAAGTTTGAGACCAAGCCTGGGCTACAAATTAAGTTCAAGGCCAGCCTGAATGGCACTATGACACCCCATCTCAAAAAGACAAAAAAAAAAAAAAAA
>NW_004524652.1:5783829-5790954 GCF_000260255.1 Octodon degus
AAAAAAAAAAAAAAAATTTATAAAAGTCTGGGCTCCCTGTCCCCCAGTACTGAGGAGTAAACCCAGATCCTTCGTAACAAGCTAAAACCCCCAGTATCTTTTTGTTGTTGTTGTTGAGACAGGCTCTCACCAAGCTATGCAAACTGGGCAGGAATGCGAGATCCTCCTGTTCTGAGATTATGGGCCTGCACCACCACTGCTGATGATGAAATGCATTTTTACTTATCACCAGTTACCAAGCAGGTGCACGTCCAAGTGCTGTCAAATCCAGTCATACCACACACTGCACACAGCCTTCTAAGGATTCATCCAGCGTTGACCCTGCAGCTCCACAAACGCTGTCCTGTCCTTACCAGTAAGTACTGCAGCAGAGACGTCATCTGGGGCACCTTCAGGTACAGCCCTCCTGTGATGTCACAAGCCTGCAAAACACAGAGGAGGTGCTGCCACAAAGTCGCAGCTCATGTGATCACAAGGAGGAGGTGGACAGGCGCTGATGCAGGCTGTGACCACTTCCATCTGAGGAGTCAGCAGGTCCCAGGGGCTGCAGGAAGGCAGGGACAGGCCGTGCAGGACCTGAGGGCAGCAGGCAGCGGGAGCACTGGCAACAGCAGGCCAGGCCAGGAGTCGCCTGTGTGCTCCAGCCAGGGCAAGCAGTCCCCAGGCGCCCAATGTGCCAGGTCCGGAAGCCATGGCGAGGGCTCTGGTGTTAATGCACAGGAATGGGGTGGTGAGAGGGTCTGCAGCAAAGGAACAATGCAGTCGCCTCTCACTGTGGTGAGGCCCAGCTCTGGCGGGAAGGCCAAGCATGGAAACAGGAAGCTGTGGATGGACCACTGAAGATCCGCCAGGGGAAACCTGGGAAGACGAGATTTGCCATAGATGTGAAAGGAGAGGTTGAGCCCAGGGTCAGGTCTGGACTCGACCAACTACATGGCCCAACCTATGAAACAAAAGCTGCCTCTGGGGAGGGAGAGGCCCAGCACAAAAGCCCAGATCAGTGTGCTCACAGGCAAGCCTCAGGCTGGAGGTGAGAAGAGCCACTGTGCATGCAGGAAGAGGATGGGCAGGGCCGCGGGCAGAAGGAGCTGACCCACACCCGCCAGCAGTGGTCACCCAAGGCTGCCAGGCGCAGTGCTAGTTTTCCAAACTCCAGAAGAACGCTAGAGTTAACTGTGGACTGAAAGGTGTTGCTAAAAGTTAGTCAACGGTCTGATTTTTAATATGCAAAAATGTATATATAATGTATGAGGGCCGGGAATGTAGCTCAGTGGCATAAGCTCCTGCCTGGCAGGCGCAAGGTCCTAAGTTTAATCACTGGTACGACAAAAAAAAATAATGTGTGATATGCTTAAATGACAATAAAAATGACAATTGCTTGATCTGCTCATTACACACTGCATATGTATAAAGATCTGCTCCGCTGCACCCACAAGTATGTACAATTTTATTGCCATCAATTACAAATAAGCTGCTCATGGTGTCTCGTGCCTGTAATCCCAGCACTCTTGAGAGGATAAGACAGGAGGTTCGCCATGAGTTCAAGGACACCTGGGGCTACAGAGTAAGATGCTGTCTCAGAACAAAACGCTCTTCCAGCAGCCACATAGAAAAAGGGAAAATACATAAAATTGACTTTTTATTTTTTTTTTTTTTTATTTTTCCAAAGTTTTATTGATAAACATATAGCAATGAGACAGTTTCAAATCAAATCAAAAGTACATAAAATTGACTTTTTAAAAAATTTTTTATAAGCATTTGGTACAGGGTCTTGCTATACAACATGGACGTGTAGTGACCATCCCGTTTTTAGCCTCCCCAGTGTGGGGATTACAGGTGTGCACCACCATGCCCAGTCTCTGTGGCCAGCTCAGCACGCCTGGCGGCAGGGCCAGCGTGCAGAATCAAACCCCAGTCCCAGTACTTGCCTAAATAGGTGTTTAGTCTGCTGGGCCATCTCGCCAGCCTTTAAAACTGACTTTAAAACCAGCTCAATTTATTCAAAATAGTACTGCTCTTTCACGATTCAATGTAAAAATGACTTTCCATAAGTACCAACACTGAGCACTCTTTGAAAACATACCTGCTGGAGGAGTCCTGAGTCGGAGTCCAAAACACAGGCATCAATCAAAATATTCTGCAAAGGACATTCCAAAATGATTGATCAGTGACAGCAGTTACCACACTGACTCTGTGCTGAACTGCCTCACTTAACACCCGTGGGGACTTGGAGGCTGCTACCAGGGTCAGGCTGCATTTGGTAGCTTAGGGTTCCGGTCCTGGCCTGGCTGTTGAAACAGAGGCAGCAGGGACAGTGCCGTCCCCCACTGTCCCCTTCCGCTGTATCACAGGGCCCCGCTCTGATAGAGAGTATCATGCATGGTGCAGCAGCATCTTGCATTAAAGTTGAAGTCTGTTTGTTAGTTTATTTTGGCTGGCTCAGGCTGCCTTAAGGGCAGCTCTGGTGAGGCATGTGGAGCTGGGGATCGAACCATAGTCCCCTGAGCCTGAGTTTGCCCAAACAGGTACTTTAAACAACTGAGCTAACCCGCAAGCCCCTAAAGTTGAAGCTTAGAGCCCGGCACAGTGGCACATATCCATGATCCGGCACTCAGGAGGCTGAGGCAAGAGGGTTACCACAAGTTCTAGGCCAGCCTGGGCTACACCGTGACTTCAAGGCCAGGGAAGATCCTGTCTTAAAACCCGAACTTAAGTTTAGAGAAGGTTTTCTTTTTTAAAAAAAGCATATCAGGGGCCGGGCAGATGGCTCAGTAGAATAAGTGTTTGCCTGGGCCTGAGTTCAATCCCCAGTTCCACCAAAAAATAAATAAATATAAATAAATAAAAATAAACATCAGAGAAAAAAATATATTCATTATAATTCATTGGCACATTTTACTTATTGACAAAGTAAAAGTACTGAATGTTATGCGCATCACTGAAGTAAGATGAGACGCTAAAGCCAGGCTCAGGCACAGACTGTCAAGCCAGGGACTTGCCTGGGGGCCCTAGGGCAGGTGTTCACCTGTGTGCTCAAAACCGTGTGGCCAGGGCCAGGGAGATGGCTCAGTGGAATAAACGCTTCCCTGGCAAGCACAAGGGCCTGAGTTCAATCTCTGGTTCCGCCAAAAAACAAAACCGTGTGGCCCCATATTGTTCTGGGGGCCCAGGACGCAAACAGCAAAAGAAGCAGTCCCCAAGGTGGGCTCCTGAGCCACAATCCTCTCTGGCCGTTATTCCAATGCAGAAAGGGATGCTTCCAGCTGGAAACACACATTTTGCACAGAGCAGGCCCAACTCACCTGCTTCTGCGCCGCAAAGATGACGTTCATGAAGTTCATGTACTGCAGCGCGCTGTCCTCCGCCGCCTTGATCACCTGAAATCCGCAGCAGTCGGCACCCCAGGGATGCCTGCCTGCCGGCCCCTGCCTTCTAGTCCCTGTAACCCTAGTGTGGGAAGACGAGAGCCCACCCCTCACCTTGCCACCTGGACAGACCCTGGAAGGCTGGCGACCATCTGTCCAACCAGCTGTATGGGGACTGAGGTACACACAGGTGAGGGGGCGCCATGTGATCGAGGGTCCCAAGCCTGCTTTTTGAGCCCACAGTGTGTGGCAAAAGATCTGATGTCAGTGGCAGAAAACGCCCTCGGTGGCACTCAGTAAGAGGGCAGGTTTGCTGTCTAAAGACCCCAGTGAATGTCCAGGGGCCTGGCTCAGTTTAAAGCAATGTTCTCCTCATAACATCCTGATGTACCCTGGGCACAATCACGCTCTAGTTCCCATAAATAATCAGTGACTGCTAAAGTGCACGCACATGGGACCGGGGAGATGGCTCAATGGAATAAGCACTTGCCTGGCAAGCGTAAGGGCCTGAGTTCAATCCCTGGTTCGGGGGGGGGGGGGGAGTGCATGCACATTTTGGTTTGTTTTTTGTTTGAGAAGGGTCTCTGTATCCCAGGTTGGCTTGGAACTTGTAGAGATCCTCCTGCCTCAGCCTCACAATCCGCATTGTGAGGGATTACAGATGTGCTAGGATCACAGTTGTGCACCACTATGCCTGATGCACATTTCAGTTTTTTACAGACACCAAACAACCCTCCAAAGAAGCCACCTTCCTGTCAGCGGGTGTGAGAACAAGCCATCCCCACCGTGCAGTGAGCCTGGGCCAAATCCCCCAGTGGCAGCAATGACAGTGCTAAGCTCCACTGCCTTCCCTTCACTCAGGCAGATCCTTCCCAGGATCCCTTGCACGGATTTCCCAAGCTGCTCTACTCTGTAATTTATTCTTCCAGCCAAATTGTTGCTTTTTAAAAAAGCTCTTCATCCTATGAGGACAAAAACAATTTCACTGATTTTCTGAGTGAGACTGTACTAAATTCACAAAATTTATTAAATTTTGGAAAAACTGACATCTAAGAACAAACTGTGGCTCTCCCTTTATTCATTTATTCCTCTTACAATTTGTTTTTCTTCATAATACATTGGGTGCTAAATCAGTTCTGCCACAGCCTGGCCTACAATATGAGCTCAAGGTGAGCCTGAACGGCAGAGCAAGACCCGGTCTCAAAAAAAGACAAGAAATAAATAAATTGTTCTGCCCCTTGCGTCTGTCCTACCTGGTTCTCGTTCCTATTGTCTCTTCTCCTATAGTTTCTCACTGTCTATAGTTGTACATAAACATGCTGATCTTTTCTTTGGTGCCAGAATCAAACTCGGGACCTTGCGCTTGCCAGGCAGGCAGGCAGGCACTGCGCTGCTGAGGAACGTCCCGCCCTGGTGATGTTTGAAATCTTACCAATATCCTTGATTTCATCTCCTGATTATCTATAGAGATAAAAACATTAAAATTTAAATAACAATGTAGCCTATTAAACATAGAAGGTTCTAGGTACTATTAACTGAAAATGTAATTTATTAACTTTTTAACCAATTCTTAAATACTCCACCAAACACATAATAGTAAATAAACAAAATTATAGTTCTCAGAGAAAAATGCAAACATTTACCTTTAACTTCTTTGGTCATTCTATGAATATCTTAATTTCTTTGCATTAAGGAATATAAAAATACTTTCTTCATAAACATTTATAGGAACCAAATTTTAGTAAAATAAACCGAGCATCCTCTTAGCTAAAAAGACAGGAAGTGTTCCATTTACCATGCCAGATACATGCAAGTGATCAGGGTTTTCAATTACTACTTCTTTTTCTTTTTTTTTTGGCAGTACCGAGGATTAAACTCAGGACCCTGCATTGCCAGGCAAGCGCTTATTTCTAGTGCGCTATCGCCGTAGGCCCTTCAGTTACTAATTCTGCAATCAACAAAGCTTTGTCATCTCATCAGAATGCCACCTTTGTCCCAGGTGACTGGAACAGCCAACACATGCTTACCCTGTATTAGATACCACTGCCAACTTTTGAATACTTGAGACCACACAGGCACCCGAAGACCACCAGCTGACATGAGCAGACCAGAACCAAAGTCTAGGACACAGAAATCACTTAGTTCTGTCTAAAAAAGTCAACTGAACCAAGCATGGTAGCAACGCGTACAATCTCAGCACCAGGCAGACTGAGCCCGGAGGATCGCTGCAAATGTGAGGTCAGGCAGCCTCAGTTCCATAGTGAGTTTGTCACCAGCCTGAGCTCCACAGCAAGCTCTGTCTCAAAACACCAACAACAAGGCCAGGGAGATGGCTCAGTAGAATAAGCACTCGCCTGGCAAGCACAAGGGCCTGAGTTCAATCCCCGCTTCCGCCAAAAAAAACCCCAGCAACAAGACAGACCTAGGGAAGCCAGGTGTGGCGGCACATAGCTAGTACTCCAGTACTTAGGAGGATCACCCTGAGTTCAAGGCCAGCCTAGGCTACCTAGTGAGTTCAAGGCCAGCCTAAACTACAAACCGCTTAGCAAGATTTTCTCTCAAAGAGGAAAAAATAAATAAATTTAAAAATATATTCAAAGCCACAATTTTAAGCCCTTTTAGTATCTTCCACTTTTAAAAATACAGACTTCCCATGAACACAGACACCCCAACTACTAACAGCAGAATACGGGTCTGCACCGCACAGGTGCCAAGGATACAGCACAAGGCTTTGGCGAGGGAGCCGGCCAGCAGAGTCTCCGTGTGCTGACCCTTGATGTCACCTGCAAATATAAAAAGCATTAAAAAGGGAATTTTAAGTACTTTCTTCAACAACTGTCATTTTCAAACCAGTATCTTTCATGAATGACACTATATGATATTTTCAAACTGGGTTTAAAACCAGAGACAAACTAAGCACCTGCTTAGGCAACTACAGGGACAGGGGTTCTATGCTCAATACTGGTACCAGTACTGGTACTGCAGGCAGCACCGGCCCCAGCCCCGCCCTCAGGGCAACCAAGTCCAGGCATGGTAGCACACGCCTGTAATCCTAGGGCTGTGGAGGCTGAAAACAGGAGGAACACTACCAGTCCAAGCTGGGTAGTGAGACCCTGTACAAAATACATAAATATAATAAATAAATAAAATTTGCACAGAGAGCAATTTGTTTTCAGTGATGAAGAAATAAACAGCTTTTCAGCCTTTTCTCAACATAAATATCATTTGTTTAGGGGCTGAGACAAGGGGGAGTGGGGAGCAGTACTAATGGCTACAGGATGACGAACATTCTAAGAAGGTTCTGGAATAATCTAGAACAGCAGCCCTCAACCTGGGTGATGGTGCTGACTGGGCATATATGGCAATGTTTGAAGCCACATTTGTCATGACTGGGAAAAGTCACGGTTACATGGGTCAAGGCCAGGGTGTCACTAAGTACCCCACAATGCACAAGACAGCCTGTACAATATCTACAGTGTGGAGAGTGACGCAGACGACAGATGGTCACAGCCTGGAGGTGCTTCTGAGGCTAACCTGACAGGACCACACAGCTTGTGGCGCGCGTGAGGAAGGAAAGTCAGAAAGGAAAGCTCTGAATTTGGTGGACAGGATGGACACAGAGAAGAAAATGGCGGCACAGGGAGGGCAAAGAGAGAAAGGCTGGGTGGGGGCGAAGGAGGCTGGGACGGCAGAATGGGGACGCTTCTATCTGAGCCTGAAAGAAGGGCTGGGAAGTATTTGTACATAAGTGATGATTACA
>NW_004524652.1:5792556-5794268 GCF_000260255.1 Octodon degus
GTCCCTCAGGTGACAACCAAAAGAGATTCATACCCAAGTCGAACTTACTACTGGCTTATGATTTAAGGAGTCTATTATCTACCTCACCAATAAAACATGGCTCCCAAGAAGCATCTTTTGGTGTACCCCGGCCCTGACAGTAAACATACACCATACGCTTTTTCTTTCCTTCCACAGTGTTTGAGACAGGGTATTGCTACGCAGTTTAGGCTGGCCTTGAACTCATTTTGTAGCCCAGGCTGGTCTCAAACCTGCAATGGTCCTCCTGCCTCAAACTCCCAAGTACTGGAGTTACAGGCGTGCACTGCCACACCCAGCTCCTCACCTGGTTTCAAGGAAAACGAAGCATAGGACTAGAAAAGCAGCCCATGCTCAGGGGCCATGGGCTGCTCTGCCCCACCAAGGACCCCAATCATCACAATAATCCGGCCCTTCCTACTCTCACCACACACAACTCATGCTGGCCAACAAGTCACTGCTCTTGTGAAGTGGCAGTAAGGCAGGAAAGCCGCACCTGACCATGGATTGGATCCTGCCAGGCAGACACTCTGAGGGAACCTGACCCAGCGCAATCCTGAGAGCCCTTCCTTTCCATATCAGACTGGCGGACCATCCCCCAAGTGACTCCCACACGGTCAGGCCAAGCAGGGACCTCAGGAAGGTCACTGATCATCAAGGAGCTGGCTGGAGCTCAGGCATCCCATGTGGCAAAAACATCCCATTTTACTCTGCAGCAGAATCACAGAGTGATGCCACAGTGGCACTTGAGACCCATGCAGACCCAGGCCAGGTGACCCGAGCTGCAGGTCTCAGGGCTGCCACTCGCAGAGGCAGAAAAGGCTTTTTGGGCACCATGAGCAGGAGCAGCAGAGCCCATAGGCGACCATCGTGCCCTACCTCTCATGAATGTGGCTGGCGATCACAGCCAGCTGGTTGCAGCGGTTCATGAACAGGTGGGCGTTCCCCAGCACCAGCACGGCGTCCATGCATCGGGACAGGGTGAACTGTGGCACAGGTGGACACGCAAGAAGCAGACACTGGTCAGACTTGGCCGAGGTTGCTCTGTTGAGTCTAGACAGTTACCCCTGCCAAACATGCACTCAGGAGGGCATCTCTTCCAAAAGCATAGGTAGGAAACACTTGGAAAGGAGTTTTCTAATTTTACTCATAAAAGGCCACATCTAAAAATAGCTTTAAACTTTAAAGTATTTAATAGGGGGAAAAAAAAACCCTCAACTCAGAGCTCAATCCCAAGGGGGGAAAAAAAGAAAAAATAAATAAAGTATTTAATATATTTATGTGTCCTAGGATTGATCCCAGGCCCTCACACACGCTAAGCAAGTTTTCTACCACTGAGCTATATTCCCAGCCTTCCACAAATACTTCCTGCATAGAATTTAGCAAAAAACAGACATGTCATCTTCTGTGACAAAAATTACTAGCAACATGAAGTCAGCTGTGGTAGCACATTCCGTAATCCCAGCCTCAAAGGAAGCTGAGGCAGGAGGATAGCAAGTTCAAGGCCAGCATGGGCAATGCAGTGAGATCCCCATCTCAAAAAAAACTATAATCAAAATCAATGCCCACTTAAAATTGCCCAGAGAGACAGAGAGAAAGAGGAGGGAAAGAAAGGGGGGAGAAATAGTTGTAAATCTAATGAAACATGTACAGGACTTGACTGGTGAAAAATCTAAATAGATGGAGAGACAGAA
>NW_004524652.1:5794368-5795961 GCF_000260255.1 Octodon degus
TCTGCAGCAGAATCACAGAGTGATGCCACAGTGGCACTTGAGACCCATGCAGACCCAGGCCAGGTGACCCGAGCTGCAGGTCTCAGGGCTGCCACTCGCAGAGGCAGAAAAGGCTTTTTGGGCACCATGAGCAGGAGCAGCAGAGCCCATAGGCGACCATCGTGCCCTACCTCTCATGAATGTGGCTGGCGATCACAGCCAGCTGGTTGCAGCGGTTCATGAACAGGTGGGCGTTCCCCAGCACCAGCACGGCGTCCATGCATCGGGACAGGGTGAACTGTGGCACAGGTGGACACGCAAGAAGCAGACACTGGTCAGACTTGGCCGAGGTTGCTCTGTTGAGTCTAGACAGTTACCCCTGCCAAACATGCACTCAGGAGGGCATCTCTTCCAAAAGCATAGGTAGGAAACACTTGGAAAGGAGTTTTCTAATTTTACTCATAAAAGGCCACATCTAAAAATAGCTTTAAACTTTAAAGTATTTAATAGGGGGAAAAAAAAACCCTCAACTCAGAGCTCAATCCCAAGGGGGGAAAAAAAGAAAAAATAAATAAAGTATTTAATATATTTATGTGTCCTAGGATTGATCCCAGGCCCTCACACACGCTAAGCAAGTTTTCTACCACTGAGCTATATTCCCAGCCTTCCACAAATACTCCCTGCATAGAATTTAGCAACCAACAGACATGTCATCTTCTGTGACAAAAATTACTAGCAACATGAAGTCAGCTGTGGTAGCACATTCTGTAATCCCAGCCTCAAAGGAAGCTGAGGCAGGAGGATAGCAAGTTCAAGGCCAGCATGGGCAATGCAGTGAGATCCCCATCTCAAAAAAAACTATAATCAAAATCAATGCCCACTTAAAATTGCCCAGAGAGACAGAGAGAAAGAGGAGGGAAAGAAAGGGGGGAGAAATAGTTGTAAATCTAATGAAACATGTACAGGACTTGACTGGTGAAAAATCTAAATAGATGGAGAGACAGAATTGTTTTTTTTTTTTTTTTTGGTCCGAATGCCTTCAAGGCATGACTGGCTGTCTTGGGTTGTGGGGATCGAACCACAGCAACCTGAGCCTGACTGCTTTGTTGAAGCAGCCAGTTAAAGAACTGAGCTAAGGGGCAGGCCCCCAGATGGAGAGACATACTGGGTTCAAAGATTAGAAAACTTGACATAGTGAAGCTGACAATTGACCCCAAACTGATATACAGACTTAATATAATTCCTATCAAAATTCCATAGATTTTTTTTGTAGCTATAGGCAAGTTTATCTGAAAGGTTATATGGAAAAACAAAGGAACTAGACAGGTTAAAACCCATTTTTTGAAAAGAGAATAAAGTAGAAGAATTAATGTATAGGTACAAGTATAACAGGCCTGGGGACAGGCGTAGAGAGAGATACAGAGCCACACAGGCGGTCCATGTGATTTAACGAACAGCTAGGTGTGGCTGTGCACACCTGTGATCCCAGCGCTTGGGGTTTTTGAGGGTCTCACTGTGTAGTGCAGGCTGGCTTGGAACTCACTGTGTAGCCTAGGCCTCAAACTTGTGGCGTTCTCCTATCCCAGCCTCCCAAGTACTGAAATTACAGGTGTG
>NW_004524652.1:5796616-5806139 GCF_000260255.1 Octodon degus
AATGTGTTAATTATTGAAACTGTCCTACCAATTTGGTTTGAAACTGTCTCATTGCTATTTGTTTCTCAATAAAATTATGGGGAAAAAAAGCAATAGAGACATATACAAATTAGATCAGAATCACCCAAAGTCCTCCTCAAGCTCTCTTACCTGAGACTCTTTTAATGCTTGCTTCCCCCACCAAATTGGGTTGGTGTCAACTACAATGACCAGAAGATTCAATTCATCTTCTGAAAATATTTGGAAGAAATAAAATTTAAAAGCATTAGCCTCATGAAATGAAAGCTAACAATCCCAATATGTAAATTAATCTCATTAAATGTTCATCATCCTCCACCCTCCCCTCAACAGAAGGTCAAGTTCCTTTAAAGATGCAAGCTCACTGGGTCCTCCGCAAGCCCCTTCTGCTGCCTCTACCCCTACGCATACCACAGTGCAAACTGCAATGGCAGGGACTTTTGTCTTTTTTTTTTTAATTTATTATCAACTCCTAGCACACAGCAAAAGCTCAGTAAATCTGAGTGAACCCCGAGGTACTGGGGTTGTAACTGCCTGAGCAAAGACAGAAGGCTCTGGATAACCCAGAACTGGAACGCCAGGGGAAAGGTTTCAGGTAGAGTCCAGGGAGACCCAAGAGCCAACATGGCCCAGTGTCCAGTCAATCACAGAGCAACAAGACTGATCATGATGAAAACTAACTGCGTTTTCTTGTTCTTGTTGCTTGATTTTTTCAGACAGGGTCTCAGTATATAGCTCAGACTGGCCTTGAACTCACTATGGAGCCCAGGCGGGCCTTGGACGTGGATTTTCCTGCCTCGGGTCTCCTGAGTGTTGGGATTACAGACTTACATACCACGTCTGGCTCTTGGTGCTACTCTAAAGGCATATTTCATAATGCATACTGTTTTACGTTAGATGAACTATGATACATGCTAGTCCCATTTTTCAAATGGAAGTAACTTGCCCTGAGTCACATGGACTCTTAGGAAGTGAAGAAGCCATTCTGCGGGCTCTCAGTACCACGACCCTTCATGGTGCTCCTGCCACCCTGACGACCCACGACACAACCGACTCTGTTCTAACAGCAGAGCACTCAGCAGCAGCCAATTTTTGTTGGGTGTTTCCGGTTACTCTTCCCAGGCCTCCCTCCTGCGCTGCGGATTCTCTAAGGAATGTTGGGGATGGGGATGGAGCCCAGTAGCCAGGCTCTAGGCTGGCATGCACAAGGCCCTAGGTTCAAGGAAAAGGAAAAAAAAAAAAACCTGGCAGCTCAAGCAGCCCCAGGGCCTTGCGCACTTCACAAGCACTTGCGGAAGTCTGCAAGGCCTTTCAAGTCTCAGTTCCAAGACATCCCCCTTTCCAGGACTCTAAATTAGCTCCTCCTCGATCCTAGCCACCACAGCGTCCGGTAATTTTGTCCTCAGCACTCGTCACCTTTTGGAATTCATTTTATCTCCTTGCCCATGGCTTCTTCCGCCCACTAGGCTATAACCTCCCTCCTGCCTCTCTTCCCATCACCTTCTCTTCGGTTTTCCCAGTGCAGAAAACAATTCTCGGCACAGAAAAAACAATCCAGAAATATTTTCTGAAAGAATGAATGGACAAGGGCCGGGGAGATGGCTCAGTGGAATAAGGCTTCCCTGGCAAGCGCAAAGCCTTGAGTTCAAGCCCCGGTTCCGCCAAAAAAAAGAACGGACAGAACGGCCCCTCTTCTAAACAACGAACTGATTCCGCCCAGCTCAAAAATGCAACCCACTTTGACAAGCCCTGGTCCTGCAGAGTCCGCCCAGCCCTGGGGTCTAGGTCTATTCCTGCGCATCTCTCACCATCGGAGACCATGGCGACTCTCAGTCTGACGGGTGCCCTGAAGCCTGCGCACCCCAACTTCCGGCGCTGACCAGTGACGCAAGAGGCAGGCCGGTTGCCTACCCACGGCCTGGCCTCCCGAGCGCCGGAAGTGACGTAAAAGACGGGCGCCGCGCTGTCAGCGGCAGGCATGCGCTCCAGACTCGCTAGAAACCAGTCGGTGGTTCCGGATCTCTCTGGCTTCGTCGCCTGGAGGGCACCATGGACGAAAACGGTAGGTCGAGATGGGCCAGGACTGTTGAGCCCTTCACAGGGGTTTCCCCAATCTCGCATTCCTAGGCAGGGGGTCCTTGAAAGTCACTGTCGAAGTTGTGGCTGCTGCCTGGTTCTGTTTCTTGCAGTCAAGTAAATTCCCTTTGCTACTCCTTTATCCGAGGGGTGGGCCATGAGCATCCGCAGGCCCCACTCCCATGCACACCCCTGCCGAAACGTGAGACTTCGGACAGAGGGCGCAGGCCTTTGCGTTCTCGATGTCTTCAAGTGTGAAATACAAGCAAGAATCCCTGACCCGCTGTATCGACCATTTATTAGAATCAAAAGGCATCTTTGCTCTTCTCATTCATTATTGTCATTTAGGTATTTTATTAAGTTAAAAAAATGTAAATTAATATATCGTGTATATAAAAAAAAAAAGTGGGTGGAATTTTTCGTGTGTGTAGGCTTGAATTGGTACAGACTGGAGGAGTACATGACTATGGGGTCCTCTCAGAACTTACTGCCAAGGGGGCCGGGGAGATGGCTCGGTAGAGAAAGCGCTTGCCTGGCAAATGTGCATGGTCCTGAATTCAATCCCCGGTACCGCAAAAAACAAAACAAAAACTTCCTGCCAGGAAGAAGTGCAAGAATAATTAGACTATCTGAGCCCTAGGCTTAAATTTTATGCCTTGCACACTGATAGTTTTGGTTTGGCTTTTTTTGTTTAGTTTGTTTTGTTTGCGGTACCAGACTCAGGACCTTGCACCTGCCAGACAACCAAGTGCTTGAGCTGCTGAACTATATATCCCTAGCACTGGTAACTTTTTAAAAATTAACTTACTTTTAAAACAGATCCTCATGAAGATGCTAAATTGCCCAAGCTGAGCTGAAATTTGCAATCCTGCTTCAGCCTTCCAGAGGGCTGGACTCATAGGCAGGCACTACCACACCCCACTGATAGCTTTTTAAAAATGAGATCTCAGCTGGGCATGGTGGCGCACGCCTATCATCTCAGCACTAGGGAGGCTGAGGCAGGAGGATCACTGCAAGTTCAAGACCAGCCTGGGCTACAGAAGTGAGTTCAAAGGCTGGCCTGAACTGCATAGCGAGACCCTGCCCCCCAAAAGACAAAAGATAAAAATGAGATCTTGCGAACAGTAAAGTGGTTAAAATCTGTTCCCATCAACATAGAACACTTCTAAAACTAAATACCCAGAAAAAAAAAATAGTATTTTTAAGTGATTTGCTTCTGGGGGTCAACAGCCATTAAGAAGCTCTCTGTCCTGGGGGTGGGGAGATGGCTCAGTAGAATAAGCGCTTGCTTGGCAAGTGCAAGGGCCTGAGTTCAATCCCCAGTTCCACAGGGGGAAAAAAAAAAAAAAAGACATTCTCTGTCCTCACATCCTGCTAAATGAATGTGTCGGTCACATTTTCTTCCTTCTCAGAATTAATTGAATACTTTAAGTCTCAGATGAAAGAGGATCCTGATATGGCCTCAGCAGTGGCTGCTATCCGGACTTTGCTGGAGTTCTTGAAGAGAGATAAAGGTAAAAGCCATCTTTGAACACTCTGGACCTTAGGAAGGTCTTCTGAGGATCAGAAATGTAGAAACTGGGCCGGCAAGATAGCTCAGTGGACTAAGCCCCTGCTTAGGCAAGTGTGGGACTGGGTTTCCATCCTGGCACCACATGATGCATCGGCCCAGCCCCTGGGCGCACTGAGCCAGCCACTGAGACCAGGCATGGTGGTGGATGCCTGTAATCCCAGTACTGGAGAGGCTGAAAACGGGGATCACTATAAGTCAGAGCTGTGTAGTGAGACCTTGTACAAATACATTAAAAAAAAACAAAGAAATGTAGAAACTGAAAGATATATATTGTCTGCATGAAGTGATGCAGCCTAAGTGTAGCCTCTGCCTACAACTCAAGCCTTCTTCTCTTGGACAGGACCCTCACATTATCATCTGAGGTCCCTTCTGTAAATAGGATATGGGTTTGTTTTTGGCAGAACCAGGGATTGAACTTACACTTGCCAGGCAAGCACTTATTCTACTGAGCCATCTCTCTGGCCCTGGGATATGCTTTGAATCAAGAGTGACCCCTAATATCTAATGTTACATTAACCATAGACCCGGGGAGATAGCCTGCCTGGCAAGAGCAGGGTCCTGAGTTCAAGCCCCAGTCCTGCAAAAAAGAAAGTGAAAATTCTACACATTAACATGAACCATGGAGCTCAAGGCAGAAGAGCTGAACTTTATAGATGTTTCTTGAGCTCCTGCCTTGGCCCAGATTCTGTGCAGTCCTACGGAGGATAGTGTAGGGTAAATCCAGGTAGTGATGTCGTCGTCATGATTTACTAATTCAGCCTCTTAAGCATAGTCATCTGGGAGTACATAGCAAGACTCTTGTACAAGCAAAGTAATGATAATAACAGCATCTCCGTCTGAAGGGCCAGCCCGCAGTCCAACGTTTCTGTCTCCCGTGTCCTCCAACTGTACTTCAGTGCCACCCCAACACCTCGGGCTCCCTTGTGCGGTCCTGCAGACCTCATCGGCCTCTGCTGCTTAGTGCCTTCTGTGCTGTCCTCCCTGACCTGGGTGTCAGCCCTGCTGGCTTTGTTGTGGCTTATACCAAACTTACTCCCTTCATGGGGTTTTGCACTGTTCCGCGCTGTGCCTAGCACCTTCACATTGGGTCTTTATGTGGCTAAGTCCTTTCCTGCTGGGCTCAATTTAAGCAGCCCTCACCGTTTTACACAAGCCCCAGTTTCGCCAAGATTCTGCTGCTTTCTGTCCTAATTACAATCTGTGATACCCTTGCCATAGCTTTGTGTGCTGTTCGTTTTCTACATTCTCCATTACCCAGAGCACGGCCTCATTTGCTGATGGATTCCACATGCCCACAGCAGTGTCCGGCCACAGATGCACCCACTGCTTCTTCATGCTATGAATAAATCCGTGAATGACAGGCCCAGCCAGGGCTATGACCCTAATGAACACCACCTTCCTTGTCTGATCATTACAGGGGAGACAATCCAGGGCCTGAGAGCGAATCTCACCAATGCCATCGAGACGCTCTGTGGTGTGGACTCCTCGGTGGCCGTGTCCTCCGGCGGGGAGCTCTTCCTCCGCTTCATCAGCCTCGCCTCCTTAGAGTACTCCGTAAGCCCCATGCTCCCTCCTCACCTTCCCGCTTCCCTGCTTCCCTGCAGCAACTCTCAGCTGTAGCTCTGTCTGCTCTCTTCTGCTCTTTTCTTCTTCCTAGGACTACTCCAAATGTAAAAAGATCATGATTGAGCGGGGAGAGCTGTTTCTCAGGAGAATATCCTTGTCAAGAAATAAAATCGCCGATCTGTGCCATACATTCATCAAAGACGGGGCTGTAAGTAGACCTGTGCTGCACGCAGTAATCAGGAGCCAAGGGCCTCGGAATCAGACTGCTGGGGCTGAGCTCCTGGCGCCCTTATCACTGGCTGGGTCACAGTGGGCAGCTTGCTTAACCTCTGTGCTGCAGTTTTCTCATCTGTGAATAAGGGGAGCAACAGGGTTGTTGCTAGGGTTACATGAGATGGGAAGCAAGGACTCAGTGCTCTGTGAATGCAGACGGCATCATTGTAGACGCCTGTCACTGTCACATGGCATGGGGCAGGGGATGAACTGAGTGTAGAGTATTTGTCTAGCAAGATGTCCTGCAGTAGTTTTCAGATTGGCTGTGTAATTCATTAAATCCACGTAGGCAGGCTCTTTTCTTTTCACCAGTTAACACCCAGCATCCTCCAGGCAATGGTTGCCACTGGGTGGAGATTTCCTTTGTACCTTTGTTTCTGACACTCTTAGGTGGGGCAGAGCTGCAGAGCATTCCTTCGAGTGCAACCAGGGTGCTAAAACTCTGATGATATCTCTGCCAACCCCAGCTCTGCCCCCGCTCACCATACAAGTATTACCTTGCTTCCTGACTCTTCTGTTTTATTGTGTCCTTCTGAGTCTTCAGAGTACATTATTAAATAAATGACATATCTGGGTGTGGTAGCACACACCTATAATCCCAGTATTCTGGGAAGCTCTCACAGGAGGATCCTGAAGTCCAGCCCAGCCTGGGCAACTTAGAAAGTCCCCATCTCAGAATAAAAAATAAAAAAGGCTAGGGATATAGCTTAGCATGGACCTGGGTTCAGTTCCCCATGCTGCCCAGTACGACTTTTATCAATTTGAAAATGGGCTTGAAACTCTGTCCTATTACGGCCCCTTCTAGTTCTGGTCTGATTTGTGTGAAGGCACACAGAGCCTTAGGGTGCTGGGAACCTGGCTTGCAGGCCCATCAGGCGCCATCCACTGACCAGGATCTCCCTCCGCAGCGAATCCTGACTCACGCCTACTCCAGAGTGGTCCTGCGAGTCCTGGAAGCAGCTGTGGCAGCCAAGAAGCGCTTCCACGTGTACATCACAGAGTCCCAGCCCGACCTGTCAGGGCAAGTGTTTTCCCCACTCGCTTCCGGGCTCCAGCAATGCTTCAGAGCCAGTGGAGGGTGGGACCCATCCTGCAGGGACAGCATGTACCTGGGGCACAGTAACACACACAGGGTTTGGTTGTATTTAAGGAATTAAATCAGTGTAAGAGATTGTGTTGAATTCAATTGCCCATTGAGAAGTAGGTAATTCACAGAAGATAATAAAAGGCAGGCTTTCTCTTTTTTTCCTGAATTTGTATCTCCTGCCCAGAGGTCCCAAGAGTGTAACTTCTGGAAATTTGTGCTCATTTTTCCTGAGAGCCCCCGTTCTCCTCTTGTTAGCTCAGAACCTCCATACATTTATATTAACTGAAGTTCAAGCTCACGTTTATTGCTAAGTTAAGTGACTCGTCATACATCACATGGGACTTTCTGGCCTTTATTTCATGTTCTCAAAATATCGTCTTCAGTAAGAAAATGGCTAAAGCCCTCCGCCACCTCAATGTCCCTGTCACTGTGGTGCTGGATGCTGCTGTTGGGTAAGTTCCCTGTGCCTTGGCCTGTCCTTGCCCATCCTGGGGCTGGCCCCAAGGGAATATTCAGATTGCAGGGTTAAGACCCACTCTGACTCTGCTGTGGGTACCTCTTCATTACTAGCTGCCCTGACCAGTGTGCTGGTGCCACGAGATCCCAGTGGTACACAGGAAACATGGGGTGCAGTCAGGGAGGAGCTGTCCGGGTCAGCACTTTTAAAGAGCAAAATGCCAAGGTCACAGTAGGGTCAGCAGCAGGGTGACCTGTGCCCCTTTAGTTTCCATCACCTTGAACCACTGGGAATACATTCATGACTATCCAGTGGGGTGGCTCACGTTGCCAGACGGAAATGTCCCATGCTGCCTGATTGGACAGTTGCACATATACATGGGACAGTTGTGCATGGATCACTGATGGCTCAAAGCCGCCCACCAGCTAAGATCACTAATTACAGCGCCAGGTGAGCATGCCCAGGCCATACTCGGAGCCCAGGCAGCCCATCTGCTGTATCACGAGAACACAGTGCTCAGAGCCACTTGGAAAGAAAGCATAGTGCAGCAAGTTAGAAATCAGTTGAGAGTAAGCATTTTGAAAGCCAGGTTCAGGTGCTCTGTAATCCCAACACAAAAGGATTGCTACAAATTGGAGTCCAGCCTGGGCTGCACAGTGCATTCAAGCCAGCCTAAACCTCATAGTGAGACTCTGTCTCAAATAAAAAAAAACAAAAAGACTAAACATGTTGAATAATTTACAACATTATTTTAGTGTGTGTGTGTGTGTGTGTGTGTGTGTGTGTGTGTGTAACCAGGGATTGAACTCAGGCCCTTGCACTTGCCAGGGAAAAACTAGTGATTTTTTGTTTATTTGTTTTGTTTTTTTGAGAACTGGGGGTTGAACTCAGGCCCTTGCGCCTGCCAGGGAAGCACTTAATCTACTGAGCCATCTCATCGGCCCCCGAACTAGTGATTTTAAAAGGAAAATTGTCTCTACCCAATTTTTTTTCCTCTTGGTACCAGGACCTCTCCAGGTGCCTCTTCATGAGCTATATTCCTATCCCTTTTTTAATTTTTTATTTTGAGACAACATCTAAGTTGCCCAGACTGGGTTTGAATTTGCAATCTTCCTGCCTCAGGCTTCCAGAGTTCTGGGAGATTACATGCGTGCAACACCACACTTAACAAGAAAGAGTCTTAAATTGAGGAACACGTGATTCCAACTTCTGAGTTCAGGTCTTTAAAGCTGAGTTTTGTGTGGAAGTAAAACAGAAGCTAGCACGTCTCACAGCCATGCGGCTAAGTGCTGTCACACAGCTGTGGCTCCAGGCATGTAAGTGTGCACACAGGCTGGTTCCAGCATGAAGCATCTATCAGATCATGAGGTCATGATCAAAAAAGGTCTTTGGCTGGGCGTGGTGGCACACACATCTGTAAGCCCAGCACTCAGCAGATACCGGAGGGTCAGCCTGGGCTACAAAGGGAGTTTAAGGCCAGGCTGAACTGTACAGCGAGAGCCTGTCTCAAAAAATTTTTTTAACTGCTGTGTCTTCTTACCTAATCTCTGAGTCTCAATTCTTTGGTTTTTTTTGCATTTTCCCAGCTACATCATGGAGAAGGCAGATCTGGTCATCGTGGGCGCAGAAGGTGTGGTTGAGAACGGAGGCATCATTAACAAGGTGGGACGCTCAGGGTGCAGGGCAACAGCATGTGCGTCCCTTCTCCTCCTGGTTGTCCTGAGCCTCAGCCGATCCACTGCATTGGCCAGCCAAACTGGTCTGGACAGCAAGAGCTTGTCTCAAAATAAATGAAAAAGGCTGGGTGTAGCTCCGAGGTAGGGCACTTGCTTGCCTCGTGCGTGCGAGGCCCTCCGTTAAATCGCTAGTGCTGCAGCAAACAAGCGGTCCTGGCGCACTTAGCTTTTTTTTTTTTTGGTCTTTTGAGACAGGGTCTCATTATGCAGGTCAGGCTGGCCTTGAACTCACTTTGTAGCCCAAGCAGGTCTCAAGTTTGCAATGATCCTCCTGCCTCAGCCTCATGAGCTTAGGTGACAGGCATATGCCACCATGCCCGGCTACACTTAGCTTTTTGAGTTGGACCCGTTTCCCAGTGGCTCACTGTCTGCGCTGTGCAGGCACTTCAGGATGCCACTCATTCCAACCACATCGAAGCAGTTCTCCCGAGGGTCATCTGGGCCAACCCTGCTTTGGCTTTTGCAGGCCCACCCTGTGGCCTGCATCTGTGAACAAGAATCAGAGTCCCTAGGATATGTAAACTGCTATGGTTTTGATTGTTTCCCTTGTAACCAGTAGTCCCAAGTGTCTTTCCCATGCGTAGGAGCCCTTCGTGTATCTTTTTTTTTTTTTTTTTCCCTTTGTGTATCTTTAGAGAAATATTTCCAAAGGTCCCAATTCCAAAGCCAGAATTATATGTATTATGTTGATTCCTTTTTTTTTTTAATATTTATTTTTATTTATTACATTTATTTAT
>NW_004524652.1:5806239-5824397 GCF_000260255.1 Octodon degus
TACTCCAGAGTGGTCCTGCGAGTCCTGGAAGCAGCTGTGGCAGCCAAGAAGCGCTTCCACGTGTACATCACAGAGTCCCAGCCCGACCTGTCAGGTAAGAAAATGGCTAAAGCCCTCTGCCACCTCAATGTCCCTGTCACTGTGGTGCTGGATGCTGCTGTTGGCTACATCATGGAGAAGGCAGATCTGGTCATCGTGGGCGCAGAAGGTGTGGTTGAGAACGGAGGCATCATTAACAAGATTGGGACCAACCAAATGGCCGTGTGCGCCAAGGCACAGAACAAGCCCTTCTATGTGGTTGCAGAAAGCTTCAAGTTCGTGCGGCTCTTCCCACTGAACCAGCAGGACGTGCCCGATAAGTTCAAGGCAAGTTCAACTCAGGCAGTAGTGCTGAGTCCCTGCAGAACTGCAGTCCTCAGAAAGTTCATTTCCTACTGCCATTTTCGGCCACACATGGGATAAGTTCCTCATGATAAGAGCAGCACCCTTTGCATGCTGTGTGAGATATGGAGGTTGGTGATTCAGTCCCTGCTTTGTCACCAGCTGACTGGGCTCGGCACCCAATGCCACCACCACAAACTGATCACAGCCCTGTCTTGTCAGTGTCCATTGAACCTGAGGTTCCTTAGCTGTAGCATGGGGTCACATCTGACGTGAGGCCTGTGTCTACACAAAGGGTGTGGCCTAGCATCTGGCACACAAAGGGCTCTCCAGGTCCAGGGGCACTCCAGGGGGCACCAGCTCTGCTGTGTCCTCAGCTGCATCTGCCATGTGGCCAGAGGCTGGGTACTCTCCCACAGCAGCTACCTCCCCACTCTGTGGCCGGGGCCAGGCCCTGCCCGGTGGGACCAGAGCAGTCGACGCAGGCTTCTTCTCTCTGCAGTACAAGGCAGACACCCTGAAGTCTGTGCAAGCCGAGCAGGACCTGAAGGAAGAGCACCCGTGGGTGGACTACACCTCCCCTTCCCTGATCACCCTGCTGTTCACAGACCTGGGTGTGCTCACGCCCTCGGCGGTCAGCGACGAGCTCATCAAGCTCTACCTCTAGCTGCGCCCTGCCACCCAGCCAAACTGGCTCATTTTTAACAGACATTGTGGACAGTTTCTACATCATTAATACTGGAGTATCTTTTATTCACAGCTCGGTCCCACCTAAGATTTGTTCTAAAACCAAACCTAAACTTGCTTAATTTCCATAAACTTGCAGTTACTGTCCATTTCGAGAAACCCATTAGACTGTAGACTCCCTGGCTGACAAAAGCCTGTGTGTCCCCCAGCACATTTCACTAGCTTAAAGTGTCCACAGAAGTGACGCGCTGCAGGCAGGTGCCCCCTCCACAGTCGGCACCTCTGGCGCAGTAACAGCAGCTGGCCAGGGGCCTACACTTGTGCCTCACGTGAAGGCAGGAGACGAGCCTCGAGGAGCCTGCAGCAGGGCCAGCCACAATGCAGGCTGTGAGACACGCGAGGCCTGCAGGGCGAGGTTCACTGCTCCTCCAGGAGTACTTGGAAACCTAGACTGTGTCTGTAAAAGATAGGAATTTCCTATCTTTAGGTTGGGTCCTCAACACCTTTTTAAAATTATACTTGTGAACAGATTATCTTTACAAATAAATTGTATGGAAGGATTTGCTACAGTGTCAACTCAGTACTGAGCTCTCTCCAGGCTCTAGACGTTGGCCTTGGTACAAACACTCACCAGCGGCCTCCATTGGGCCGTGCATAGGAAGGTGTGTGGTTCATCCCCAGGAGGACTGCGCTGGGGCAGTCCACAACGTTCCCCTGGCCGGGTGTGGTGGCACACACCTATCATCCCAGCATTCCAGAGGCTGAGGCAGGAGGATCACTATCAGTTCAAAGCCAGCATGGCTACACAGCGAACTCAAAGTCAGCCTGAACTGCACAGCAAACTCTCAAGGAAAGGAAAACACAAAACCTTGCATGTGCGCTACTCTGTAGGTGTTTTGTGCAGGGGGCTGAGGGTCAAGTGAGGCCCAGGAGATTAGTATATGGCAGTATCTTACGTGGAATGGCGTAAGGAAATCATGGGAAAAGTGCCCTTTAATTTAGGTGACCAGAGACTGGGTCCACGTGGTGGCCCGCGCCTGTAATCCCAGCTCTTGGGAGGCTGTAAACAGGTGGATCACTATGAGTCCGATTAGTAGTGAGACCCTCAATATCCTGCACACCCTTCCCTAAAACAAAACAAAAATAAAAAAATAGAAAAAAATTAGGTGACCATCGGTCACTTTCCATCTCCTCCTCAGCTGTCCTCAGATCTGACAGTTTTATACAGCAGTCACCCAGGTAGAGGTGCTGTGGCCCGTCTGCAGGGGCTGCTGCTCTCCGCTGTCTCCTGAAGCTCTGGTCCGCATCAAAGCCCACGGCACTGGGATCAGCAGTCATCCTCGGACAGGCCAGGCTCTGCTGTGCTGGTTGCTCTTTTGCGGCTCATCAGCAAGCTCTTCTCAAATTCATCTTCAGTAATTTTGCCTTTCTTAAGCCTTTTCAAAAGTCTTGTGTCATTAAGAAGTTCCTCCATGTCCTCCTCTTCGACGTCAGATCCCTGTGTGCAGGAGAAGCCAACAGACTGAATCTCGCCACCGTGCACCGGTGCTGCAGCAGCACGGTCCGGTTCCTCAATCTAGCCATGGCCCAGCCCCTGGGGTTGCCCCACCCGTCCGTCAGCACAATACGGAAATCCTGCAGGATTTCCTTCCCTACTCCAAGATTCTATCTACTTCAGTAATTTTTTTTTTTTTTTTTTTTTGTTACATGTCAGACGGGTAATGTGCCCACGTCATAACAAGGTTCGAGGGAAGCACACCTCATGCATAAGGCATGAACACCCAATCAGCATGCTCATGAACCGTGCTTCAGTAATGTCTGTTGTTTTTTTATTTTGAGACAGGGTCTCGCTATGCAGTTCAGGCTGGCCTTGAATTTGCTATGTAGCCCAGGCTGGCCTTGAACTCACAGTGATTATCCTGTCTCAGCCTCCTGAGTGCTGGGATGATAGGTATGCACCACCCCCAACTTGTTCTGAATTTAACCAAAAAAAACTGCGAAGTTTACCTCTTCTCTTTTTCTTTTCTCATTCATTTTTTTCTTCCTTTCCTTTTTGGCTTTCTGCTTTGACCAAGCTTTATTTCTTATGAATTTCCTTCTCCCTTCATTTTCTGTTTTATCTTTTCCTTGCTGCTCCAGTAGTTTCTGCCTCTGCTTCTCCCTGGCTTTGTCTTTAAATGGAATCATGTCTGTGTTAACATCCACAGGCACGAAATCTGGAAACTGCTTGCCTTTGAGCTCTGGCATCCTGGGCATCCTCAGCAGCGCAAAACCTCGAGCAAGACTAGCAAAATCAAGATCTAATTAAACCAAAATATCAGAGTTAGCACACCCGAAAGATGGTGCAGGAATCCACAGTGGTAGGTTCCTCAAAATTGAATCTTTTCTAACTTTATGGGTTTGTTTTAATACTAAAATTAATTCCATTTCTACCAAGTAAAAAGGAACCAGCAGCCACTGGTCAGTCTGTGTCAACTCAAAGCTTGGGAAAACATCCTCTGAAAATGTTTAAGAACATCAGTGAACGCTACCTTGAACAGCCACGAGAGGCAAACTCTGACTCACCCTTCAGCCGGAAGATGAGACTGCACTCGTGCTTGGCGTAGGCCTGGACGTGGGACACGAAAGCCCGCATGCCCTTCTCAAACATGGCTCTGTCAGCCAGGGCCAGCGCCTTGAGCTTTGGCAGCAGGTCCACCACGTTCCCCTGGGGCCGCGTCTCCTGCAGTGGGCACTGCACAGGGCACACATTCGCTACCTTCCTCTCCCACACCCCGTGCAAACCCCCAGCATGCCCTGCCTGGCCTGCACCCAGAAAACGGCAAAACAAAGCCCATACCCAGCCCTAGCATTTCCCTTAAAGTATTTTAAATAAAACTTGAAAATGCAGTTTCTCGGGCCAGGGAAATAGCTCAGCAGCATAAGTGCCTGCCTGGCAAGTGCAAGGTCCAGAGTCTGATCCCTGGTACCAAAATTTATCAGCATGACCCTCACCTGGCCCCGCAGCAGCTGCCACCTAGGGCCGTGCACCTCAGTGAGCCATCCCAACAGCTGGAGAAGGAAGGGCTGTTCCATGCGGGGCGAGGAGCCTTACTCTTTGGTTGATGGCGAGGAAACTGACGTAGGCCTCCTCCATGGGCAGCAGAAACACGAGGGCACTGCCGCTGTGGCCTATACGGGCTGTGCGGCCACAGCGATGCACGAAGGCGCTGTGGGAACATGGGCAGGTGGGGCCAGCGCCTGTGGGACCACCAGCCCCTCAGCTAACTGCTGCCCCAGCCACCGCCCAGAAGGAGAAACAGGACAGCTGCAAGAAACAGACACTGGGGACAGACAGGACTCCAGGAAAGCTGTTTATTTGCAAGTCAAGAGTCCAGCCTGAGTGCCATCCACCTTTCTCTAATCAGACAAGAACAATGGAAAGATAAAAACAAAGGACCTTTCAATCTCCGGTTCCGCCCAAAAAAAAAAAAAAAAAAAAAAAAGAGAAAAACAAAGGACCTCATAAGTGCTCATTACCAGGGCAGGGGGGCACACAGGTACTCCCCTACATTTGGAAGCCCACTGTTATGGCTTGTATCTAGTTGTCCCCCAAAGCCTCATGTAAATCATGTGGCAGTCACCTTTTGAGGGGCAGCGTGTGGCTCCAGGGGCGTGGCCAGAGGACCAGGGTGGGCCCGAGGGGCGGAGCCAGAGAGGCATGACCTGTTAAACTGGCTAGTTTGTGCTTTCTCAGAGAGGTGGAGTGGGTTGTCCTAGACAGGCAGCGCCCCAGCCTCTCCTCCAGTGTCTTGAAACCTCCAGTAACTGAGCTAAATAAACCTTTCCAGGGGCCGGGGAGATGGCTCAGTAGAATAAGCGCTTCCCTGGCAAGCGCAAGGGCCTGAGTTCAATCCCTGGTTCCACCAAAAAAAACCCTTTCCTTCCCTCATTTTGAGTGTTGGGTATTTGTCCCAGCAACTAGAGAAGAGGAACTAAGATACCCATCTTAGGAACATGTGCTTTCTTTGGGGAAAATCAGTGCAATTTCCACATCTAGCATCTTATTTGTTTTCATCTAAGCATCTATTGTCCATTTCTGCAGCAACTTTGAGTTTCTGGAAGTAGCTTTTATTGCTGCAATAGGACCCTCCCACCCCTGGAACTGGCCTGTTCCCTACTTTCACCATGGAAAGCAGTGCTTTGAACAATCTAGGTTGCTACCTTCCTATCGACCTGGGCCCCTCGCCCTGGCACCTACCTCGCATTGCTGGGAGGGTCATACTGCAAAACCCAGTGGACCTCCGGAACGTCGATTCCCCGGGCCATCACATCGGTGCACACCAAAACCCCGCTGCAAGAGGAGAAAGCAGCTGACTAGGAGGGCGCCACCTCTGTGCCCTTCGAGGTCCCTGCTGCGGCAAGGCTCCGTTCTGACTGATGGCAATATTTCCGTTTTTGTACTGTCCCAAGAATCTCAAAGGCTTTGCAAGTTCCCCACTAAGCGGGCAGTGCAGGAGACAGTGAAAGATGTTTTAATTCATGTGTTTCCACTGGACAAACAACGGAGCGGTGGCAGGCCTAACTTTGCTTTCATTATGTGCCTGAGGAAACACAGCTATCTGTGTCACTGGATCCCCCAGAGGCCTTCTGTGTGACCAAATTGTGATTAGTAGGAAATGATTATTTTAACAACCAAAAACAAGCTGTGGTCACCAGTACCCCCAGTTCCCTGCTGCATGGCCACCTAGAGATGGTTTCATCCAGGGGCACACACTGACCAAAACCTCCACTGGCCGGACCGCAGAGCCATGTGCTCCTGTCCTCAAAAGATCTACAGTGACAGAAGTGGCCCAGAGCACAGCGTGCTACAGTGGGACTGGGGGCTCCACTCCTACAGAGACAACGCGAAAGAGGGCGTGAGGTAAAGGAGGCTCCTCGGGGACATGGCCCATCTGGCACCAGAAAAGGGGCAGTGTCTCAAGCGAAGCCACTCACCTCTGCAACTTGCGAAAGTCCAGGAAAATCTTATTGCGCTTGTACTTCATCTTCCCATGAATGCACATGATCCTCACGCCCTTCACCAGGGCCTCCAGGGCCTTCCCGTAGTACTCGACACAGGCGCAAGTGCTGCAGGAGGACAGGGCTCAGTCCTACAGCTGGGAAGGGGCAGCCAGCAACAGGTGCAGGCGAGGACTGATGGCAGAGCCTCTTGGGAGAAAGGAGTGGGATGGGGTGGAATGACCACAGAGACAGCCATAGCTAAGCTCCAAGCCAGAGATCCTCTCAGCCAATGAAAGGCCAAGCTTTTGGCAAAATCCCTTAAGCATGAGTCAAAACTCTGAGGAGGTGCCACTGTCTAAAGGATTCGCCTGGGTGCGGTGGCACATGCCTGTAATCCAGCCTGACCTATGTAGTGAGATCCTATCTCAAAAAGCTAAAAGATGTCAAGAATATTCCTGCTTTTCTCATGGAAAAACACTCTTTGCTCAATTAGCAGGACTCATAAGAGGTCTGACCAAGTACATCCTCTCTCCCAGACCTCCAATGGGGTGATTCCACCAAAGGCACAGGAGGGCTGGAGCAAGGTCACCTCGCAGAGACTCCTGGAGAAATGGCCCAGGTCGGGGCACTCAGCTTTGCTTTAGATATCTGAGCAGTTTACCTGGCAACCTGTTCCTAAATCTACAGCAGAAGGAAGCCACACCCTTCTGCAGTTGAAGGAAACGAAGCACACCGAGGGGGAATGTGAGTCCCCACCACAGGCTGAGGGATTCCAAACCCGACTCCTGTGCTGGGCAGACGACTGTTATTCTTTGCTGTTTTCCGCAAGACAGTGAGCATACATTAAGGTGGTGGCCACAACCCTTAGTTCTTTTTCTAAGTACTTGTTCGCAGTACATAATGCAATATCCCCTGACAGCCCAGGTCTTAAAAGCAGTCTGAAGGGCTTGGAAATCAGTTTCATAGTCTCAGCCGGCCTTTCAACAGTTCAGTATAACAGAAAACAACAGAATGCACCCCTCAAGCACAGCGCAATTGTGCGGCCTTTGCTTCATCTGTGTGTGCGTGCGTGCACACCTGTGAGTCGCCTACTTTTCCTTCTTCCTGGGGGTCAGGGCCCACACAGCTAGTGCATTTTACTGGTAGACAGGTGGATGGGAATACACATAAAAAACCTGACAGTGCCAAAAATCAACACAGGTGCCAGGCATGGTGGCGCACGCCTTTAATCCCAGCACTCAGGAGGCTAAGGCAGGAGGATCGTTGTGAGTTTGGGACCAGCCTGAGCTACAAAGTGAGCTCAAGAGCAGCCTGCACTGCATAGACCCTGTCTCAAAGACAGCAACAACAACAACAACAAAAGGGCACCAGATGGATCTGGAGGAGGGGGAACAACCCAGCCCAAGAATGTGCATGATGCTCCTCGCTTTGTGACCACAGGAAACCATACAAGGCAGATGTGGAGGGTGGCCCAACCACCTCCTTCAGCTGAAGTTGGCAAGTGCAAGACAGCTCCAGAGACAGCTTTTTGCCTTCTATCAAAAAGGCAGAGACACAGCTAGCAACATCCTCCCAGCTCCCCCATCACCTGCCTTCTATGTGGACACCAGGCGGCTCCTGGGAGTACAGAGACACACAGCAGGGCTGAGGCTGCCGCAGAGACGCAGCAACAGTGAATCCAAAGCCCTCTCCTCTGGGCCACAGGAGCTGGGCCTTCAGTAACCACAGCCAACACAGCCTGAGGCTCCCCTGCCTGGAACTAAGGTCCCAAGACTGCAGCCCCCCTCCACCGCCCCCGACTGGAATCCAGAGGGTTTACCTGAAAAAGACCAGGTGTTTTTCCTGTTTGTGATTCCGAAGAAAATGTATCAGCTGATTGAACTTTTCATCTGCCTTACACACCTACAAGGAAAAAGGAAAAATTTTAAAACATTTTTAAAAATCAGTAATCCCCACAGCTCTTTTCAGTGTCAGCTTCCATGTCACAAAATCCTGTCCTCCAGAACAGGACAGACTGATAATCAATGTACCTGGCTGCTGACTGTAAATGTAAATTAAGTCACAAGGTCATAAAACTCTGATCCCACACTCCTCAGTGACCTTGCTGGCCTCAGCTCCTCAGACCAAAGGCTGGTTCACAACAAGGGTCACCACCCGAGGCAAGCACAACCATCTGGAAAGGCAGGTCGCCACCCCAGGACCCGAGAGAGAGCCTGCTGTGTTTCTCCCACACTCACACTCCATCCCTGACAGAGACCACAGGCACAGCAGCAGCCCCCGGCAGAACGAAGGCTGCGTTTGCAGCGGCCCTCGCGCACTCACACAAGCACGGCAACAGCAGAAGGCCGCGGCGGCGCCTGCAGGGTCTCAGCACTGACTGTGCAGGGCACTTACTGTGTCCTGAGCACCACCCCGACCACCCCAGAAAGTGGCACGCACAGGCGCTGACAGTGCAGCTGCTCACTCCACACAGGACGAGCCACCATCAGTACCCAGAACCCCACACTGCGCAGTGTGCTGAGCCCTTCCCTCCCCTGGGACTGATCTGGGAACAACTCCCACTTCAGAAAAGTGCACGGGCTTTCCACGTGCTCTCCCAGCACGCACCCAAGGGGCCATGTCTGATCTTCAAGCTCCCACACGACCAGGATAGCAGCCTCCTCCACTGCCAATGCACACCACAGCACCCCGGTGTGCTGCCCGGGCTTCACACAGCCATGTCCAGGGCCTAAAGAGCCCATCCCAGAGTTGGGGAGGTCTCAATGCCACGTGAGCCCTGGCCAGGCCCAGCAATGGAGGAGGACACGGCACTGCTGGCCTCATGACTGAGCCATCAAACCCCCGCACCTGCCCACTGCCTCAAGAGGAAATGACAGCAAGGATTTGGCCACCACAGACCCAGATGGCTTGAGGGCGGGCAGGTCAGACACAACGTCTGCCACATCTCCTGCATGGTCTGTCAAACTGCACCCCAGCACCACCTGACTTCTCAGTGACCATGGCACTGCCTACTTCCACACACGTGATGCAGGTGTAGGGGCTGGGGAGACAGCTTGGTGGCCTAAGCGCCTGCCTGGCAAGCACAAGAACCTGGGCTTGATCTCTAGTACTGCATGCCATGCCAGCCCCGGCACCATGCTGACCACTCAAACCAGGTGTGGTGGCGCACGCCTGTAATCCCAGTGCCTGGGAGGCTGAGAACAGGACGCTCGCTTGGAGTCCAAGCTGCACAGTGAGACCCTGTGCCAAGTAAAGAAATAAATAAGGTTTAAAAAGATAGAATCATGACATGATACAAATGTCTGGTCTGCTGGGCTGAGAGGTTCCCAGTCGCTGTCCTAAGACATCGCTTATCTGTCATTCAGATGTTTCCAGCTCTGTCCCTCAGTGCTCTGCTACTCCCCAGTGCTCCCCAGGCGGCCCCGAGAACACCGGCCGCCCCAGACCCACCATGTAGTAGTTCCGCAGCCGCGAGGGTGTCTTCTGGGTGCTGCTGGCCGCCACCCCCTTCTCCTTCACTGAGATGCGCACAGGGTTGCGGAGCCCGGCGCGCACCAGGTTCTCTACCTCCTGCGTCTGTGTGGCCGAGAAAAGCCCTGTTCTCCTCTGCTTCGGCAGGAACTCCAGGATGGTGTTGATGCTGAGAAAAGACAAGCCTGCGCTCACGCCCTGGCCAACCAGCACTCAACACAGCCCCACATGGACATGCCAGCTGCTGGTGGAGCTTTCTAGGCCAGCCTGGGCTGCACAGTGAGTTCAAGGCCAGACTGCACTACTAACCAAGACCCTGTCTCAAAAAAGAAAAAAAGGAAAGAGAAATCAACAAAATAGTGTAACAGTAGTAGAAGTGAAATTACAGGAAGTGCAGTAGCGGAAAGGACTTGAAAGAAGTGAACACAAGAGCGAGCTTCTGAGACTAAACCCACCGTGCCTTACGCTGTGTGAATCCATTGCATGGTGTCTGAAGGAGATCCCCCCAAAAACTGTTTATTAAACAACAAAAATTTACGGGGCTGGTGAGATGGCTCAGTGGATTAAAGCGCCTACAGGCAGGTGCAGGGGCCATGGGTTCAATCCCAGGGCCTGCTGTGCCAGCCCCGTCCCAGGGCAGGCTGAGACAGCGATTAAGACTGGGCGTGGTGGCATGCAACTGTAATCCCAGCTCTTAGGAGGCTGTAAACAGGCAGATCACCGAGTCCGATCTAGTACCTGAACACCCTGTAGACGCTTCCCTAAAATACAGAAAAGTAAATAAATAATAAACAACAAAAACTTAAAGGAAAACACATTTTAAGATCAAAACTAGAGGGCCAGAGAGACAGCTCAGTGGAATAAGCAACTGCCTGGCAAGCATAAGATCATGAGTTTGATCCCTGGTACCGCCAAAAAAGAAGAAGAAAAAAAAAAAAAAGCTAGAATTGGAAGCAAATGATGACGGAGTCTGAAGGCCTGAGCTGCCTAATGATCTGAAACTCCAATGAGTGTGGAATGAAAGTAGTCCTGAAGCAGTACAGGGGCTCATTTTGCTTTCTCTGCCAGCACCACTGGCCCACATCCACGGAGCCTGAAATCCAGTACCTGGCCTCAAATCCCATGTCCAGAAGTCTGTCAGCTTCATCCAGCACCAGGACATCCAGGGCCCGCACGCAGCTGGCCAGATCCAAGCCCTCCGCCTTCCTGCGGAACATGTCCTCCAGGCGGCCCGGTGTCGCCACGATGATGTTCCCTCTTTGGGGAGAAACGTAACATTTGCCACGCGATCTGCAACTTGGGAGTACTGATGCCATATCACGTTTAAGCCAGAGATTTAGCTGAGTGGTGCAGCACCCGCCTGGCAAGGGTAGGTCCTGAGTGTGATTCCTAGTACCCCCGACTCCCTAAAAATCAATTCTCATAGTCCTCAAAGCCATCTAATCCCAGTGAGGAGGAAGAGGCCAGGGCACAGCATGCTGCTGTGGGGGCTGCGGGGTCAGGGCTGGGTTCCCAAACCAGAAGAGCAGCTGGGAAACGTGCACCTGGCAGCGGAAAGCAGCCAGCAGTGATCCTGGGAGCAGGGGCAGCCTGAAGGACATGCCTTGGGGGACAGCCCTGAGATGTCCCCGTGCTGGCCCATCCCACATCTAGGGTTCTGAGCCCACGGCAAAGCCAGCAAGGAGGCAGAGGAAGCAAGCTCACCCTTGTTGCTTGAACCTCTCAACATCTTCTCCAGGGTTTCTGCCTCCGATCCAAAGAATCTGGCTAAAATAGGAAGGGAACTGTGAGCAAGTCAGGCTGGACAGTGGCCCAGGGCAGTGGGGACCAGCACCCAACTCACCTGAGCTGGGGGAAGGGCTTCGTGAAATGCGTCAGGACCTCATCGATCTGAATGGCCAGCTCGCGCGTAGGGGTGATGATGATGGCGCCCACCTACCCACAGGGAAGGGAAGTGTGGCAGTGGGGTGGGGGACACAGCACAAGCCCGCACCCCTCTCTGGAGGACTGGTGTCCAGGGAAACAGCACTTGCTGGGCTTTCTCAGAGCACCAGGCTGCAGCAGTCATCAGCTGCTCTGAATTCCTATCACCTGTCATTATGCATGTGACCACTGAATAGTGAGCTTAGAACTGCTGCCCCTACAGGAAGCACGAGATCCAGTTTCTGCAGGTCTCTGGGCATATCTTCATCAAT
Organism: Octodon degus; assembly: GCF_000260255.1. Taxonomy (NCBI): domain Eukaryota; kingdom Metazoa; phylum Chordata; class Mammalia; order Rodentia; family Octodontidae; genus Octodon; species Octodon degus. The sequence continues at coordinate 5,817,957 of NW_004524652.1, forward strand.
TAATCGGTGCCCTGTTTTACAGAGGTTTGGTTTAAACACACCTTATTTACTGTTTACCACTGATTTGTGACCACTGAACTTAGGACCAACAGCAGTATGACTCTTTGGACCTGAAAGAAGTTTATCTAACACACTTTCGGTACAAACAACATGAGGGGGGCAATTTCAACAGGAAAATCAGCAGGAAAAGCCCTAGAAATATAAAAAGCTATGCACTAAGCAGACTGTGAGAAGGGTCCCCACAAGAGCACGGGCTGACGTGGAAACACAAAACCCACTAATAATGAGACTCGACCGTTTACTTTTTTCAGTTTTGAGGGGCTCCTGGCCCAACTGTGAACCCTCTGATGACCAAGGGACAATCAGCTTAGTGACTCACCTGACTCTTCTTTAGCTTGTCTTCCCTTCTCAGAAGAATCTCCAGGATGGGGATGACAAAGGCAAGGGTTTTGCCACTACCTGTGATCTGCAACGGAGAGGTTTCAGTTTGCTCCCCACCCCCAGTTCCCTGCAAGGGACCATGGGACAGGCTGGGACAGCACTCACCGCTTCTGCAGCGACATCTTTGTTCTTCATGAACAGAGGGATGGTTGCAGACTGGGGAGAGATTGCGCAGCACTGGTTAAAGAATGTCACAAATTCATGGTGGCACCCAAGCCCCAGGGACAGCGTGTGACTGATGAGATCCTGAGTAACCAAGACACCTGGTACTGTGTTTGAAGGTGTCTTCCAGTTCTAGTGTCACAGAACAAGGACTCAAATACACTCTCCTGGTTGACATGCCACGGAGGGCCTCCAGGTCACACAAGAAGATGGTCCCTTTGGTGTCAGGGACCAAAGCAACTATAGCTGGAGCAGATGCGGGGCAGGCCCAGAGTCGCTCCCTCCAGGACTCTGCTCTTGGTCCCAAAGCCTGCACCTAGCATTCACAGCACGAATGCACTATTCCAGTACAGGCCAGATCTCCAGTGGTGACTTCTGTCACCTCTCCACCCAACAAAGGCTTGGAGATACCTTTCATGCATGGTGGCACACTGTCATTTCAGCACTCAGGAGGCTGAGGTAGGAACGTCACAAATTCGAGGCTAGCCTGAGCTACATGGAAAGACCCTATCTCAACTCAAGAAAACAAAACTCAGGTGAAAATGTGACTGGCCTCTTCCAGCTAGATTCCAGGGATACTGAAAAACATCCTACAGCGCCCAAGACAGGCCTAGAAGGAAGAGTTTTCTGCCCCAAATGTCAACGGTACCCAGGTGAGGACCCAGCTCTGCTGTCCAAAAGAAACATAATGTGAATCATATCTGTACTTTTTTTTTTTTTTTTTGGCAGAACCAGGGATTGAACTCAGGTCCTTGTGTTTACCATGGAAGCGCTTATTCTACTAAGCCATCTCCCGGCCCACTCCTGTACTTTTGAACTTCACTGTAACAAGTTGGCTTGGTGGTATAGGCCTGTATTTCCAGCCCTTGGGAGGCTGAAGCATGAGAACTGCCCAGTAGCAGGAGGACTGCCCCAGGTTCAAGCCCAGCTGGGCTGCATAGTGAGACGCAGTCTCAAAAAAAAAAAAAGTATAGTAGCTATAAAAAAAAAGCAAATGAAATTGTAATAATGTTATTTAACCCAATATATTTTTTTAATTTTTAAAAATTTTTTTCCATAGGGGGCTGTTGAGATGGCTCAGTGGTCTAAAGCACCTACTTAGAACAAGCCAAGCAAAGCATGGGGACTGCGGTTGAATCCCCCAGCACCACATGCCAACCAGCCCCGCCCCCTGGTGGGCTGAGCTGGCCACACACACACACACACACACACAAATAAAATTTAAAAAAAAATTTTTTCCATAATTTTATTGATAAACAAATAGCAATGAGACAGTTTCAAATCAAATCGGTAGGACAGTTTCAATAATTAACACACTGCACACATTCTTCTTAGTTAACCCAATACATTGAAAATATTGTTACTTTGGGCTGGGGAGATAGCTTGTCAGCCTAAGCACCTGCCTGGCAAGCACAAGGTTCTGAGTTTGGTTCCCAGTACTACAGGCCATGCCGGCCCCAAAACTGAGCATTGAGGTACATATTGTAATCCCAGTGCTGGGGAGGCTAAGCCAGGTGGATCACTACAAGTCAGTAGCAGGACCCTGTATCAAAAATAAAATAAAAAGGATGCCAAATAGCTCAGCTTAGGCAGACACAGGGGCTGGGACCAGCCCCGCCCCCAGGGCCCACTGACTGCGCCATGGTGTGACACACCTGTAATCCCAGCACGTGGGAGGCTATAAACAGGATGATCATTTGAGTCTGATCTACACAGTGAGACCCTGTATACCATGTACACCCTGTCATAAATACAATATATATATAAAACTTCAACATTTAATCAATATTATATAATTAATGAGATATTTTCTTTTTTCTTTTTCTTTGGTTTTATTTTGTTGGTACTGGGAATCGAATTCAGGACCTTGAACTTGCCAGGCAGCCACTATGCCACTGAACTACATACCCAGCCCTTTGGTTTTAGTTACAAGACAGAATTTCACTCTGTATCCCAGACTGGTCTCAAACACCTATTATATGCCAAGCTGGCCTTGAATTTACAGTCCTCCTGCCTCTGCCTCCAGAGCACCAAGACTGCAGGCACATGTCACTGTATATGGCTTTTTCCATTCCTTTAAAAGTTACTTGTAGGGCCAGGGAGATGGCTCAGTGGAATAAGCGCTTCCCTGGCAAGCACAAAGGCCTGAGTTCAATCCCCGGTTCCACCAAAAACAATAAATAAATAAAACAAAAAATAATAAAAAAAAATAAAAGTTACTTGTAGCACTGGTGGGTGAGGTAGCACATCTACCTCATATGGACACATCTAGGGCCAAGGGTGTTGGCCAGGCAACTGCAGACACCAAGCCCTAGGAATGCTGTGTGCACGACATTCCCAAAGCCTGATACACAGTGCTCCCAGTTTTTACCCCAACCCTGACTGGTCCCCCTTCCTATCCCACTGGGGACCACAGGGACATCTCAAACTCAGCATTCTGAAACAGAACTCTCAAAAAAAAAAAAAAAAAAATCCAAAATAAGCGGGCCAGGGAGATAACTGAGTAGAATCAAGGGCCTGAGTTCAATCCCCAGTTCCGCCAAAAATAAAAATAAAAAGGCAGCCTCCCCTCATCTTGGTAGAGGATCACAGCTAAGTACCCTCCATCCCTCTAGATCCCTCTTCCCTAACCCCACTCCAGCCCCTGGCGACCCTGGATCTGCTGTCTCCCTAGGTAGGCACTGCTCCCACCCTACTTCGGCCTGACGTCATCTCCGGTGACAGTGGCTGCCCCCTTGCTTCTCTTCTCCCTCCACAATGCATCCTCTCCACGCGCTGGGGCACCGCTGCCCTTCCTACCACCCCAGAGGGCTCCCACTCAGAGCCAAACCGGAGGCCGCGCAGGACCCAGCCCTGGCTTCTTTCTGCCCCCTCTTGTATCATTCAGGTCTCTTCCGGCGCCAAGCTCATCTCCAGTGGACCCCGAGGCGTGAGAATGGCTTTTCTCTCCGCCCACCACCATCCCAGAGGCTCAGCTCCGTGACACCCACCGGTGGAGGCGCCCCGCCAACGCGCCCATGAATCACGTCCGTCTCCGAGTGCTTCCCCTCTCAGTACCAGGAGAGACGACAGCATTCCTCCTGGTAGGTAGCTCCGGCTCTAGAAACAAGGCTCAGCCCTAGGTCCCGAGACCACAAAATCCGCGGAGTCTACATCACTCGCTACACATCAGCTGCTCAATAAACGCTTCCCGAGTAAGTGGGACCAGGACGCCTCGCTGCTTTCCCCACTTAATTTATTGGGCTTCCACGGTGCGCCCACCCTGTCTTATCTAATTCCCTGTGCGGCCGGGAATGCTGTCATCGTTTCTGTGACGGAACATGAAGCACAGAGAGGTTAAAAAGTCTTTGAGGGCTGGTGAGATGGCTCGGGGGTCTAAAGCACCTACTTGGAACAAGCTTAGCAAAGCACAGGGACCGCGGTTCAATCCCCCAGCACCACTTGCCAGCCGGCCCGCCCCCTGGTGGGCTGAGCTGGCCGCGCACACACTAAATAAATAAATAAATAAAAGTCTTTGAGGTCTCCCGGCGACAGCGGGCAGGGCCAGGATCCGAACCACGACCGGGTTCGGCCGCTGGAGACGTGGCCACGGCTGCGGCTTGGCGGGAGCAGCACCCCAGGCTTCGCGTCCTGGCTCGTCACCTACAGACCGCCACCCACGAAACAAGCGCCCGCCCGGCTCCCGGCCTCGCTCCCCTTCCGGCCGCGGTCAGGTACCTGCACCGGCGTCATGTGCGGGAAACCCAGCTCCCTCAGGGTATCCAGTACCCGCGGGTGCAGCTGCACCGGGAGCGACTCCCACGAGCCCTCAGTCACGTGCTCCATGGCACTCTCCGCTACCTCCGCCGCACCGGAACGCCACCACTGTAACTCAGCCAGCACTTCCGCTTCCGGGAGCGCCCGCATCCTGCCGGAAACCGCGCCCGAGAGGTGAGGTTCCCGGGCGGGCGCCGGCTCGGGCTGGTCTTCCCGCCCCCGTGCGAGAAAGGTCACCGCGCGACAGCGGAAAGCACTGGGACCGCAGCCCCGCGTTCTCCCGCTCTGGCTGCAGCCGCCTTTCCGAAACGCTGACCAGCCATTTCCGCAGGAGAGACTGCCGCCTCTCGCATGTCCTGCACTGGTTGGAGGCAGGTGGCAGCGCAGCTCCACGTGCGGAGGTCCCGGGGGCCGAAGACGCGGGACAGCGCACCGCGAGGACCCAGCGCCCGGCAGATGTGAACATCGGCCTTCTTTCGGGGAGCCGCGCCCGGAGTCCTCATGCAGAAGCCTTCCCAGCCCCCGTTGGTCACCCACACGTTCGCTGGCACTGGGCTCGGGAGAAATGCCCTCCTGAAGCGTGCGTGCCTCGCTCCCCCACATCTTTCACTCTTGTTGTTTGCTTAGACAGGCCACCAACTCACAGCGAACCTCCTGCCCCACCTCCTGGGTGCTGGGATGACAGGTGTGCGCCACCAAACCCAGCCGCGCCTTCGCTTTCCAACGTCTCAGGTGATGGCTGTCCTTTCCAGTTGCTGTTTTATGTTCGCACCAGGGCGTTTACTCCTGGACGCACGACGTAGGTCTCAGCCTCTCTGGGCACTAAGCGCTCAACAGTGAGGTGTTGCATTTACTGTAACTGTAGCCTACAGGCTCAAATGTGAGTTGAATCAATGGGAGGAAGAAACAGTACTGAGGCAGACTGCCGCCACCTCAAACGCAAAGATGAAGCCTGAAACACTGGCGGGAAGGATCAGCACTCTTCCCGACAGCTGGGAAGCAAGGGCCGGGGAAACTAACTGCTCGGCTGTTGGTCTCTTGCCCCTCTGCTAGTTTTCTAGTCTTCAGCCCTTTTCCAAGCCTGCTCCCGTATTTCCCATACCGCTTCCTAACGGGCCTCAGGGTAAGGGAGGGCAGGCCTTACAGAAGAGGCCGGGCTCCACCATGTGCCCTACCCGGCCTTGAGCAATGCACCTATTCAAGTCAATTTCCCACATCCACAAACAAAATGGTTCAGTTACACGAAATCACCGTTTTTTTCCAAACTAAAAAAATAAATAAGAGGCTGGAGAGATAGTTCACAAGCACAAGCACCTACCTGGCAAGCACAAGGTCTCGAGCTCAATCCCCAGCCCCACATGCTGCTACTCAGCCCCAGAGCCCTGAGGAAGTGGGCGTGGTGGTGCACGCAGGAGGTTAAGACAGGAGGATCATGGCAAGCTCAAGACTGGCCTGGGGGCTACAAAAGTAACCACAAGGGCGTCCAGTCTAAAAAAAAAAAGGCAACTACAATCGGGTTCCTGCTCACTGCCCTCACTGATAGTAGGTGTAATTACACGCAACATGGAAATGTCTCAACCCAGATTTCACAAAGCTGGATAACAGATGAGCTAAGGGCAGGGATACAGCGCAGCACCTGGCTGGCAGAGGTGCATTCCCGGCACCAACGAGGAAAAAGAAGTGGGTGAACCATTGTTCATATATAAAACACATAACACTGAATGTTTTTAAAAAGAATTGTTTATTTACTGAATCAGGGGCATATTACACAATCAAATTTTAAATTTTCATATTTCAATTCAATATTTTGTTGGTCTTTTTGAGCCAGGGTCTCACTGTACAGTTCAGACTGGCCTTGAACTCACTTTGTAGCCCAGGCTGGCCTTGAACTCACAGCCATTCTCCTGCCTCAGCCTCCCCAGTGCTGGGATGACAGGCACATGCCTCCATGCCCAGCCTTTAATTCAATTTTGAAGTGTTTCCACACATAAAAAAAACTTGGCATGCAACAGCTGCAGGAAGGTGAAAGAAACAGTCACCTTACCAGTAAACTGTTGCAAGTATTTTCACCCAAGTTTGAAA
>NW_004524652.1:5825647-5827828 GCF_000260255.1 Octodon degus
AGAATCTAATGACACTAATGACCAACATGTTTGGTAAACAAGTGAATTGAGTTTGGGATCATGAGGAAAGGCCTTTTAAACAACCCTCCGGACTTCAAAAAATCTCTTCAGGTAGTAGATCTGTCCCAATGTCATGGCAACTAGAACAAGAGCTTCAAAGAAGGACCAAAGGACCACTCTGCTGTTTGTGTTGTCGTTGACTGTTGAAGACAAAAACAAAACAACAGAATTTAACAACAATCTCCCAGACGAGACGAGCAGTATAAATTATTCCTAGGCCTCACGCAGCACTGTTTCGCACACCACAGGACTCCTGGCCTCAGCTAACTCGGCATCCTCCAGGCAGAGATGTTGAGCTCTACAAGGGACCCTGATGATCTCTAAACAGCTCAGCCTAAATTCAGGGACAGAGTGCCACCTGCCAAGGTCATACTTCCAAGGTTAATCTCCAGCCCCACACTCTTGCTCTCACACCGTGAATGTCCTACATTATAGTGCTTTTACCTGAATCAGACATTTGACTTTAGGATTTTTTTTTTTTTTTTTGACTAGCTCAGGCTGCACTGCAGGCGAGTCTGTTGTGGCTTGTGGAGCTGGGGATCGAACCACATTCCCCTGTGCCTGACTTAGTTTGCCCAAGCAGGCACTTTAAACAACTGAGCTAACCCGGAAGCCCCAAACTAATCCCTTTTTTTCAACTGACTTGAAAAAAAGGGATTATTTCAAGATTAGAGTTAACAAAAACCATAACCTATCACGTCAAAATATGCCAGTCTAAGTGTATTTTTCCTTAAGTATTTAATGAACATATAGTATAAGAAAGAGACTAAAGGTTTTATGGCCTAAATGTGTTAAATAAAATGCATAAAACTTTTTTTAAAAAATTAATCAAAAAATAAAATTAATAAAAAAATTGATCAACAAGGGCCAGGGAGATTGCTCACTAGAATAAGCACTTGCCTGGCAAGAGCAAGGGCCTGAGTTCAACCCCCGGTTCTGCCAAAAATAAATAAATAAATAAAATTAATCAACAAAATATTTAACTGAGCACCTCCTATGCACGAGAAGCTTCTCAGCTTCATGGAGTGGTTATGGTAGTTATAAGACCGCCGGGTGTCAGACAAACCATTCCTGCTGCTCTCAAGCTAGAAGTGTGACTCTTCTTTCTTTCTTTTCTTTTTTTTTATTCTTTTCTGTATTTTAGGGCAGGGTCTACAGGGTGTTCTAGATCAGACTCATAGTGATCCGCCTGTTTACAGCCTCCCAAGAGCTGGGATTACAGCCCGGGCAATCACACCCCATCTCAGCGCACCCCAGGGGCGAGGCCAGCAGGGCAGGCCCTAAAGCTGTGACTCTTGAGGAAAACCCAGGATTATGGTACATCCACTCCACTCCTGTCACATTTCCACCAGGTACAGTTATTTTTCCTTTTTTTTTTTTTGTGGAACTGAGGATTGAACTCAGGCCCTTGTGCTTGCCAGGGAAGCGCTTATCCTACTGAGCCATCTTCCCGGCCTCTTATTTTTCTATTGTTACTTCTGTAAACCACTAGGTAGTTCCCCAACTTCTCCATAAATGGCCAAATGTCAAAAACAATTACAATTAATAACATTAACTAGTTAAGTGGCTGCCATACTGTTGGACACATGCCATTTATAAGAATAAATGATCTGCAATCTCTCAGTAGATGTGAAAAGCAACTTTTTACAAAAGGATAATTTTGTTGCTGAAAAATCGTGTGTATTTTTCAAAGTAAAAACAAATGCTGGGGGGCTGGTGAGATGGCTCAGTGGTCTAAAGCACCTACTTAGAACAAGCTTAGCAAAGCAAAGGGACAGCGGTTCAATCCCCAGCACCACATGCCAGCCAGCCCTGCCCCCTGGTGGGCTGAGCTGGCCACACACACATACACACACACATACACACACACACACACACAAATAAATAAAATTAAAAAAAAAAAAAAATGCTGGGCTGGGGAGATAGCTCAGTGGAAAAAGTGCTTGCCTGGGCTGGTGAAATGGCTCAGTGGTCTAAAGCACCTACTTAGAACAAGCTTAGCAAAGCACAGGGACCACGGTTCAGTCCCCAGCACCACATGCCAGCCCGCCTGCCCCCTGGTGGGCTGAGCTGGCCACACATACTCTCTCTCTCTCTCTCTCTCTCTCTCTCTCTCTCTCT
>NW_004524652.1:5828358-5833914 GCF_000260255.1 Octodon degus
AGCTATTTCCCCAGTCCTGTACATATAGTTTAACTCACTTATGTCAAAATTCCTATTTCTAGGGAAAAAGCGAGCCAGCTGGACATAGTGGCACACACCTGTAATTCCAGCACTTCTGGGAGTCTGAGACAGGAGAATCTCAAATTCAACTCACACCAGGGTAACTTAGTGAGACCCTGTATCAAAATGTATTGTATTGTGTGTTGTGTAGTGTAGTGTAGTGTAGTGTAGTATAGTGTAGTGTAGTGTAGTGTAGTGTAGTGTAGTGTAGTGTATTTGGGGAGAAGGGTCTACAGGGTGCTCAGGGTCTCACTACCAGATCAGACTGTAGTGATTCTCCTGTCTACAGCCTCCCAAGTGCTGGGATTACAGGCACGTGCCACCATGCCCAGTCTTCAAAATTTGAAAAAACAAAAAAACAGATAGAGAGAGCACAGTGACAAGACTTGGATTAATCACTAATACCACAATGGATGGATGGATGGATGGATGGAGCTGGGGACACAATTCAGTGTTAAGGCCGTAGGTCCAATCCATAGAATCAGCCCTCCTCCAAGACAAGATTTAAAAATTAAAGGGGCTGGGCAGATAGCTCAGTAGAATAAGCACTTGCTTGGCAAGTGCAAGGGCCTGAGTTTAAGCCCAGTTCTGCCGAAAATAAAAAAATTAAAAATTAAAAAACAAGCTAAAACAAACAAACCAACAACAAAAAAAAAACTCGGGGCTGGTGAGATGGCTCAGTGGTCTAAAGCACCTACTTAGAACAAGCTTAGCAAAGCACAGGGACCGTGGTTCGATCCCCCAGCACATGCCAGCCAGCCCCGCCCCTAGGTGGACTGAACGGGCCACACACACACACACACACACACACACAAATAAAAAATTAAAAAAATAAATAACTACCTGGTGTGATGGCACACACCCGTGACCCCATGGACTAAGCTCAGGGTCAAGGCGTGAGTTCACGCTCTAGTTCAAAAACATGAGTGAACAGTGTTGCCTTCAGTACGGACTAGGGGAGCGCTCCACCACGGCCCACATCCGCCCAGCTCTTTATTCTGACAGTCCTGCTAAGCGGCCCAGGCAGGACTTGCGCTTACAGTCCTCCTCCTTCGGCCGCCTGATGCTGGTGTTATGGGCTGAACAATTTTTATTGCTTTATCTATACTTTTCTGTATTTCTCAAATTTTCTTTCTTTTTCTCCACTTTATGTATTTGGCACAGGGTCTCACTACACAGCTCCAACTCATAGAGATCCTCCTGCTTTCAGCCTCCCCAGGTTTGGGATTACAGGAGTGTGCCACTACACTTGGTTGCCGGCTCTGCACACTCCAGGGGAAGGGCCAGCATGGTACGCAGGACCAAGGATCGAACCGTGCCCCTACATTTGCCTAAGCAGACACTTAACTGGCTGAGCTATCTTGCTGGCTCCTGTCTATCTCAAATTTTCAACCTTAATATGTGTTCACTCTTTTTTCTTCCTCCTCATGACACTGTATCTTATCTCAGAAGTTTGCCATATGGTTATTTGGCAATGTGAAAAATACTAAACTCTACTTGCTCTACAGAAAAATGCATGTAATGAGAACACACAGAAACACAGCACAGGAGCGCAGCCACTAAGAAAGTGGAAAACACTGCCCTCTTGCTGTTCACAGAAGAGTATGCCCTGAGAAACGACCACATCAAAGTACTTCAGGATGCAGGGTCTCACCATCATGCACGGTGTGGGCAGCATGTGAACACATCCACCGTGACAACCAGTGCATCACTAAAACTCAGTTGAGTATCTGAAAATTCTACCCAAAAAATAAAGAAAGAAATAAAGAAAGAATATCTCCACGGAGGGCAAGAAAATTAAGCTGGACAGCCCTACAGACTGGAAGACAGTATTCCTGTGGGCCTGTGTTCCCAAGGCCTTGTCTGCCTTTCAGCCCTGTGGTCTCACTTGGCAAAGCCACCAAGCACTGACGTCCTTAGCCCCCCCAGCTTCCCACCCCAGAATGGGCTGGCTCTACCTTGGGAGCAAGTGAACAACAATGGGGTTCCTCATAGGAAGAAGGGGAAGAGGTGGCCACCCCAGAGGAGCAAAGTGGGGTGGCGGGGAGGCAGGGCAGCCTGGGCTCTGCCCCAGGACGAGTCAGGGGCTTATGCAGCCTCCTGCATCTCCATTGCCTGCCCAGGGGAGGGAAGCTGCTCTGGGGCCTGCAGCTCCTTCCTTCAGGAGGAGGAGACCCCATGCGCAGGTGTCTGAGCTAGGCTCATCTCTTTAGCACCCCTCAACCTGCTCCCCACCCCACTCAGAACAGAGACCCATGACTGAATCACTCTACACTACAGATGAGGGCTTGGGCTCGCAGTGAGAGCTACACACAGGAGCTACCGGGAGAATCAGTCGCTGAGCAGCAGTTATGAGTCTGGCCTCAGATACAGCAAGTGGTCTGCATGGCAATACGGCAGCTCTGGACCAGCAGTACAGCTCAGCACACAAGGCCTGCCTGGCAAGCACAAGGGCCCGAGTTTGACTCCCAGTACGAAGAAACCAAACATGTTACCTCCTACTTTAAGGCCAATGTATACTATTTAGTGCTCTACCCAGTGCTATGCAACTTGCAACTTACACAAGACTAAGCATCACCGTCTGCACAGAAAAGTGCATTCCAGATTCTAAGCAGCTGCAGGCCAAACTCCTCCTCATCCTGCATTCAGGTTTTCTAGTCTACCTAGTTGGAGCTTTTTACTGCAAAAAAAGGTTAAACCTCAGTATGCAGTACTGACCACACTGGAAAATATTTCAGGTATGTGACTAAAGCCAGTTTTAAAGCCCATTTTGCAATGTTTTTCCCCTATCCTTAAGAAAACTATGGCTGAGTTTACACACCTATAATATTCAAATAACGCAACTTAACAAAAAAAGGGGATACAGGGCTGGTGAGATGGCTCAGTGGTCTAAAGCACCTACTTAGAACAAGCTAAGCTAAGCAAACCACAGGGACCGCGGTTCAGTCCCCAGCACCACATGCCAGCCAGCCCCGCCCCCTGGTGGGCTGAGCTGGCCACACACAAAATAAACAAATAAATAAAATTTAAAAAAATAAATAAATAAATAAAATAAAGTTTAAAAAAAGGGGATACAGATGAATGTCCATTTGGTACCTGTGTATTCAAAGTGGTTAGGATAGATATATAGTTACATTCTCTTAATGAATAGAGGGATTTGTTCTAATGGTGTTGTAAATAGGATATCATGTCTGCATCTTGTACAGCAATTAACCCCTAGGAAGAATGTATGCAGTGTGTTAATTATTGAATCTGTCCTACCAATTTGGTTTGAAACTGTCTCATTGCTATTTGTTTCTCAATAAAATTATGGGGAAAAAAAGAAAGAAGAAAGAAAACTATGGCCAGGTGTGGTGGTGCATGGCTGTAATCCCAGCACTCAGGAGATAAGGCTGGAAGACTGAGTTCAAGACCAGCCTGGGGTACAAAATGGGCTCAAGGCAGCCTAAACTACACAGTAAGACTCTGTCTCAAAAAAAAAAAAAAAAATAGGGTCAGCAAGATAGCTCAGCAGACTAAGCACCTGCTTAGGCAAGCACAGGGACTGGGTTTTGATCCCTGCCATCACAGGCTGCACTGGCGCTGCTCCAGGCATGCGGAGCTGGCCAAGGAGATAGGTATGGTGATGCAAGCCTATAATCCCAGAGAAAAGGAGGCTGAAAACAGGAGATCACTAAGAATCTGCGCTGTGTAGTGAGACCCTGTACCAAAATACATTTAAAAAAAGACAAAAAAAACTATTGGGGCCGGGAAGATGGCTCAGTGGAATAAGCACTTCCCTGGCAATCGCAAGGGCCTGAGTTCAATCCCTGATTCCGCAAAAAAAAATTTAAAAAAAAAAAAAATAATAATAATAAAGTCATAGGGCCAAGGAGATAGCCTGGCAAGCACAAGGTCCCGAGTTTGATCTCCAGATAACCTAAAAAACGCCGTATGTGCTAAGTATGGTAGCCCATGCCTGTAATTCCAGCTACCGGAAAGCTTGGCACAGGAGGATCCAAAATTCAAGGCCAACCTGCACAACTCAGCAAGACCCTTTCTCAAAGTTTTAAGGGGCTATGGCTGTAGCTCAGTAGTAGAGTGCCCTAGGTTTGATCATAGTACCCCATTCCCCGCCCCCGAAAAAGCCAGAGTGACGGTCTGCATAATCTGTGAATGAGGAGGCCAGGGGCAGCTGCAGGACCTTCCCCAGGACCAGCACCACAGCCGCAGCAGGAACTCACTGGCTCTGTGTATCCTCTCCCGGACCTCCATGTACTCCTGCTCGTGCTTCACAGCTGTCATTGCCACTGCCAGCTCATTGATCATCTCCTCCAGCTTGTTCTGGTGAGCTGTGGAAGAGAAGAGCACATCAGCGGACAGCCGGGGTGTCGTGGAGAAAGACGACACAGTCAGGTGCTTCCCAGAGACAGGTGGAAGAAGCTCCTTTTAGAAATGGAGCAGATGTCAATCATTATTGACCACCATTATGAACCACTAAAGACAATTTAATTCGCACAGCATTTTTCTAAAGCCCATTCTCACAGTGGGCGTGGCAGCACACGCCTGTAATCGCAGTGCTGGGGAGCTGAGCCAGGACTGCTCGGAGTTCAGTGCCAGCCTGGCCCACACTGTGAGTTCAAGGCCTAAACTACACAGCCAGACCTATCTCCAAAGAAACAAGCATAGGGGCCGGGGAGATGGCTCAGTAGAATAAGCGCTTCCCTGGCAAGCACAAGGGCCTGAGTTCAATCCCTGGTTCTGACAAAAAAAAAACCAAAGAAACAAGCAAACTTGTTTGTTGTACTATTCAGTGCTGACTCCAGAAAACCCTAAGAGACATCGCTAGTGAACCGATGCTATTTCATCAAGTCCATGACTCTGACCAATAATATAGATGACAAAGAAAAAAACCAGCACACAATTTCTGAAATCCTAAAGCCTATAAATAACACTATTTAAACCAAAATTAAAATCTGCTTTTAAAATTCACATAAGCCAGGTATGACGGATGATATACACCTGTAATCCCAGCACCCTTGGAGGCTGGGGTAGGATTATACATTAGAGCCCAGCCTGGACACGTCAGCAAGACCACCTCTCAAAAACAAAATAAAGGGGCCGGGGAGATGGCTCAGTAGAATAAGTGCTTACCTGGCAAGTGCAAGGGTCTGAGTTCAATCCCAGTTCCGCAAAAACAAAAAAGGTAAAGGGCTGGGGAGATAGCTCAGAGGTCTAAGTGCCTGCCTGGCAAGCACAAGAACCCAAGTTTGATCCCCAGTACTGCATGCTGTGCCAGCCCCATGCCAAGTCAGGCACTGAAACCAGGTGTGGTGGCGCACACCTACGATCCCAGCACTAGAGAGGCTGAGACAGGAGGATCACTCTGAGTCCAAGCTGCATAGTGAGACCCTGTACCAAATAAAGTTCTTAAAAATTTTTTTAAAAAACTAAAAAAGGAATGGGGACACAGGTCACTGCAAAGACCCAGTGTTCAATCCCCAGTACTACTACTAC
>NW_004524652.1:5834943-5836031 GCF_000260255.1 Octodon degus
ACTTTCGATTTGATTTGAAACTGTCTCATTGCTATATATTTATCAATAAAACTTTGAAAAGAAAAAAAAAGAAAAAAAAGAAAAGAAAAAAAAATTAAAAAAAAAACCGAATACAAAAAAAACCCAAAAAACACGAATAGAAGATTGTGTCCTGAAGACTACACTTCAAACCAGCGCGACACCCTGACAAGAAGAATCCAGAGGGGGAGGTGGGACTCTCCTCAGCCCTGCCCAAGCCCAGCCACTTGTAGGAGCACCGTTTCACCACAGCTGATCCTAGCCAGAGCGAAGCCGCAGCCCCTCGTGGGGAGAACTGGAATTGCAAAGCATCCTCAGGGCTTCCCACTGGAAGCCCCGGGCACCATATGGAACCTTCACAGCAGGGATCCTTGAGAGTGACACTGGTGACACTTGGACCAACTGTCCTGTTTGCTGTGGGGAGCTGCCCGGTGCACTGGGAGATCTCAGCAGCGCCAGCAGCCTCGGGAGGCCAGTAGCAACCTCCCACTTTAGCCTTGAGTTTAAGTGTCTCAAGATAATGTCAAATGTGCTGGGGCAAAGATCATGGCCAGCTTGAGAAGCCCTGCTTTGGAGGAAGGCTCAGGCTGACAGCCGCTGCTCGCTGAGATTAACAAGCAAAAACAAAAACTTTAGATACTACATGACAGAATTATCTAAGAAGTTCAGTTCTGCATTCACAGGCAGTATTTTCTCATCATTTAAATTGGACCAACTTTAAAAAAAAAAAAAAAGACAAACACAAAACCCTTTGAAACTCCTAATTTGGGCCAGGAAACTAGCTCAGTGGCAATGCACCTGCCTGGCAAGTGTGAGGTCCTGTGTTCAATTCCTGGTCCCTCCCCCAAAAATAACCTTCATTCACCTTGACATTAGCCAAGCCCAACCCCACAAGTGGTCTTAAAAAATAAGTACAAGAATTAGTAAACAGTTGGGCACAGGCCTGTAATCCTAGTACTCAGGAAGCCAAGGCAGAAGAATCACTTTGAGTTCAAGGCTAACCTGGGCTACAAGAGTTCAAGGTCAGTGTGAATTAAAGAGCGAGACCCTGTCTCAAAAAAAAAAAAAAA
>NW_004524652.1:5836336-5841331 GCF_000260255.1 Octodon degus
GCTGGGGAGATGGCTCAGTAGCATAAGCGCTTCCCTGGTTCCGCAAAAAAATTTAAAAAATAAAATAAAATAAAATAAAAAATAAAGAATTACTAAGTAGCGTAACTCCCAACTGAACAGATGGCACAAGCTCACACAATTGCCATATTCTTCAAGTTAGTGTAATACTGTTAATATCTGGGACATGTTATCATGCTAATACTATGGTATTTTAAACAAGTGCTAGCTTTCAAAAGCCCTAGCAGGGGCCAGGGAGATGGCTCAGTGGAATAAGCACTTCCCTGGCAAGTGCAAGGGCCTGAGTTCAATCCCCAGTTGCACCAAAAAAAAAAAAAAAAAATCATTAGCTACACAAGGCCTTTTAATTACACTTCATAACTAACCATACTTCAAGTCAGAAACTTTCAATAATAAATAACCAAGACTAAAAAATACCTTCTTGGGGCCAGGGAGATGGCTCAGTAGAATAAGCGCTTGCCTGGCAAGCACAAGGGGCTGAGTTCAATCCCTAGTTCTGCACAAAAAATAAAAATAAAAAATAAAATAAAAAATACCTTCTACAAAGTCAAAAGCAGGGTTGGTTATGGCCTGGTTTAATTATGTCTCTCCCATGCGGCGTGCACCTGTAATCACAGTATTCGGAAGGCTGGACTACATAAAGAAACTGTCTCAAAAACTTTCCATAGCCTAACCTATATCTCTTATCAACCAAATAAACCACCAAAAAATAATCAACCAAATTAGTTGTACAGCTGTTTAAAAAGAGAAAACACTCTCATGCCAACAAACTGAGTTAGAGAAAAGAAAGCAGAAATTAGACATTAGCAAACAAAAAGCTATCAAAACGCAGTCCACATACCATCCCAGGTATCTCCACCACCTAAAGAAAAGTGTGAGACGTATTAGCTGAAAGAGTCATATCTAGGAAGGAGCAAATAAAGGAATATATGCCAGAATTCACAAATTAACAGAACCTAAGACCCATGTAACCCAGATGCTCAAAGGAGTGCAAAGGGGTACGAAAGGCTGCCAGAGGGCAGAGTGCAAAGAGCAGCAGCAACAAATTACCTTCCAGAAACTTCTTTGCCAAGTAAGAGACATAAATGAAAGTCACAGTACACCTCACAAGGTTTTGGTTCAAGAACAATGAATGGACGGGAAACGGTTTATAGTGCACAGCAGTAGAATCAGCTCTTGGAAAGCACTGCCACCCTTCCTTCCAAGCGTGCACCTCACCTTCTGTTTCCATGTCTTGTCCTTTTGGCGCCTCCCCAATGTCAATGGTGAACATCACTATCTTTGGGGTCATGGTAGACATTCTGTTACTAAAACAAAATTTGTACGTTCCGTCCATGTGAGCAGCAAACGTGTACTTCCCACTGGACTCTCGGTCTCCTTTGTAAATCCCTTTATTATCAGGTCCTGTGATCTGGAGGCAGAAGAGAAATACATAAAATCTCACCAAAGCGTCAGGAATGTAGCTCAGCGGCCTAAGCGCCTGCCTGGTCAGCACAAGGTCCCGAGTTCGAGCCTCAATAATGCAAAATAAAATAAAATAAAATCTCACCGAAGTGAAATCATAAACCTCCTAAGTAATGTCCAGGACTCTCACTTGGCTCCACTTCTGGTAAGTGCAGCAACTACCCTGGCTGCGATCTTCCCCCTTCATGAAACAAAGGTAGACTACAAGGCTCTCTAAGCATCTTCCAGTTCTGGCTGCATCTATGTCCTATGTGTCTAACTGAAATTCAAATCCCTCAGAAACAAACCACAACTTTCACAGTCTCCAACTAGCCTAATACCTCAAGAAAATTCTGTCTGTTTGTTTCATACGGTTTCTGGGAGTGAATTCAGGACCTTGCGCTTTCCAGGCAGGTGCTTATGCTGCTGGGCTATATCCTGGGTCCATCAACAAATATTTGAACATGTGGGTGATACTTTAAAAAAAAAAACTTTATGTATTTAGTACAGGGCCTACAGGGTCTCACTACACAGATCAGTCTCTGTGATCCTGTTTTCAGCCTTCCAAGCACTGGGATCACAGGCACATGCGACCACGCAGTCTCAATCGCCTCAAGGAAGTCTCAGAGCGCCCCGGGGGTGGGGCTGGCACGTCACACCGGCATCGAATCCAGGTCCCCAGGTCCCTGCATCCACTCATGATGGTGCTTTACTCCGCTGAGCTATCTGGCCGGCCCCCCACAAAAACTTTAAAATGAGTATTCTTATAAACATTGCAAGATTTTTGTGATTACTGTCACACAATGAAGGAACTGCTTTATCAAATATTCCTGTTAAAACTTAAAGGAAAAAAAAAAAACTTAAAGGAAAGGACTCAACTGGAAATTAGAAAAATCACATTTTCATCGCTGTCTATCTCAAACCATCTGTTACATCAAGGCAGTCCTTTTAAGCTACTGTCACCTGTCAAACTTGGCTGAAAAGCTCATCTCTAAAGTCTCAGCTAACTCAAAGAGCCTCTTATACTGTGTAATTTGCGACCAGCTCTATTGCCCTTTACTGACAAATAAAAGACGAATTAAAATCTTAATTACACTCCGCATCAATCATTACTCCTAAAATGCACGATTAACTCCCCATCTCTCCCCCAGGCACAGCGAGCAAAACTTAGTAGCTGGAGTCTGATGCAAAACGTTAAGCTCGTTTTTACAAAAATTAAGGAAAAATTTAACTTCTGCCTAGCTTCCCGATCTACTTTTTGAGAAGTTTGCACGCCCCGTCCCGGCATCACAGTAACCAGGAGAGCGGCTGCTGATCGGCTTGGGACCAATCGCGCTCGAGTCTCGGCGCCTTCGGGGCGGAGAATAACACGAGGCGCTCGGGCGACAAAGCCCGGCCACAGGGGCTCCCCCGGACGCCGCCGTCCAACTACTGGGCCGTGGGGAGCACAGAGCGGCCCGGCGGCCCCGTGGCGCGGGTTCCGGTGGCAAATAGGACCCGACGGGTCGCCGGGGGGCACGGCCCCTCCCAGCACCGACGGCGGCCCGGGCCGCGCCGCTCCCTGGTCGCGCGCTCCACCAGTCCCCACGCCGCCGCGCGAAGCCGCCTCGGCAGCGGGCAGCGCGCCCGCACCTCCACGTCGATGTCCAGGAAGCCGCCCTCGGCCACCTCGAAGATGAGGCCCATCTTGGTGCCCGAGGTGACCCGCTCGAAGAAACACTCCTCGGCATGCGCATCGATGCTAACGAAGTAGCCCGAGGCCGTGGCCAAGAGAGCGGCCAAGAGCACCAGCAGTTCCGCAAGCGTCACCATGGTGGGGCTGGGGCCGAAGCCAGGACCCGGACTGCGGCCTCCCGAGTCGCCGCCACCGCTACCTCCTCGGCCGCCGCCACCTCAGCTCCGCCCCTTCCGGCTGCGCCACCCGTGGGGGCTGATGCGTGCTCAGCGGATTGGTGAGCGCCAGGGGCTGCCACGTAACGGATCACGGCGGCCGCCGAGGTTCATGCCAGCTGGCGCGGCTCCGGCTCGGACGGCGGCTCCGAGGTGCCAAACCGTTCTCGCCCAGCCTTCTGGCCCGCAAACCAATCTTCACGTAGACTTCTCAGGAAAGCAGTAATCAAGAGGCTGCCCTGCCCGGTAATCGCCGTTTTACACTTGCTCCAAGGATCGTGAACGATTTGGGAGCCAGTGATGGAATGTAGAGGATGGAAAGTGGGGACTGAAGAAAAAAAAAAAAAAAATGCGGGGACTGCAGTCAAAAGCTTTGAGGGGTTTTGCTGTAATGCCCCCTCCCCATTTCCCTGTTTATCTGGGTCTGGGGAAAGGCGGATGTAGACGCGGGGTTCTGGAAATATCCGAGATCTTCACCTAGTTGTGGATAGTTGCATGTTTTACGTATTTTGTGTTGTTTATCAAGAAGCTGTGGAGTCTGGGCGTGGTGGCGCGCGCCTGTAATCCCAGCAATGGGGAGGCATAAAACAGGAGTATCATTACTGTGGAGTCCGAGCTGCAGAGTGAAACCCTGTACCAAATACATAACAAAATAATAATAATAATAATAATAATAATAATAACTGTGTATTTAAGACAAATCTCCTTCCCCAGACCCAGATAAACAGGGAAATGGGGAGGGGGCATTACAGCAAAACCCCTCAAAGCTTTTGACTGCAGTCCCCACTTTTTTTTTTTTCCTTCAGTCCCCACTTTCCATCCTCTACATTCCATCACTGGCTCCCAAATCGTTCACGATCCTTGGAGCAAGTGTAAAACGGCGATTACCGGGCAGGGCAGCCTCTTGATTACTGCTTTCCTGAGAAGTCTACGTGAAGATTGACCTCATTTTACTTTATGTATGTAACCTATTATCTGCCAGAAGAGCTTACCTTGTTCAGTTCCCTCAGTGCAGCTCTCCCAGTTCTCTAAAGCCTTGCAGTCCTGCACCCCCTTAGCCCTCGCCTGCTAGTGCGATTGTCCTTGCTGACCCTGGGCCTGCTGGCATTCCCCTACTTATCGCTCACGACCCAATTCAGACATCACCTTTGGGTCCCCAAATGCTCCTAGATATCCTTCTCCTCGATAATCGCCTCCTCCTTCTGGCTTGCGGCCCAGACCTGTTCTGACCAAATGACTCAGATGTACCACGCCTGAAGCACAGCCTTGGTGCCCATGGGACCATCCTCTCACGAGGCCCCTACTTGCAGCCACAAAAGAGGGCTCCTCGCACGCTGGTCGGGTCATTGGCCTGACCTGGTGTTGAGCACCCTGAACTCTCTCTCCACTTGAGCACATAATTGTGGGACTTGCGGAGAAGGAATTTTTCTTCAATGTAAAAAGAGACGAGGGGCCAGGGAGATGTTTCAGTGGAATAAGTGCTTCCCTGGCAAGCGCAAGGGCCTGAGTTCAATCCCCGGTTCCGCAAAAAAATAAAAAAAAATAAAAAGAGACAATGACACCAGCATGCCTGACAAATTCAAGAGGTTATTCTTTTTTTTAGGACCAATAGACAATAGGGGGCAGTAGCAGCACGATATCGAA
>NW_004524652.1:5843056-5843980 GCF_000260255.1 Octodon degus
CGACTGGTTTTGGAGGTCAAACCCATGGCCTTGTGCATGCAATGTGCATGCAAAGAACTCTACCACCTGAGCCACATCCCGAACCCAAGACTTTATTTTTAACTTTTTTCCCCCCTCTACTCCATTCCCCTACCCTACCTTCAACCTATTAATAACAATTTAAGATATTAGAATAATTCGAATTCGAGCCCTTAGTTTTCGTTTGTTTTTTGAGACAGGGACTCAAGTAAATACACTGCTCAGACTGGGCTCCAACTTGCCATCCAGTTGTCCTGCCTGCCTCAGCCTCCAGAGCACTAGGATTACAGAAGTCCACCGCAGCACCAACCTCGCTGAACCCTAATATTCTCACCTAGCCCAGTAGTCCTTTCTCCATTTGGTCACAGTCCCTCAAACTTGTCCTGCGCCCCAAGAACTACATTTCCCAGTTTCCCCTGCGCTCTGCCGCCAGGAAGACCTAGCCAATTGGAGGCACGGGCGGCTGGGAAGAAAGCAAGCCAGCGTTTGTCTCCTCTCTCTTGGAAAGCGCCTTCCTAGTCGCTGCATCCTTGGGGTGTAGTTCCCACCTTCCACTGTGTTTCCTAGGCCCTGGGCTCGGTGACCCCACTTCCTTCCTTGGTCCCCACTGCTCCCCGCCTGAGTTAGTGCATTTTTTTCTATTCTTGGTCTCCAAGATGTCCTCACTGCCCGTCCAGGGTCATCACCCATGCTGATGTCCAGGCTAGCTTTGACTCCTGGCAAGCCTCCTACCTCAGCCATACACCCAACCCCAGCCTTATCTTGACTGCAATTTTTTTTTTCGGAACCGGGGATTGAACTCAGGCCCTTGCACTTGCCAGTGAAGCACTTACTCCATTGAGCCATCTCCCCGGCCCCTGCTGATGGGATTTTGATATTCCGTCTTATTTACTCTTGTCTACTTTT
>NW_004524652.1:5844770-5845738 GCF_000260255.1 Octodon degus
CCGGGGAGATGGCTCAGTGGAATAAGCGCTTCCCTGGCAAGCACAAGGGCCTGAGTTCAATCCCCGGTTCTGCAAAAAAAAAAAAAAAAAAAAAAAGCCTATAGAAATATGCATCAAAAAAACCCCAAAGAAATGTGCATCAGTGGGGGCCAGGGAGATGGCTCAGTAGGATAAGCACTTGACTGGCAAACACAAGGATCTGAGTTCAATCCCCGGTTCCACCAAAAAAAAAAAAAAGTAATGTGCATCAGAGCCCTAAGCGCCTGCCTGGCAAGTGTAAGGTCCTGAGTTCGATCCCCAGTACAAATAAAAAAGAAATGTGCATCACCCCTAGAGTCACCAACATATAGCACATGGTGGACTTTGTTGTTGTTTTACCTGGGGACAGGGTGTCCTTAAATTGCCCAGGCTGGCTTGATACTGTGATCTTTTTGCCTCACCTTAGCTGGGGTTGGAGATATGCACCTCCATGTTCTACCCTTTCTCCTCCTTTTTTTTTTTTTTTCCTTTTGACTAATATATAGGCAGGAGATCAAGGCAGAGGTTGTAACATGTTTTGGCCAGTTGCATAATAAAGTTGAAAGGATTAAACAACAGCAACATTGTTTACAATACCTGAGTCAGGAAACAGCTTGAATGTCTATCAAGGAAGAGATGATCAGAGACCTTACCCTGAATCTCTAAAGCTGAAAACTGTCCAATTGCTCAAACACTGAGACAGGTGTCACCCCACAGCCTGTGCTTTAAGAACAAGCTAAATCTACACACAATGAGCGGGAAAGATAGTAGATAGTATGTAAGAAAAGCACATTGTATGCTAACAACATACAGCATGCTTTATGGAGCATGGGACCCGGAACCCAGGGCCTTTGCACTGAACTATATATATCCAACCTTATTTTACTTTCTTTTTCTTTTTGGTGGTACCAGGGATCGAACTCAGGACCTTGTGCTTGCCAGGCAAGCAC
>NW_004524652.1:5847188-5849402 GCF_000260255.1 Octodon degus
TGCTGGGGGATTGAACCGCGGTCCCTGTGTTTTGCTTAGCTTAGCTTGTTCTAAGTAGGTGCTTTAGACCACTGAGCCATCTCACCAGCCCCCTTGGCTGGCCTTTTTAAAAAATCTTTTATGTATTATTCGGTACAGGGTCTTGCTACGCAGCTCGGACTCATAGTGACCCTTCCTTCTGTTTCAGTCTCTCCAGTGCTGGGATTACAGGTGTGCACCGCCACACCCAGTCAAAGTAGCTGGCTTGGTGCCCAGGCTGTCACAGCATGTGGTACTGGGGATCAAACCCCGGGTACTTGAACTTGCCAGGCAGGGATTTACACCACTGAGCTGTCTCCCTAGCTCTGTTTTTGTTTTTGTGGTTGTTGTTTTTATTTTTTGTTTTTTATTTATTTTTTGTATTTTAGGGAAGGGTCTACAGGGTGTTCAGGGTCTCACTACTAGATCAAACTTGTAGAGATCCGCCCGTTTACAGCCTCTGAAGAGCTGGGATTATAGGCATGCACCACCACACGGGAGGCCCAGGAATTGAACCACCGGCATGTGCACCTGCTTGTAGGTGCTTTAATCTGCTGAGCTATTTGGCCAGCCCTGTTTTTTGTTTTTTGAGACAAAGTCTCTCTGTGTAGCCCAGGCTGGCATGGAACTTGAAGTGGTCCTCCTGCCTCAGCCTCCAAAATGTTGGGCTGTAGGCATGGACCACCAGGCCAGGCTCCTTCCCCTTCTTAAAGCATTTCCCACCCCATCCCACCCTTTTCCAGCTCCAGGCACAGACTGCAAACTGTCCGGGTACCTAATCCTAGTCCCTCCTGACTCAGCCTTCAGGACAGGGGACAATCCCGTGGGTCTTCATAGCCAATTTAGTGAACACCTCTTCCCCTCAAAGATACCACCTGTAATTCCATTCCAACAACTAGGAAGCCTGAAGCAGGAAGATCAGAAGTTCAAGACCAGCCTGGACAAGTTAACAAAACCTTGTCACAAAATAATAAATAAGAAGAGCCGGCAGTGACAGAAGGCCTGGCATGCAGAAAGCCCTGGGCTCATCACGAACAAAATCACGGTGTTCTCAAACAAGCTGTAACGAGACCATCCGCCTTGCCTACCTTTCTGCACTCTCCCTGGCTCCAGCACGCTGCGCTGGGATCCACTAGCCTGAGTGCACTGACATTTGGGGTGGGAGCAGAACTGGGGATTTAACTCAGATCCTTGCGTTTGCCAGTCAAGCGCTTATCCTACTGAGCCATCTCCCCGGCCCCCTGACTTTGTCCCTGAGGCCTTTGACTTTGGGGACCCCAGCCACACTTTGGGACCCACCAGAGTAAGGAGTAAGGGAGCTAACACCGTGAAGTGTCTTACTTGGCCCAGGGAAAGCGCAATATATCTTTTAGCTAAATCTAAATCCAATACTTAACGCATCTTAAACTTTTTTTCTTGACTTTGCTGGAGGTGAAACACGGGGCTCTGCACGTGCTGGGTAAGTGCCCCAAGGAGCCCAGGCCAGGACTGCCCCTAACAATGTTTAAATCTGCACCGGTGTTGGGGGGGGGAGTGGGGCTTCATGGCTCTGGGTCCCAAGAGTCCTGGCTTCAAGGTCAAGACCCGCACAGTCAGATGAGGAGCTCAGCTGCGACAGCTGGGATGCTGAGGGTGCGTCCGATGGGGGTGCCTAGGCTCCCGCACCCTGGGGTGGGGGCAGAAGGGTGGCCGAGGGGTACGCGGTCGGGAAAGGCGCTCCGTGGTGGGCAGGGTCTGATGGACAGAGACATTCAGCAAAGCCGAAAGGACACGGAATTGGAACCAGAATCCTCTGGCCGCTGCGGGGTACTGGACAGCCTGGACGCCCCCTGGAGGTGGGGCGTCTGGGGCGGGGCCATATGGGTGGGCGGGGCCAGCACTGGCCAGGGGGCGGGGCCAGCACTGGCGAGGGGGGGCGGGGCGCTGTGTGCCGGGACCCGGAGCGCGCGGCCGGGGCGGTGACGAGAGCCCGGGGCGGAGGCGGAGGCGGAGGCTGAGGCGGTGTCAGGTCCAGGCCGAGGCTGGGCCGGGGCGGGGCGCGCGGCATCCCGCGGGGGGTGC
Organism: Octodon degus; assembly: GCF_000260255.1. NCBI lineage: Eukaryota > Metazoa > Chordata > Mammalia > Rodentia > Octodontidae > Octodon > Octodon degus. The sequence continues at coordinate 5,849,268 of NW_004524652.1, forward strand.
CAGTCTCCTGGCCGCGCCGCAGTCGCCAAAGTTTCCCGGAGCCGCCGCGGGCCGCCCTTCCTTCCAGGCCTCGGTAGGCGCCATCCCTTCCCCGCCCGGCCCGCGGCGCGCTGCTCGGTGCCCAGGCCGGGGGCC
>NW_004524652.1:5849502-5855970 GCF_000260255.1 Octodon degus
CCCGCCGGGATCCTCCCGGGCCCGCCTGCCGCGCGCCCCCAGCCCGGAGCCGCCGAGCCTAGCGGAGCCGCCGGGACGGCCATGGAGGAGGAGCGGGGGTCGGCGCCCGCGGCCCAGTCCGTGCTGGAGAAGAACGTGGCCGAGCTGACCGTCATGGACGTGTACGACATCGCGTCGCTCGTGGGCCACGAGTTTGAGAGGGTCATCGACCAGCACGGCTGCGAGGCCATCGCGCGCCTCATGCCCAAGGTCGTGCGCGTCCTGGAGATCCTGGAGGTGCTAGTCAGCCGCCACCACGTCGCGCCGGAGCTGGACGAGCTGCGCCTGGAGCTGGACCGGCTGCGCGTGGAGCGGATGGACCGCATCGAGAAGGAGCGCAAACACCAGAAGGTGGGCGCGCACGCGGGGACCCCGGGCACGGGCACTTCAGACCTGAGTTCCCGTGCCCCTTTAATAGCTGTGCGGCCTGGGCCGCGTTGTTTAACCAGTCTGCTTGGCATCCAAGCCCATCAGAGGGATCACCCGCGATCCACCTTCTAGGAATTAGATGAGATGATGCGTGAAAAGTGCTTAGACAGTATTTTTCAAGTCTAGAAATGAAATAAGCAGACCCCCGAGATTCCCGGGGTAGGAGCACCTACCCCAGGCTGCTGTCTAGATCCTGCCCCAGTGTCTGAATGCCCTGGTTCATCTTTGCCACCCTCCTGAGGTGCCTAGTCTAACCTCTACCCAGGGTGGCTTCCCTGGCCTGGCCTGGGAATTAGCCTTAATCTGCCCAGAACTCAGAGAGGGACAGTTAGCTTCCTCTGACAGAAGAGGAAACCTCAGTCTGTGTGGGGAGGGATTTGTCCCAAGTCAGTGAGGAGCTGTTCCCCACCCGCTTGATCCTGTAGTTTTCAGGCTGGCCCAGGAGCAGACGCCTCTGAATCAGTGCCTCTCCTGTGGGTGGGTTGGGAGTCTGACAGGGTACCCAGAGAAGGAAGTGTGGTTTCCTGCCCTAACCTCAGCCCTTCCCAGCCAGGATAGGAGGAAATGCCTTTCCCTGGAGGACTAGGGTGCTGGAGCAGGCCTGGGCCTGCTGTGTGACCTCAGGAAATACTCTTGGCCTCTCTGAACCTCTCTGGCTACCATTATACGTTGTCCTCTCCGATGGAACCATGTGTTCTCAAGAAAAATGGCCAACTCTTGCTCAGCAATCTTATTTGTTTATTTATTTTTATATATTTGGTACAGGGTCTCGCTATGCAGCTCAGACTCGTAGTGATTCTCCTGTTTTCAGCCTCTCCAGCACTGGGATTACAGGTGTGTACCGCCTTGCCTGGTCTTCCGGGCGCCATAGCCTGCTCAGCCTGCCCTGGGGCAGGGTCGGTGTGGCCTGTGGTGCTGGTATCAAACCCTGTTCCCTGTGCTTGCCTAAGCAGGCACTTAGTTCCCTAAGCTATTTCGCAGGCCCTTTGTCGGGCAATTTTGACCTGAGGGCATCCAGGTTGTTTTTATTCTTTTTCTCTTTTTTTGGTACTGACTGGAATTTAGGACTACATGGTTGCCTGGCAGGCACTGTGCCACCTCCCGAGCCCTGGGCAGCCTGGTTGGTGGTGGTTAAGAGCTGGTGTTTCACTGTGTGCTGTCCCTAGGCCCTGGGATGAAGAGGAAACTTTAGGTGCCATTGGGGAGCATGGCCAAGGTGACACAAGAAGCCTGGAAATGCCTGTCCCCAGTGAATTTCAGGACTCCCAGGAGCAGGGACTTTGCAGCTAGACAGCCTGCTTTCAGAGCCCACTGCCACAGGCTGGAGGCAAATTCCGCAGCTATGCTGTGCCTAAGTTTCCTCAGCCATCAAGTGAGATGACCTTGGTCCCTGCCTTGCGGGGCTATGCAGAGCCAAGAAGGCTAAGACACTCAAAGCCTGGACAGCACTATTCCACCAAGGTCCCTGCAGCTTAAGCTAATGTGGGCCTGGAGACGCTCCCCAAGGGGTAAAGGGGCCAGGGCCTTCGCCTGTCAAACAGAATTTGTGGTGGCACCTCTGTTCTGGTCATGGGCCTGCAGGAGGGTGGAATCAGCAGAGGCACTTATTGGGCACTTGTTGCTCTGGAAGTGGACACCTCCTCCTTGCTCCCAGGCTTCTGTTTCTATTTGTAAACAGAAGGGAGGAGCTCAGGCCGGGTGGGATCCTCCCTCACCACCAGGCCTCTTTCCTGGTGTCCCCTCTCCCAGTAAGTATGGCTGCTCGCTGCAGGAAAGCCCAGACCCCTCCGGAGTGACTGTACATCTGCAGTTTCATGTACCGTAACCAGCCTGTGGTGTTCATAGAGTCGTCCAACAAATGTGTTTCTTGCATATCTGTTATGTGCCTGGCACTGTCCTGGGCTCTGAAGAGATGGTGTCATTCCATAGAAGTAGAGTGTGGCTCACTGAGCTCATAAGAAGCACCAGGGAGGTTAACTTTAGTCCCTTTTGTAGAACCCTGTAGATGAAGATATTTTCACCCCAGCGAGATATTGGGCGTTCTTTTTTCCCCACTATACCTCTGAAATCTGGTTTGTGTTTAACCCCCACTCTGTGATTAATCCATACCAGCCACTTTTCCTTCCTTGTTTTTTATTTTTATTTTTATTTTTATTTTTTTTATTTATTTATTGGTGTGTGTGTGTGTGTGTGTGTGTGTGTGTGTGTGGCCAGCTCAGCCCACCAGGGGGCGGGGCTGGCTGGCATGTGGTGCTGGGGGATTGAACCGCGGTCTCTGTGTTTTGCTAAGCTTGTTCTAAGTAGGTGCTTTAGACCACTGAGCCATCCCACCAGCCCCCTTTCCTTGTTTTTTAGAGACAGGAACTCACCAAGTAGCTCAGGCTGGTGGTCTTGAACTTACAGGAATCCCCCGCCTGAGCCTTCCAGTGCTGGGATTACAGGTGTGCACCACCACACCTGGCTCCACTGGAGAGCAGTCACTTTTCTAGACCCCAGCTCCATGTGGCTGAAGGCTGTTCTGTGGGACGCTGGGGAGGAGGTCAGGTGTCAGCTGCGTGTAGATGGGACCCAGGCCTTGGACCTGCTAGGTCAGCGCTCACCACTGAGCTCCCTGCCCAGTTCAGGAGGTACCTTTTTTTTTTTTTTTTTTTTTTGAGGCAGGGTCATCCTATGTAGTGAAGGCCTTGAACTCACAGCCACCATGCCTGCAGAAGGTAGATTTTTAAACGTCAGTTTATAATTGAGTGCCACAAATGAAATAAGGCAGGAATATGTGAAAGAGCCCTGCTGGCCTGCAGCTCTAATAGATAAGACAGGCAGGAAGGCTTCCCTGAGGAGGCAGCCTCTGTGTGAAGCAGAGGTGCCAGCCACAGAGAGATGTGGGGAGAGGGTGCAGGCAGGTGGCAGCCCATGCAGGGGTCCTGGGGCAGGTCGCCCTTGGCAGGTGAGCGGGTTTGGGGCAGTGCAGAAAAGAGGAGTGAGGCAGGGTGAGGCTGGACGTGCTCAGCCTTGTGGGCTGGAGGAAGAATTGGAGAGAAGGCAGGGTTGATGAATCAGCGCTACCTTCTCAGTCTCGAGGCAGGATTAAATTCTCTATGGTCAGCTCTGCTAACATAGACATTAGCACATAGAGAGCACAGGAAAAAAGAACCGAGCTAGGCGAGGTGATGCAGACCTGTAATTACAGCTACACAGGAGGCTGAGGCAGGAGAATTGCCCTGGGCAATTTCTGGAGACCTTGTCTCAAAAATAGGATAGGCTGGGGGATGCAGCTCAGCGGTTTCATCCCTAGAATCACATGGGAAAAAGCCCCACTCCTGCGTATTCAAGTTGGTACTCAGTGCTAGCTGCTGTGGCACAGTAGTGCTGGGGCAGTGGCTCTGAACAGCAGATGTTGTCCCTGGCCCGTGAGCAGCGCGGGCTCTGGGAGGTCGACATGGGGTAAGGCTGTAGTGGGTGTGTGTGGATAAAGCCTGCAGGTCACACGTCAGAAACGAGTTTTCCTGGGTTACCATCAAGGTGTCAGGGCTGGGGCTGTAGCTCAGCAGGAGCGTGTGTGCCGAATGCGTGCTAGGCCCTGGGTTCCATCACCCAGGGATAAGTTTGAGGGACTCATCATGAGTTTGAGGCCTGTCTGAGCTACACAGTGAGTTCAAGGCCACGCTGAACTCTGGCCCTTTGGAGCACTGTAGAGAAAGACCCCTTTTTCTCTTGCTCTTTTTTCCTCTTTTTCTTTCATGTTTGTTTTTTGAGACAGGCTCTTGCTGTGTGGCCCAAGCTGGCCTTGAACTCGTGGCGCTCCTTCTGCCTCAACCTCCCAGTCGCAGAGATCACAGGCATGTTCCACCACACCAGACTAGGAAGCCCTTTTTCCAGCCCCCATGTCCCTTCAGGTCACCACAGTCAGGTCCCAGGACCACTGCACTGACATTCAAGGAGCTGCCTGTGCCTGCTGGGTATGGAGAGGACACACTGGGAGAGCCTGGTCTCCTGTCCATCAGCTCATTCCTTCACTTCTTTTCTGGGGGCTTTGAGACAGGGTCTTGCTGTGTAGTCCAAACTGGCCTCGAACTCACCATGCAGGCCAAGCTGGCCTCGAAGAGCCCTTGGCGATCCTCCTGCCTTAGCCTCCCGAGTGCTGGGGCCACAGGCACGGGCCACCGCAGCTGGAATCATCTCACGGCTTCTGACTCTGCTCTTCTCTTCCCCTCCTCTGGTGCCCTTGAGCCTGCTCATGGGCGCTTAGCTAATTCTCCTCAGGTTGCCAGTGCTACAGGCTTCCTGGCCGGGGAAGCAGGCTGGGGACTTACTTAGTGGATGCGTGGAGGAGCAGGTGATGCTGAGCCCAGCCTCCCAGGCAGCCTCCTGGCCTGGGACAGGTGGAGGAGCAGAGCCCAGCAGATGTCTCCTCACCTCTTCTGGGTGCCAGGCGTGTGGCCAGCACTTTATGTGGAGCCACCAAGTAACGCCCCCGGCCGTCCCCAGGGGAGCACCCTGCCTGGCCCTCCACTTTCCAGGGCTTCCAAAAGTGGAATGATTCCTCACACCAGCTAGTGAGCTGCAGAAAGGGAGACAGGATTATGACCCAGCTTGACACACTGGAGTCCATGCCTTCAGGCCTATGTGTGTGCATGCAGCCTGGTGCTGCCTCCTGAACATTTTCTCTCTTACAAATACACTTTCTTTAGCTTGGTGGTAGTGCATGCCTGTGATCCCAGCACTCGGAGGCTGGGGCAGGAGGATCTTGGAGAGTCCCAGGTGAGCCTGGGCCACCGCTCCTGGCTCTGGCCTGATCTCCCCTGCCCCCACATCCACCCTGTGAGCCTGAAAGTGTGGTCCCCAACTCAGCCCCTGAGCATTTCGGTGACTTGCCGGAGGCCCCCTGGAGAGATGCTCGTGTCAGACCAAAGTATCTGGGGACAGTGGCATTGTCACTGGGCATCCTGACCTGTCCACAGCCTCTGTGTCCCTTGGAGAGTGGTTTGTCCAGTGTCTGTTGAGAGATCAGGATTTGGAACCCCACGAGGTGTTGGGAGTTGGGACCATGCACTCACCTCACAGCTCCCAAGTGCGGGAGACCCTCTTGGTGTGGATGGAGGTGGCACCCTGTGGAGGGCCCAGCTGTTCCTCTGGCAGGGGGCGGGGGAGGCCACTGCCTGGGCAGGCTGTGACTGCGTCTGCCCTGCAGGAACTGGAGCTGGTGGAGGACGTGTGGCGAGGAGAGGCGCAGGACCTCCTGTCACAGATCGCACAGCTGCAGGAGGAGAATAAGCAGCTGATGACCAACCTCTCCCACAAGGACGTCGGCTTCTCCGAGGAGGAGTTCCAGAGGCCTGAAGGTAGGGGACCCTGTGTCCCATGAGCACCTTGAGCACACCGCACCTGTACTTGCATTTTCCCGGCTCCTGCTGTCACTTTGGTTCACGTTCTCATCTGCCCGGGAGAAATTGTCCTGCCTCAGCTTACAGATGGTGACACAGAGGTCCATCCTGCATGCTGTTCTGGGGGGCCCCAGTGTTAGGTGCCCCGGACACAGACCCTGCCTTCGCCACCATATTCTAGTACCAAGCAGAGGGGATGTGCGTGTGAACGAATAGTCAGGTTCTAAGTATTTGAAGCGCTGAAGCAGGGGTGTCTAAGAACAACTGAGGCTTCTCTAGGGACAGCCACCAGAGAGGCCACAGTGGTCCTCCTGCCTCAGCCTCGAGGGCTTCTCACCACCACACTCATTCTATTATCCCTTTAATAATGTTAATCTGGGGCTGGGGAGATAGCTCGGCAGTCTAACTGCCTGCCTGGCAAATGCAAGGACCCGAGTTTGATCCCGAGTACCGCATGTCATGCTGGCTCCAGAATCCCAGGCGCCCTGTGCTGGCTCCGAAAACTTGGCGTTGTGGCACACACCTGTAATCCCAGCATTAAGGAGGCTGAGACAGGAGGGTCACTATAAATCTGAGCTGCATAGCAAGACTCTATATCAAATAAATAAATAAATAAATA
>NW_004524652.1:5856070-5857562 GCF_000260255.1 Octodon degus
AATAAATAAATAAATAAATAGAATAATAATGATGTCAATCTTGTGGGCTACTGTAGTTATTTGGCAAAATTAAGAAACCAGAACAGGTGAATTGTTATTAAGTGCCCTTCAGATGCTGGGACTAGTGGCTGAGGCAGGAGGATCACTGTTGAGTTCAAGGCCAGTACGGGCTACAGAGTGAATTGAAATCTGCCCTTGCCCACTGGCAGCCCTTTCCTGGGGTGGGGGGTAGACACAGGATAGGATGAGCCGCGTGGTGGGTGGCCCTCATGTAGGAACATTTGCTGTCATTTGTTTACAACAGCTTTCTTGGGATGCCTTGCCCAGGTCTTGGCTGTCCCTCGAAGGGGACAGTTCAGCGGTCTCTGGCGTAGTCACAGAACTGTGAGGCAGGAATGCAAGCATAAAACTTCTCATCACTTTCTCGGCTGGGGAGGCAGCTCTATGGCAGTCGCCTGCCAGGTGCACACAGGGCCGTGACCAGCTCGGCTCCACCTGGCCCAGCGCACACAACCCAGAGCCCACCTTGTCTCTGTGGACTTGCCTGCCCTGGACGTTTCATAGTGGTAGAATCAGATACCATGTGATCTTTTTTGTCTGTCCAACTGCTTTGCGGGGGAAGAGGATGCTGGGAATCGAACCTGGGGGCCTTTATAAGGAACTACACCCCCAGCTTTCCTTCCTTTCTTTCCTTCTTGTTTGGTTTCACTTTGTTTTCAGAAAGGGTTCCCTTAGGCATGGGGCCACATGACACGAAGATGGACTTCACCGAGGACCCTGTCTCCATGTTTTGGGTTTTTCTGACAGGGCTCACCACGTAATTTAGGCTGGTTTTGAACTTGTGGCAATCCTCCTGCCCAGCTATGTTACTATCTTTTTTCTCTGTGACATTTCTGCATTACACATATGGGTGACCTGGGGCCTCCTCTGTGTGCCCAGGGAAGCCCCAGAAGCCTGGGGAGCACTGGCTGTGCAGGTCCTAGCTCCTGTGTGTAGCCCATGACCTCCCCACTGGGTGCTGGGAGCTTGCTCACCCCATGGCACCCAGGACCAAACAGCTCTGTGCGACAGGTGAGATTCAGTCTGCACTTAGTGGCACTGCGTGGGGCAATTCCTGCAGGGTGGGCTCTGAGGCCACCTACTACCCGTGTGGGGTGGGTGGATGCTGGGTGCCTTCCTGACTACATCTGTGTTCATGCAGACCTGGCAGGGTCGAAGTGGGACACACCTGACAGGTGGGGTCCTGGGAGGACGAAGTTGGGCCGGGGTGCCTCAGGTGACAATGAGCAGTCTAGCGACTGGTAGAGGGTCAAGTGACACAGCCATCTGGTCTCTGCAGGCCCTGAGTTGGGGTGAGGGGCTTGCCCCTACAGCTAGCTCTCAGCATGAACCCTGTCATGCAGTACTGGGGACCAAACCTAGGGGTACTTCACTACCAAACTCCCCCCAGTCCCTTTTTTTAAAATTTATTTATTTATTTATTTATTTATTT